>NC_057735.1:18272460-18311089 GCF_004010195.1 Chiloscyllium plagiosum
AGACCTAATGGGCAACTTTTTCACGCAGAGGGTGGTGCGTGTATGGAATGAGCTGCCAGAGGATGTGGTGGAGGCTGGTACAATTGCAACATTTAAGAGGCATTTGGATGGGTATATGAATAGGAAGGGTTTGGAGGGATATGGGCCGGATGCTGGCAGGTGGGACTAGATTGGGTTGGGATATCTGGTCGGCATGGACAGGTTGGGCCGAAGGTCTGTTTCCATGCTGTACATGTCTATGACTCTATGACTCTAAATACTGTCTATATGCTATGGCAGTGCAAGTACAAGGTCCAGGAAGTACAGCACCGAACACAGTCATAGAGTTGTAGAGCTGTACAGCATGGAAACAGACTCTTCAGTCCAACTCATCCATGCTAACCAGATATCCTAAATTAATCGAGTCCCATTTGCCAGCATTTGGCCCATATCCCTCTAAATCCTTCCTATTCAATCCAGATGTATTTTATATGATTAATGATATGCCATAGCAAATCTGTAAATCAAGGTTGTCAGATAGCAGAAAACTTATGCATATTTCACAATCAAAAATTCTCACTCTTGAATAGGAATGGGTGTCTTGCCCTCAAATTTCTTCAGAAGACCAACGAGATTAAACAGCAAAAGATTAAGAACTCCTTTGAACAGGAGTACTGGAATGAATGAATATAAAATACCCTTTATTGTCATGTGTACTCAAGGACAAACACTGAAGAGTCAACCACATTGTTGTGGGTCTGGTACCACATGCAGGCCAGACTAGGTAAGGATATTTCTTTCCCTCAGGGCCATCAGTCCTGATGGTTTTTCCCAACAATTGGGAATGGTTTCATGATTGTCATAAGACCCTTAATTCCAGATTCTAGTATTCAATTCAAATTTCACCATTAGCTATATAGGGATTTAAACCCAGGTCCTCAGTATGTAAGTTGAGTTTCTGGATTAATAGTCGAGTGATAATGCCGCTAGGCCATTGCCTCCCCATTAATGAAGAAGGGGATGAATACATTAGGGTGTATAAGTTCCTGATCTATGCTGCATGGACATTCTCAGACACATGGACGCATTATGCCATCACAGAGAAGGAGACTGTCTTGCTGTAGATTTTCAGACGACTTCCTTGGCTTGAAAGTACCCAAAGGGATAGATCACAAACTACTGATCCACCTAATATTGGATAGAATTGGGAAAAATGCTTCCCCAAATGCAGAGATTCTGACCTTGCTTTACAAGGTTTACCTCAGATAATATATGAACAGGGAAAACTACAGCTGATAGCAGATCTGCACTCCACAGCAATTGCTGAAAATCTTACCAAGCATGACAAGGAGATTTTTTTTATGAATTTAACTCAGGCCACAGCAGCACAGGGACCATCAAGCCAAATGGACTTAAACAAATACAACAAGAACAAAAGAGAGACCAAGAATATGTCACTGTTCATTAGTATTGTGTTAAAGTTTGGTCAGACCAAAGGCAATGGGATGATAATAAAAGTCCATTTTGAGCAGCATCGGCAGTTCCTAATAGTAGGCAGTTTACTGGTGTTTGATTAAAGCCTGGTAGTTCAAGGATCATTGCAAGAAGTTGTCTAGACAAGATGCTTCAGGGATACTTGTAGTTGACAATATGGCAGGCCAGAATTTGGTCAATGGTGTGCTTGCCAGAATCTTGAAGGAGTTTAAGCAACAATGAACTTCCTGCTATTCAAAGGCTTAAGCAGTGTGAGTCGCTGATACCTACCACTCTGACCACCACGGGAACAAGCAGGAACAGATATAATCATTTTTGACAGGAAGTATCACCTTATTTTTGTTGATTATTTTGCAAGGTGGATAGGGATAAGAAAATAATTACTTAGTGTCACTACTTGTGTAGTTTTTGAGGTACTGCACGAAATGTTTGAAGTGCACCAAATTCCCAATACAGTTATATTGGTCCACAGTTTGCTATCCAGTGCTTCAGCCAATTTATGACCAATTCTGGGTTTGAATACATCACAAATTCTTTGAGGTACTCATATAAACTGCAAAAAGGAGAAAGTGAGGTTTGCAGATGCTGGAGACCAGAATCAAAACGTGTGGTGCTGGAAAAGTATAGCAGGTCAGGCAGCATTCGAGGAGCTGGATATCTGATGTTTCTGGGATCAGCCCTTCATTGGGAATATGGGGGTGGGAAGGGAGCTGAGAGATAAATAAAGGGTGGGGGTGGGGTGGGGCTGGGGGAAGAAGGTGGTAGGTAGATACAAGTAGGGGGTAAGTCAGAGGGGAGGGTGGAGCGGATAGGTAAGAAGGAAAGTGGACATGTAGGACAATTCCAGAGATATTCCAACGCATTACCCTCTGCCATTTCCACCACCTACAATCAGACCCCACCACCAGAGATATATTTCCCTCCCCACCCCTATCAGCATTCCACAGAGACCATTCACTCTGTTACACCCCTGACCAATCCACCCTCCACTCCCAGCACCTTCCCTTGCTGCTGCAAGAGGTATAAAACTTACGCCCATACCTCCCCCTTCACCTCCGTCCAAAGCCCCAAAGGATCCTTCCACATCTGGCAGAGAATTTCCTGCACATCCAAATACCTCATTGACTGTGTCTGTTGCTCTTGATGTGGTCTCCACTACAATGGAGAGTCAGGACGCCAACTAACGGAATATTTCAGGGAACATCTCCAGGACACACATGCCAAACACCCCACAGCCCTGTGGCTGATTCCATCAAATCCTCCTCCCACTCCACCAAGGACATGCAAGTCCTACGCCTCCCCCACCACCAAATTCAACCCACCCGCCACCTGGAGGATACATGCCTCATCTTCTGCCTTTAGACCCTCCAACCACAAAGCATTAATGTCAATTTCACCAGTTTCATCATCTCCCCTCCCCACCGCATCCCAGATCCAACCCTTCAACTTGGTATCATTCTTTGAATTGTCCTACCTGTTCAGCTTCCTTCTCACCTAGCTGCTCCCCCCTCCTCCCTCACCTATCACCATCACCCCCACCTATATCTACCAATCATCTTACCAGCTACCTTGCCCTCAAACCCACACCCCCTCTTATTTATCTCTCAGCCCCCTTCCCCTCCCCACATTCCCAATGAAAGGCTTATGCCTAAAATGTTGATCCTGCTGCTCCTTGGATGCTGCCTGACCAGCTGTGCTTTCCAGTGCCACACTCTTCCATACAAACTGCGGAAGCCAAGTGTGGGAACAATGTTTGACCTTAGTGCCTTTATCCTGCATTGTAGAGGTTTTTTTTTAAATTAATTCCGAAGGGAATAAAATCCCTAAAACTCTATAGAACTAACCCACACACAAATTAGAATGCAAAGGCATAGAGGTTTTTTAGATAGTGAACAGTGAGCTGTTATTATCCCTCTGAAATTGACCACAACTTTATGATTCAGTATAAGTGCAGATTAATGGGGAAATCCTGAAGTTTGCATTTTAATTCGTTGTTCTGTGGATTACCCTTCCAGAGCTAGCAATGAGCAAAATCAAGTGATCTTGCATTAACGTTTCCTTCCTAGTCTCCCTTTTGTTGTTTGAAACCACATAATAGTCACAACCTTATTTCATAAAATGCATCTGTCTATTTAACAGTGACTTGCATCACAAATATAGTTGAACAACTGATTTGGTCTGAAGAGACAATGTTACATTTGTGAAATGTTGTTAAATGCCTATTTATGTTCACCACTAGATTTTTTAAAAAACTTATTATTTTTTATCAAACGTTTTCTTCATGATGTTACAACTTCTACCTTTACCTTCTTCATTTGGGATATGTCCAAAACTTTATTTTGCTCTCTGCAAAAACTTTAGAAGTGATTTATTTATTCGTGTTTTCTAAGTTGGCTTTCAGTGAGAATTTTTTTTAACTGTCATTGATTGTTTACACTGTTTGATGGCATTACTATGGCTCTCAGCTGGAAATTTCCTTTCAGCCTCAGTATGATCAATTCATGAGAAAATTAAAGTTCTCACTACAAAGATTGTATCAACTAATGCTGTTGGGTGCACTTCCTTCACAGTTTGCTTGCTTGACTGTTAACTGTGGAATCCAAACATCTTTGTTGTACATTTTACCAACATAAGACAATGATGATTACAATTGCAAAACAAATATATAACAAAGAAACCTCACATAGTTGTCTATGACTTCACTTTGTGTGTTCTACTATATCCCTGTTCTCAGATGATTTGCATCATCAAGGGATTCATTACAAACACAATGGTACTCTGAACTTTGGAACCTCCTGTTGATGATTAGATTCAGTAACACATTGCAAAAACAGAATCAAACAGCAGATTACAAACAATTGTTAGGTGTGTCTTATTTCTCTCCAAAGAGCCAAAATCAGATATTGCTGCCCCATCTTAATTTTGCTGCTGATGAAAATCTTATCTATTCAATATTCCAATGCCTTCCTTTCATCTTACACTCTCTCATAACATCCCCCATTTAAATGGTAAATCATATCTTTCTGATCATCCATTACTCCTAAATCTCACTGATCGATATTGGTTCTTGTCCTGGCAGCACCTCAAATTGAAAATTCTCATTCTTGTTTTCAATTAACTCCAGGGTCTGCCTCATACCACCTCTTTATCAAAGTACTTCTTCCATTCCATCAAAGCTCTTATGTCTCCACTCCTTCAATCTGGCTATTAACAAGTGTCTGATTTTGATTACTTTACCATTGGAGGCCTGGCCTTCAGTTTCCTATACCCTATCATCTAGAATTCACTTCTAAATCTCCAAGACACTCCACAGTCTCTCTGTCATTAAGGCTGGCCTTAAAACTTGGCTCTTGGACCATGCTTTTAGTTCCCCATTCTGGTATCTCCTTATATGAGATATAATGTGAAGCACCTTGGGTGTTTTGCTATATTAAATGTACTGTATCACATAAATGCAATCAGTTGATGTTCAACAGTTTTGGGAAATACTACCAAGGCAACATTAGTAATGAATATTAGCACAACTCTGTGTGGGGTGACAGTGAGTGGCGACAAGCTAAATGTGCAGTGGCATATGAATGGGAATCCAAGACAATTTTTGCTTTTTCCTGCCCTAAGAATGGCTATATAACACTCTAGTTAGGTCACATTTTAAGTGCTGTGTTCAGATCTGGATCACAAAGTGAGAAGGGCAAGTTTAAACTTAACAAGTCATTTCCTCTAGCTTGCTTCCAAAACCATTTTGACAGTTTTATTGTAGGGCAGAACTGTTGGCAAAAGACAAATAAAACCATTATTCTCAGAAGGAGCTGCTATATTCTGGGACTTAAAAGTCGAGATTCTCCCACAGCCACATTGACAGCTGCTGTCAAATGGCAGGTACATGGAGTAAGGGTGAAGTTAAGATGCCGGGAAGGTGGGGGTCTCGGTAAGTAGTGTGCCTGCTGTTTAGAGTGCCACCTCATTAGAAATAGTGTGCCAGAGGTAAAGTTCCTGTTGAAATAGTTAAGATCTAATCCCTGGGGTGGGGGAGTTCAGACCGGAGGGCATAGGTTTAGGTGAGAAGGAAAATTTTAAAAGGGACCTATGGGGCAACGTTTTTACGCAGAGGGTGGTGCACCTATGGAATGAGCTGCCAGCAGAAGAGGTGGAGGCTGGTACAATTACAACATTTAAAAGGCATCTGGATGGATATATGATAGGAATGGTACAGAGAGATATGGGCCAAATGTTGGCAAATGGGACTAGATTAGGTCAGAATATCTGGTTGGCATGGACGAATTGGGCTGAAGGGTCTGTTTACATGCTGTACATCTCTATGATTCTATGAATAGGATGTCAAGTGGATAGGGGAGAAGTTGACAAGAGGTGGGATGCCAGGTGGGTAGGGTGCAGGTTATAAGGAGGCCATCCATGTAACGCAGTGTTAAGGATATAACAGAATGGATGGGGGAAATTGGATCTGATGGTAGTGGGGAGCTGGTGGGTGTCAGGTCAGAGAATGCAGTGATGTCCAGTGGTGGGGGTTTGTCTGATCAAGTCCTGCAAGGAGGAAGATCAATCCAGAGTGAGTGGTGGGGAATGAATTGGGATTCAGCTCCAGACTGTGGGACAGAGGGTCAGATTTGGACCTGGGGGGTAGGGGTTAGGGTGAAAGGTGGTCAGGTCTGGATTGGGTTGGGAGTGAAAGAATATCAGGTCAGGGGTCAGGGGTTGTAAGTAGTCTGGTGGAGATTTAGTTGGGGAGAGTTTGATGTCAGTACAGGGTTAGTTGAATAGTTACTCAGGAGCAAGAATATGTATTTAACAACTTTTCCAGAACAATTAGTTACTTAATTTCACTGGGACACTTCAAATTGTCCAATTTAAATGGAGACTTTCAGAGGGATCTGGGCATAGAGGAATTGTCAGCAGAATCTTCAATTTCCTTCAGTGGCTCCTACAATGGAGATTCCACAGGATCTCCATTTATAACTGCTATCTACATTGGAACAATGCCATCTGACCATTGGAGAATCTAAATTGAAACTGAGAAAATAGAGCGTAGACATTTTAGCTAAGGTGCAAGTCTAATAGTCCAGTTAATCTTTAGAAAACAATGGGTGCATTCAAGTGTGAGAAATGTCACTCACTCATCAAGAATTTCAGTCTGAGTCAAATTCCGAAGCAGGTAGTTATTGAAACATTCTTACAAGAATAGGTGTCCAACAAGCAGGCACACCGATCAGACAGTTACATTGCAAGTTATACAGTTCAGCTGAGTCTCTCGGTACTTTTACCTTTATTGGCTTAGCATGCAAAGCATCAAACCTATCACAAGCTACTCACTTCACTCCTCTTCGGTTTACTTCTCCCACTACTCTAAGCCTGTCGTCCCTTACTCTTGTTTCTTGCCTTATTTGGTCTATCCAGTTCCTTCTTCGTGAAAAATTGCAGCTGTTAGCTTGACTGTTTTACCACATCCCTCTGTGGTCTATTGTTAGTATGCACCCCCCTTCACTGGTAGCTGAGTATTATGGCTTCTGCGTACATGCTGGCTAAAGCAACATTTCCTCCCCTGATAGCCCACACTGAGCCTTATGATCTCTGATTATGGTTTCTGCAGAAGCAACACTTTTATTTTTCACAAACGTATTTTCCACACATATAAAAACTAATTTCAATTGCAAATGGACATTCAAATCCAACTTTGTTTAAGGGCAGATTAAATTAGATATTGTGCTGTGATATCCTGGGAATTACAAATTCTGACTTGGTTTCTTAAAACCAGCCTGGCACAAATGTTTATTCTAAGAGAGTATTTTATTTTAAGTGTGGTATATATCAAAGCGTGTTTGCAGTACCAAGTTTAAATGCTGCCACGCCTGTATGAGGTCACACTATATTAGAATCATAGGATCCCTACAGTGAAGAAGTAGGCATTTCAGCCAACACGGAACCTCAATAGGCAATCCTGTAACCTCACATTACCTATGGCAAATTCACCTAGCCTGCATATCCCTGGACACTATGGGCAGTTTAGATGGCCAATTCAACTAACTTGCACATCTTTGGACTGTGGGAAGAAACCAGATTACGTAGAGGAAACCCATGCAGACACAGGGAGAATGTTCCAGCTCCACACAGACAGATGCTTGAGGCTGGAGTTTGAACCCAAGTCACTGACGCTGTAAGGCAGCAGTGCTAATCACAAAGCAATAATGCTACAGGTTGTTTGTTAAGGTCAAGAACACCTCATTGCACAAATTTATTGCTTTAATGGGAGCAAGGTCTAATGGTGGAAGTAAATAATGGCTTCGATATAAACAGGAATGATAAGACGCATGAAAATACATACTAATTCAGACATGTTGTTCTGTAATTTGTGTTTATTTCTTTAGATTATAGTTTGTAAAGTGGCAATGAGCAGTTTTATCAAATTCTCATCTTGTCATGGTGTATCATATGGAGAAACCAGATGGGGAGTAAAACAATAAATAACAACTAAATCCTTAAAATATGAATGGAATTTTAATCAGCTCAGGCTTTTACTGATGTTAGTAACCCATTAACACGACATCAAACACAGGGCTTGTATTCTGCCCACACAAATTGAAAACAACTGTCTGCTCAAGATTAAAACATAGAAAGAGGAGTCAGCTTTTATGGTTTATGTTTAAATAAGAACAGCTTATTTGAAATGTGAACTTTTAAATTCTGCCAGTCACTTTCTTGTCTTTAATGATAGAGTTATTTTTAAGCTAAGGATTAGATGGAGCAATTATTTACCAAGCGATCCCTTCAAATTAGTGGTTGAAATCAACCTCTATGTCATCCCCAAATGTTGGACTTGTAATTAGTTTTGCTTGAATTAACCCGGTTTCTAGCAGACATGATCCACTAACAAACCATTCCCAAACTGGCTGTTTTATGCACATGTTCCATAAGGTCAGTGACTAAAGTTATGGTAAAATCACATTGTTTAGAAAGAATAGACAACCTTATTCTGAATCAGACTTTTCCATGTTTGAGCAGCTTTACTTGCTGCTGGCAATTGGATTTTCCATTTGGGGTTCTAGATCCTGATTTCTGCATCAGATGAAGGTTTTAAAATTCAAGGCTGGGAAAAGTTAAAAAACGAAGGTTGAGAATACCCAGAGGGTGATGGGCATCTGGAATGCACTGCCTGGGAGTGTAGTTGAGGTGTAAAACCTCACAAACTTTAAGGAGAACTTAGATAAGCACTTGAAAGTGGGACTAGTGTAGATAGTCATATGTTTTTGGCAAAAGGACCTCTTCTATTCTGTATGATTCAATGACTACATAGTGAACACACTTATTTGGGACAATGCTTGTGGATTTCCATTTAATCTGTTGGCACAACATATCACAGACAAAGCCACAAAAACACAGGATTTAACTTTACTTTTACTTTTTCAAAGGACGTAGACATCTTGGCAAGGCTAGTATTTGTTGCTCATCCCTTGTTGAAAAAATTCTCGGTGGCAGACCTTGAACATTAACAGATTTTATTGCTTGGCCATGGAGAATACGTCGTGCCTCACAGAGAGAGACAGGCATAGTCCGAAGTAATACAAAAATTTACAGGTTATATAGCATTTTAGACAGGGGGCTGACCGTTAGTCATGGGGTCTGGTGAGGTCAACGGTCAGTCCCTATAGATGTTGTCCAGTTGAGCAGGCTTGATCAGAACAGATAAGCAACACAGTGAGCCATACATCATTATGAAGGCAGAACTGGTCTAGGGTCTGGGGGGAGTAAGGACTCTCAGACAATGGCAAGGTTATTTTAGAAAGATAGTCTCAGCTGCACGGCTTCAAAATAGCATGTCAGCAATCTATGCTTTAACTTCAGAGACCAGTTTTGTGACAAAATGGCTGCCAGACTGAATGTGCCAAATTTTCTTCTAAAATCCTTCCTCTTTGATCACAAGATCAAAAGAGCAGGTCGAGAGTGCCCACAAATGGGGGAGCATAGCCAGAGCCTAGGGGGTTATCTGGTGGTCGGGATACAGAGTCATAAGAATAGGCCTCGAGTTCTGTCACAGATGGAGCCAAGGGCAGCAAAGCCTAGGGTTCCATGTCAGGGGAGGAGTGCTCTGCAGGGAGAATACTAGCCAACTGTGCAGTTAATGGGGTAGTGAGGGTCAACTTATTCATTAGGACCTTACATCCGGTATTTAAGCAAGTTATGGCAATACAACACAAAATAACCCGCCAATGCTGTAAATATGACCCCAGGACCCTCTTAGTAGCCATCCCAGCCAGCCATCTCCTGCTGTGGGACCTTATCCAAAATCATCCAACTGATTCTGAATAGATTGGATAGTATGGGTTATATTGTACAAATCATCTGTAACATGGGTGATACATTTATCCTCCACAATTGTGCACACTCCCCCTTGTTGGGCCAATTGATAAACCACAGTATATCTAGTCTGCTGTGCATAGAGCCGTAACTCAGCCAATTCCTTATTAACAGCATCTAATCCCTTTATTGTACTGTTTCCTAGAATAGTTAACCCACAAATGAGGTAATATCTGTTCTTTGCTGCCATTGTTCCCACTGAACCTCCGAGGGATAATGCCCCTAAAGACCCATAGCTAAGGGAAGTACCCAGATTTACCAGATCCTTCCACTCTGCGCAAAACTCCTCGCTAATAGCTGGGGTGATTATTCTGCGGTGGGTATGTACCCTCTGTGGGTATGGGACAGTGAGTGCCCCTATGGTCCCTACAGCAAATAGAACCGGGAATATTTGGGTGGCTGTAGTAAAGAAGCCGTTAAGGAAGAAAACTAAACCTGGCTTGGCCCAGTAACATTTAACTTCTCTGTTATTTTAACTTGTGAACTGCATGTATCTCCAGTTGATCTCCAGGGAGATCCCCCTTGCTCCAATCAAAACGATATGACCACAAGGCTGGACTGATATGGCTGCCATTACAGAGCCCACAAATGATCTGCTGTCCTGTGGTAATGTTTAAACACCTTTCCTTGTTGCAGGTGCAAGTGAATATTCCGTTGTGTACACAGCAATATCTATGGACACTCTGGACACAAGGGGTATCTGTTGGGACTAAGGTGTAGGCACAGCCAAACCCTTTTCTCAAAAAGCAAAGCAGATAGGTCTTGGGATCAGAGGAAATTGTGCCATTTCTACCCTGGGTCCCTTTGCAGTTAGGGGACTGCACTCTATTCGAATTTATCAGCTCTCCGCATCGCTCTGAGGACAACCTTTGGAAGCTACCATTGTGACCTATGCAGGGAGAGTCAGCATAGTCTATGGTGTACAGGAGAAGGGGAGTTTGCCCCGGGATGGCTACAAATAATGCCTCGACTGACTGGGAATGAAGGTAGCAAACGGTTTGATTACCATGCAACTGCACATGAGTTTTATAGAACAGGTTGTCCTGCAGGCCCAATACTGCAAAGGTGGTCATAATGCTGCAGAGTGCAAGTATAGTCTTTAGGCTATATGAAGGGCCCATCGCTTATAGTCACTCAAGTGACTTCAGCGGACTGGTTCCCGGACTTGGGCTGCCTTTGGTCTTTGTTGTCTCCAGCGTTTCATGTTCAGGCCTCTCTGGTAGTGACGCTCATTTGCAGCAGGTGGCGTGCGTACACTCGGGTTTGCCTTTAACCGAGACAGCTGTGCGAGTTACCAGGAGGACGAGATACGGGCCTTTCCACCTCGGAGAAAGAGAATTATTTTCAAGCGATTTGATCATACCATAGACCCCAGCGTGGAAGGGATGCATGGAATCATCGCTAGGAGGTGGAAGGCCTCTTTTACGATGTTATGATTGCAGGCAATCATATTGAAGAAGGCCTTCACATAATCAAGGAGGGCCTCTTGTGTCAAATGCTGCGTCACAGGGAATTTAGGAGGTTTTGCCCCCGTGGGCATTGGTCAACCCATTAATACCTCGAATGGGGTCAGGTCATTGGTTCTATTGACCTGGTTCTGTATGGTATAGAGGACCAATGGTAGAGCCTCCAGCCATGGCAGTCTCGTATCTTGTGTGATTTTTGTTAGAGTGGTCTTGAGGGTGCCATTCATCTGTTCCACCATGTCCGAGGAGTGAGGTTGGTATGGGAGGTGATTTTCTATGCGACGCCTAGTGCTCCGCTGAAGTAAAATGAGTGCCTCTGTCACTGTTAATGCTACCTGGGATTCCAAATCTAGGAATCCTTCCTAGTGGGGAAAGCTTCTACCCATTTGGAAAACATGTCAACAATGATTAGAATGTACTTAAAACCCTAGGTGAAAGTGGGTAGTGCAGATGCTGGAGATCAGAATCAAGATTAGAGTGGTGCTGGAAAAGCACAGCAGGTCAGGCAGCATCCAAGGAGCAATAAAGTCGACGTTTTGGGCAGGAGCCTTTCATCAGGAAGGGCTTAATTCCTGTACTTAAGACCCTGTCTAGCTGGTATGTGCACAAAATCAATCTGCAAGTGATTAAAGGGTCCATCGGGGATGGGCAGATGATCATACTTTGCTAAAGGTTTAGCATTATTATTCTGCAAGCATATTGAACAGCTTGAGACATGCACCTGTGCTGCTGTTGCAAATCCTGGTGCGTACCAGGTTTGTCGTATAGAATGTAGCATTCTGCCCTTTCCTGCATGGCCGATCCCATGGGCGGCCATTGCACGAACATGCAGATGGGACTTGGGGCAAATGATTTGTCCATCGCGGGCGCATGAGCATGCCTAGTACTTTAGACTCTTTGGCCCCCATGCATGCCCAACTATCCTTCTCCACTTGTGTGACGTGTTTGTGAGCCACTATAATGTCCACTACAGGATCACAAATTGTTGGCGGTAGCTTTGGTCTGGGAGCTTGGAGAACACAAATAGTTGAGTTAGTGCTGCTTGTCTCACAGCATGGTCCACATACGCATTGCCTCAGGTGACTGGATCATCAGCAGTGGTGTGGGCTCCGCGCTTTAATAAGGTCACTGCAGATGGAAGCATGATGGTCTATAAAAGGTTGTTTATAAGCAGGGCATGCTGCAAGGGTCATCCAGAGAAGGTGATACAGCTTCTAGATTGGGCGGCACGGTGTCACAGTGGTTAGCACTGCTGCCTCACAGCGCCAGAGACCCGGGTTCAATTCCTGCCTCAGGCGACTGACTGTGTGGAGTTTGCACGTTCTCCCCGTGTCTGCGTGGGTTTCCTCTGGGTGCTCCGGTTTCCTCCCACCATCCAAAGATGTGCAGGGTCAGGTGAATTGGCCATACTAAATTGCCCGTAGTGTTAGGTAAGGGGTAAATGTAGGGGTATGGGTGGGTTTCGCTTCGGTGGGTCGGTGTGGACTTGTTGGGCTGAAGGGCCTGTTTCCACACTGTAATCTAATCTAAATCTAAATCTAAATCTAAGTACATTTCCACAGGGCCCCAAAATCACGGTCTACCCCAAACACATATTGGGAATCAGTGTAAATATTGGCAGATCCTTTGTAAGCGAAAACGCAGGCCCTGGTAAGGGCAAAGGTCCCGCCTGGTAATACAGTGGCTTTGAGAGTTTTGGAAGGGGAGCATACCGCATAATCAACATTTGGTGATTGGAGGGGCAAAAGGAGGAGAGGATCGGTGATGGGGATCATGTCAGGGTTTTCATATGGGGTCTTGGACAGTTCAGGGCGTGGAGTAACAACCTCACAGCCTGTATGTATGCAATCATGGTCACTAGCGGGAGAATCATGGGCAGGGAGCAGGGTGGCTGGAATCAGAGTGGGGGCATGCCAGAACTTTAAACTGGTCCGGGAGAGTGAGACAGCCTCATAGCCAGTTCTTCTAGGGGGAGTAAAATGTTGAGTTGCTGTCAAATTTAACAGCAAGAAAACTGAAATGGAGTACAAAAACAGTGCACAGATTATCCAATACAATAGGGATGGACTTTTCGACCATCACTGCGGCAGCTGCCATCGCTCGCAAACAGGTCAGCATTCCCCTCACAAAAGGTGGAAGTTGTAAAAGGGGATTGGGCATCAGATATCCCCAGGCAGTTGTGTTAGAATACCGGATGCATATCCCTCCTTCCCACTAACATGTAAATGAAAGGGTTGTGTATAGCCAGGGATACAGTGGGCGCAGTAGTGAGGCGACCTTTGAGTTCCACAAAGGGTCTCACCATTGCAGGTGTTCAGGTCACCTGAGTAGGCTGTTTTGGTGAGAATGCCTTGCGCAGAGGCACATCGAGAATGCAGTCATCTGGGATCCAGTACCGAAAGTAATTTACTGTACCCAAGAAAGATCGTAACTCTGTGCGTGTAATAGGAGACGAGAGATGGAGGATGGTTTAGATGCATCCATGCGACAGGGACTGAAGACCGTGGGAGAGTTCATAGTCCAGATATTTCACTGTCAGTTGGCAGAGCTGCAGTTTCTCAACACCCACTTTATGTCCATCCTCAGTCAAGCAGCGAAGTAAGGCAACGATGTATCACATACAGGCATCAGGGGAATCTGGCGCCACTAAAACGTCATCGGTGTAGTGAATTAAGGCACTCCAACATGGCAGAAGGAGGGTTTGCAGGGTACGACGTACTGCAGATGCATATACTGTGGGTCTCTCAGTGAAATCCTGGGGAAACCTTGTTCATGTATATTTGCGGCCGTCGTAAGTGAAAGCGAAAAGGTATTAACTTTCAGTTGATAATTTGAGGGAGAAAAAGGCCGAACAGAGGTCGATAACAGAAAACAGGTAGCCGTAGCAAGGAGGCCAATAAGGATGGCATTGGTGTCCAGCACTACTGGCCAGCAGGGGACAACAATAGCATTGACAGCCCTCAAGTCCTGCACAAACCGCCACTGGTCTGGTCTCCCTGGCTTGGGAATAGGAAAGATGGGGGTATTACAGGGATTAAGGTGGGTAACAGAATACCTTCTTGCAGGAAGGAATCAATAACTGGTTTCATCCCCTCCTTGGCAGCAGGAGACAAGTTATACTGTCGAATAGACGGTAGGGCCACACTGTGCCTTCCAGTGATTATGTGTGGCAGGGCTGAGAGGACCAATCTGGCACGATTGGAGTGCTGGGCTAGGTCCACAATAAGGGTGGCAGCCAATGGAGCAACAAGGTGATATCATAGGAGTGGGACGATGGTTGAGTTTGTAAGGTATAGAGGCATTCAGCCAAAGCAGGGATGCTAAGCAGGCAGAATTCATCTTTACTGAGAGTGGCGACTTTTAGGGAGTTGGGATTTGTGGGATCCAAAGGCTGGATTTCTCAGTAGGCATCAGAGCTGGTGGACCAGGAGACCCAAATTTTTCAGGTGCCACGGGGGTTTAACCTGGACGGAATTGTGTGAGGTAGAGGCGGAATCGTGTCAGAATAGCAGTTCCTGTTCAGCATTGAGCAGGACCTCTGCTGCTACTCCCTCCTTCCCGTCAAAATAGGAGCCGGTCATTGACAACAGGGAGGACATATTGAGGTGTGGGTCTGCAATAGCGGAATAAGATGGGTTTGGCTGTTGAGGTAAGCTGCAGTGCAGTGAATCCTGCACAAGAAACGACTAGTTTGAATGATCCATATAAGAAAGGCCGCAGGCAGAGAAGGGGGGGCTTGGGACAGACACAGAGGTACAGAGGAAAGGAAGGTGTGCACTTGATAGTGAGCAAATGACCAGGAGTAAAGGGTGTGCGTGGGAGAGATGGTGGTGGAATGGTCATGATGGCTTGTAATAGAGGATATTGGGAATGAGGGCGACGAGTTGTTCTGTGTTTTGAGCAATCTTTGAAAAATGACAAGTGTTACTTCCACAAAGCAGTGCTGTCCAGGCATATCCATTCAATATAGAGCCCTTCCCACCCAATGTGATTCAATTTGGTATTTTCCAGAAGTGTGGTAATAAACTGTGTTAAATCAGCAAAGGTCATCTGTTCCCTTAGCAACCATCTTAACAACCCATAAGCATTCATTCTTTGTAAAAGGAAATGGTTCCAGAAGCCTTCCCTTTATTGGACATAACATAGACACAGTAATTAACTGGAAATGTTCTGATGATGATGAAAGGAGAGGTGCTGCAACTGTTACAGATGTTCGCAAATGTCTACACTTCTGGGCTATGAATTGCTTACAGACAGATCATGAGGTCATTGGCACTTCTTTTGTACTCATCACCAGAAGAAGAAGCTTGCAAAAGAGAGAGAAAGACAGAAATTATGAGGAAATTGTGACATGGAGTGAATTCTACAGGAAAAAAAATTAGTACAAATACACATTTATAACATATGTGATAAATATAAAACGCTGGAAATACCAGCAGGTCAGGCAACATCTGTAAGGCTAATCTTCTGGTTAAAGTAGCAGCAGATTAAGATATTCCAGCCAGAGCTCCTCAGCTCACCAGTTCCTTTTCCTTTTTCTTTCTTTGTTTTCCCTCTTGCTACAGTTTTTCTTGACCCCACCGCAACTTTTAACTACTTAAAGTACTGTTCCTGGAGGGATGGAGAATGGAATCCAAGATCAGCCCAGCATTAGGGATGGGTACAGAGCAAACATGGGCCAAGACTCAGAAGTGAGTTGCGGCGGGAAGCAGCAGAAGAATAAGAGTGGGCTGTATCCTGGAAGGGAGAAGCAACTATTGCCTGGAGTGGGGACAGAGTGAGTGCAAGCTGAGCTGAGAGCCAAGTCAGGGCTGAAGCAGGAGCAAAGCGAGTCTAGGGTGGGAGATGAGTCCTGGGCAGATGCCAGTGCGTGGAGGCAGCGAGACCTCGTGTTCTGAAACCCAGCAGGCACGGACTCAGTAAAAAAGGAACATAACTTGAGTACTTTAAATATACTTTTTATTATCACACTGCACTTTTTAAACTCTGTATTCCCGTGCTAGTCTTTTTTAAACACTATTTTAATTCTGTAACAACATTTAAAGCGTGTGTACCGAGATACTCTGTACCTAAGATGGTACCAAGAGGCAACATTACAAACTTATTACTGCACTCATTCAAGTGCATGTGACAATACAGACTATTTTATTCTGTTCTATCTGTGGAGAAAGTATAATTAAGATGTTACAGGTCATTCATCAGAAAATGCATTTTGAATATATATATAAACTGGATTTACTGCATTCCTGGACTCAGCTCACGTATCTAACTAATGGTCGAAATGGAAAATTAAGGAGTGTTCTGTTGGCTTGTATCATGTTTGTTTAGCAATCAATTCAGAATGATCTAACCTGTAGATGCTTGATAATACAGAGAATGAAAACAGGTGAAAACATTAACAATATTTAAGACATAAGATTGAATTTGTTCCTGAGAAATGTATTTATTGATAATTGTAGGATACAAGTTACCTGTTTTCAGTATTATTCAGTTTTTTTTTATTTGTTCTGAGGGATTACATTGTGCCTTCATCATGTACACGTGCTGTTACTAAATAACGTGTACTTGAGTCACAGGAAACTCTTCCTGGATTTCACAAGCATTGGCATTGCACTGCACAATTGTTTTTTTTAATCAACCTATCCCATGGTTAACGTCAGTAAACAATGACATGGCTGCACGTAGGTTGCCTGAATAGACTGGCAATTCTAGGAATTCCGTACTTTGATCAGATAAATATTTCACCAGATTTCTACAAGTGTCTTACAATGTAACACTGTTATTTTGTATTGCCAAAAAAATTCATGTTATCACATTTAATGGAAACTTTTAATGAGACTGTATTCACAAGATGGACTTTTAATGAGACTGTATTCACAAGATGCTTGATGAATGTTGATGACAACAATGATGAGCACTGTAAATTGTGTGCGCTGACCTCCATATATCTCACCTCACATCATCCTGCATCTATTTGTCATCTTTAATTACCTTTTGGAAAGTGGTGGTTAGCCACCTTCTTAAACTGCAGCACTCCATTTGGTAAGGGTACACCCCTACTGCTGTTAGGAAAGTAGTTCCAGAATTTTGTTTCAGCAACAGTAAAGGAATGGAGGTGAAGTTTCACGTCAGGATGGTATGTCATTTAGGGGATACCTACAGACGGAGGGTTTCCCATGAGTTTGCTGCCCTTATTCTTTAAGATGATAAAAGTCTCAGATTTTGAAGGGACTGTTGAAGAACTCTATACCAGTTGCTGCCATGTATCCTGCAAGTGACATGCACTGCTGCCCCTGTCGTCAATATTGGAGGCATGATGGATTGTGTGGGTATCAAGTCGGTTGACTTGTGCTCTATGGTGTTGAGTTATTTTAGTGTTGTTATAGCCACATTCAACCTGGCAAGTGAAGGGTATTACATCACACTCCCGACTTGTTCTTGTAGATCTGAACAGGCTTGGGGTAGTCAGGAACCATGCTACCATTGAATTCTCAGTTTGTGAACAATCTTGTAACCACAGAATTTAATTAGCAAGTCTAATTTAACTTCCAATCAATGTATCTCTTAAGCCGTTGGTAGTTGGGGTGTTTCAGTGATGGCAATTAAATGCATATATTTTAGCTTTGTGTTTGCTGTTTATAAAATTATGCAAACTGGCTCCTCTTCTTTAATTACCCACAGTTTGGATAGTTAATTTAATCTGGATCCCTTCTCTCATGGATACCTTTCTTCCAAATCTAAATGTCCTTATGTTTTAAAAGGAAACAACTTAAACTGATTTTCTTGAGTTAACAAAGAGTGAGCTTTTTATTAATGACTAAATGCAAGAAAAATTAGTAATGCAAACTCACAAGTACACAGGTTAGAAATAGAACATAGAACACAGAACATAGAACATAAAACAGTACAGCACAGTACAGATCCTTTGGCCCTCAATGTTGTGCTGGCCTTCTATCCTACTCTAAGATCAGACCAACCTAAAAACCCTTCATTGTGTGATCTTCCATGTGCCTATCCAAGAGTCATTTAAATATTCCTAATGTATCTGACTCCACCAGCACTGCCAGCAGTGCATTCCATGCACCCACCACTCTCTATGTAAAGAACCTACCTCTGACATCAGCCTAAACCTTCATCCAATTAGCTTAAAATTATGCCCCCTCATGATAGATACTTCCACCATGGGAAAAAGTCTCTGGCTGTCCACTCTATCTATGCCTCTCAACATCTTGTACACCTCAATCAAGACACCTCTCATCCTTCTTAGTTCCAATGAGAAAAGCCCTAGCTCCCTCACCCTTTCTTCGTAAGACTTGCCCTCTAGTCCAGGCAGCATCTTGGTAAATCTCCTCTGCACCCTCTCTAAAGTTTCCACAGCTTTCCTATAATGAGGCAACAAGAACTGAACACAATATTCCAAGTGTGGTCTAACCAGGACTTTATAGAGCTGCAGCATAACCTTAAGGTCTTAAACTCAATTCCCCTGCTCATGAAAGGCAGCACACTATACGCCTTCTTAACAACCCTATCAACTTGGGTGGCAACCTTGAGGGATCTATGCACATGGACCACAAGATCCCTCTGTTACTCCACACTGCCAAGAATCAGGCCTTTAACCCCATATCCTGCATTCAAATTTGATCTTCCAAGGTGAATGACTTCACACTTTTCCAGGTTGAACTCCATATGCCACTTATCAGCCCAGTTCTGCATCCTGTCAATGTCCTGCTGCAACCCCCAACAGTCATTTGCACTACCCACAACTCCACCAATCTTTGTGTCATTGGCAAACTTACTAACCCACCCTTCTACTTCCTCATCAAAGTCATTTATAAAAATCACAAAGAGCAGAGGTCCCAAAACCGATCCCTGTGGAACACCACTGGTCACCGAGCTCCAGGCTGAACACTTCCCATCTACCACCATCCGCTGTCTTCTTTAGGCCAGGTAATTCTGTATCCAGACATACAGGCTTCTTTGTATTCCATGCCTTGTTTCTTTCAAAATGAACCTACCATGGAGAACCTTATTAAACATCTTGCTAAAATCTATGTACACCACATCCACTGCCCTACCTTCTTCAACATGTCTTGTAACATCCTCAAATAATTCAATAAGGTTTGTGAGGCATGACCTGCCCCTCACAAAGCCATACTGATTATCTGTAATCAAATTAAGGTTTTCCAAGTAATCATGAATCCTGTCTCTCAGAATCCTCGCCAATACTTTGCCCACCACTGATGTAAGACTGACTGGTCTGTAATTCCCAGGGTTATCCCTATTCCTTTCCTTGAACAAGGGAATAACATTTGCCACCCTCCAATCATCTCGCAATACTCCAGTGGACAGTAAGGATGCAAGGATCACTGCCAAAGGTGCATCAATCTCTTCCCTCACTTTATGTAACATCCTAGGTTATATCCTATCTAGCCCAGCAGACTTATCTATCCTTATGTTTTTCAAAATGTTCAGCACATCTTCCATCCTAACATCAACCTGTCCTAGCATATCAGTCTGTTTCACACTGTCCTCAGAAATGTCAAGGTCCCTCTCAGTAGTGAATCCTGAAGCAAAGTATTCATTCAGGACCTCCCCTACTTTGTTCCACTCCAGAGGCAAGTTCCCTTCAGATCAGCCATACCTTCACTCTTGTTCACCCTCTTGTTCCTCTCATAAGTGTAGAATGCCTTAGGGTTTTCCTTCATCCTGCCCACTAAAGCTTTTTCATGTCCCCTTCTAGCTCTCCTAAGTCCATTCTTCAGTTCCTTCCTAGCTACCTTGTAACCCTCCAAAGCCCTGTCTGATCCTTGTCTTCTCAATCTTAAGTAAGCTTTTTTCTTTCAATTGACTAGATGCTCCACATCCCTTGTTACCCAAGGTTCTTTCAATCTAAAATCCCTCCCTTGCTTCAGTGGGACAAATGTGTCCAGCACTATATGCAAGTGCTTCCCAAACAACCGCCACATTTCTGTAGTGCATTTCCCTGAGACCATCAGGACCCATTTTGGGTGCCCCAGTTCCTGCCAGGAGCATTGTAATTCCCCCTCCCACAATTAAAAATGTTTCCATACCGTCTGCTCCTATCCCTCTCCATGACGATAGTAAGTGTCAGGAAGTTGTGATCACTATGATGGAAATGCTCTCCTCCCAAGAGATCTGACACCAGGCAAGATTTGTTGCCAAGCACGAAATCCAGTATGGTTGTGCACACACTCCTACCCCCCCACCCCCAGTCGGCCTATCTACATATTCCGTCAGGAACCCTTTCTAAACACACCTGACAAGAACTGCTCCATCCAAACTATTTGAACTAATTAGGTTCCAGTCAATATTAGTGAAGTTAAAGTCACCCATGACAATGAACCTGTTACTTCTGCACCTTTCCAAAATTTGCCTCTCAATCTGCCCCTCTGTGTCTCTGTTGCTATTGGGGGGCCTATAGAAAACTCCCAATAAAGTGTCTGCTCCTTTCCTGTTTCTGACTTCCACCCAAACTGACTCTATAACCAAACCCTACTCGATGACTGATGACCTCCATTTCTGCAGCTATGATACTATCCCTGATTAGCAATGCCTCTTTTACTCCGCCCCCCACCACCACCCCCCGCTCCTCCCCTCCCCACCCCAAGAAATTCCTTTTGAAACATCTAAACTCTGGAACATCCAACAACCATTCCTGTTCCTGTGATATCCAAGTCTCTGTAATGGCCACAACATCATAGCTTCAAGTCCTGATCCATGCTCTGAGTTTGTCACCCTTATTCCTGATACTTGTTGCATTAAAATATTAAAACATTTTGACCCATCACTCTGAATACACCTTTGCCTTATCGAGTACCTATCACTCTTCAGAGACTCTCTGCATACTGTATCTGGTTGTTCACTACCAACTCCATCATCTGATCCATAGCTCAGGTTCTCAACCCCCCCACCAATCTAGTTTAAACCCTCTTGAAGAGCTCCAGCAAACCTCCTGCCCAAGATATTGGTGCCCCTCCAGTTCAGGTGCAACCCGTCCTTTTTGCACTGACCCCACCTTCCCCAGAAGGCATCCCAATGATCTACATATTTGAAGCCCTCCCTCCAACACCAGCCCTGCAGCCACATGTTCATCTGCACTCGCTGTCTATTCCTAGCCTCATTAGCATGTAGCACCAACAGCAATCCTGAGTTTACACTGTTCGTCCTGCCTTCTAGCTTCCAACCTAACTCACTATATTCCCTTTTCAGGTCCTCTTCCCTTTCCACACCTATGTCAATGGTACCAATGTGTACCACAACTTCTGGCTGCCCTCCCTCTCCCTTAAGAATCCTGTAGATTCAATCCGAGACATCCCTGACCCTGGCACCTGGGAAGCAACATACCATCCGGAAGTCTCGCTCGCGACCACAGAATCTGCTCTCTGTTCCTTTCCTGATTGAATCTCCTATCACTGTTGCTCTCCTATTCTCTTCCCTTCCCTTTTGAACCACTGAGAAACCTGGCCACTGTGGCTTTCCCCTGGTAGGTGCCCCCACCTCCCAACAGTATCCAAAATGGTATACTTATTATTGGGGGTCACAGCCACAGAAGGTCCCTGCACAATCTGTCTATTCCCTTTTCCTCTCCTGAAGGTTACCCAGCTACCTTTATCATGTACCTTTGGTGTGACTATCTCCATATAACCCTTCTCTATCACCCTTCACCCTTACCTCCCACATCCTGCAAGAGGAGAATGCAACTGCCCTAGCCTCCATCACCGCTGCTCTAACTTGCCAAGAGAGATTGAATAAATGAGGAAAAAAAACCCAAAAAAAAGTCCTACCTTACCAACCCTCTACACAGTCTTTTCTTTTGGTTAGAGGAGGAGGACTGGTGACTGACACTACTCATGTGGTGTCTGGGGTTTAGCCACAGCCCATATATATCAGTTCACATGCCCACCAATCCCCATGTCCACTTCCCCTCCTGTTGAGCCTTCACTCCGCCTATTCACGATGTAAGTATTTAAGAGGAAAATTTACCTTCCTGGCAGCCTCCCAGTCCTCACTCTCACCGCACCTGCTGCTTCAAATGGAGGCCAATAAGATTTGAGTAAAAGAGATAATTTTAACAAAATACACAATCAATCTGAATTATTCATGAAAAATAGATAGCTGAGTATTGTGGTCATTGCAGTGGAGGCTACAGATAATGTTGACATTGGTAGTTGAACAGTCGAGTTCAAGATTCTTAATGTTGCAATTTGGTTGAGATTCTGTTTCATATTTCCTTGAAAGTGGAGTTGCAGATAGACAGGATAATGACGAAGGTGTTTGGTATGTTTGCCTTTATTGGTTATAGGATTTGGGGGGTCATGTTGCAACTGTACAGGACACCAGTTACATTACTTCTGGAATACTTTGTTTGAATTCTGGTCTCACTGCTCTAGGAAGGATGTTGTGAAACTTTAGATTTAGATTACTTACAGATTACTTACAGTGTGGAAACAGGCCCTTCGGCCCAACAAGTCCACACCGCCCCGTCGAAGCGCAGCCCACCCATACCCCTACATTTACCTCTTACCAACACTACGGGCAATTTAGCATGGCCAATTCACCTGACCCTGCACATCTTTGGACTGTGGGAGGAAACCGGAGCACCCGGAGGAAACCCACGCAGACACGGGGAGAACGTGCAAACTCCACACAGTCAGTCGCCTGAGGCGGGAATTGAACCCGGGTCTCTGGAGCTGTGAGGCAGCAGTGCTAACCACTGTGCCACCGTGCCACCATAATTGCCACCAAACTTGAAAGAGTTCAGAAAAGATTAAAAGGGTTGGAGGTTTTGAGCTGTGGGGAGAGGCTGAACAGGCTAGGGCTGTTTCCCTAGAATGTCAATTGCTAAGGGTGACCTTATAGAGATTTATAAAATCATGAAGGACATAGAAAGAGTGAATAGCCAAGGTCTTTTCCCTGGTGTGGGGAGTCCAAAATTAGAGGGCATAGGTTTAAGTTGAGAGGGGAAAGATTGAATGGAGACCTAAGGGCAACATTTTCACACAGAGGGTGGTGTGTATATGGAATGAGCTGCCAGAAGAAGTGATGGAGGCTGGTATAATTACAACATTTGAAAGGCATCTGGATGGGTATATGAATAGGAAGGGTTTATGGGCCAAATGCTGGCAAATGAGATTAAATTGATTTAAAATTTGGTCCGCATGGTCAAGCTGGACCGAAGGGTCTGTTTTCATGCTATCCAGCTCTATGACTTTATGACTCTAAGTGTATCCCGTGACATTCTGGGAAGCCAGGGAAGAAATTGTAGCACCCCTACCAGAGATATTTGTATCTAGAACGAGGTGCTGGAAGACTGCAGTGTGACTAATGTTGTGCCATTATTTAAGAAAGGCTGCAAGGAAAAGCTAGGGAACTACATACCAAGAAGCTTAACGTGGGAAAGTTGCTGGAGGGTACTCTGAAAGACAGGATCTAAATGCCTTCAGAAAGGTCAGGACTGATTGGAGATAGTAAGCGTGGCCTTGTGGGAAATAGCGTCTCACAAATTTGATTGAGTTTTTAAAGAGGTGACCAAGGAGATAGGTGAAGGCAAAGCAGTTGACAAGGTCTTGCACAGTAGACTGGTTAGTAAAGTTAGATTACTTGGGATCCAGGGATAGCTAGCCATTTGGATCCAAAACTGGCTTGACAATAGGAGACTGGAAGCCTGTGTCCAGTGGTGCGTTGCAAGGATCAATGCTGAGTCCACTCTTGTTCCTTATTTATGTGAACAATTTGGATGAGAATATAGAAGACATGGTCAGTAAGATTCCAGATCCTACAAAAAATTGATGGTATAGTGGACAGTGAGGGAGATTGTCTAATGGTAGGATGGGATCTTGATGAACTGAGGCAGTGGGGTGAGGAATAGCAGTTGGAGTTTACTTCAGAGAAATGCGAGTTGTTGCATTTTAGTAAGACAAACCAGGACAGGATTTACACAGTCAACATTTAGGCTTTGCAGAATGTTGTGAAACAGAGAGACCTAGTGGTGCAGGTATATAATTCCTTGAAGGTAGCATAATTGGTGGACAGCGTGGTGAGGAAAGCATTTGGTATGCTTGAACATATGGAACATAGAACATTGCAGCACAGTACAGGCCCTTTGGCTTACAATGTTGTGCTGAGCATTTATCTTAATCTAAGACAAATCTAACGCCTCAATTTACTGTCATCCATGCGTTTGTCCAGCTGTCGCTTAAATGTCCCTAATGTCTCTGACTCTACTATCACCACTGGCAGTGCATTACACGCACCCACCACACTCTGCGTAAAGAACCTATCTCTGACATCGCCCCTGTACCTTCTTCTAATCACATTAAAATTATGACCCCTCGTGACTGCCATTTCTGCCTTGGGGAAAAGTATCTGGCTATCTACTCTTTGTTACCTTAAGACCATAAGACCATAAGACATAGGAGTGGAAGTAAGGCCATTCGGCCCATCGAGTCCACTCCGCCATTCAATCATGGCTGATGCGCATTTCAGCTCCACTTACCAGCGTTCTCCCCGTAGCCCTTAATTCCTCTAGACAACAAGAATCTATCAATCTCGGCCTTGAAGACATTTAGCGTCCCGACTTCCACTGCACTCCGTGGCAATGAATTCCACAGGCCCACTACTCTCTGGCTGAAGAAATGTCTCCGCATTTCTGTTCTGAAATGACCCCCTCTAATTCTAAGGCTGTGTCCACGGGTCCTAGTCTCCTCATTTAACTGAAACAATTTCCTAGCATCCACCTTTTCCAAGCCATGTATTATTTTGTATGTCTCTATTAAGTCTCCCCTTAATCTTCTAAACTCCAACGAATACAATCCCAGTATCCTCAGCCGTTCCTCATATGTTAGACCTGTCATTCCAGGGATCATCCGTGTGAATCTCCGCTGGACACGTTCCAGTGCCAGTATGTCCTTCCTGAGGTGTGGGGACCAAAACTGGACACAGTACTCCAAATGGGGCCTAACCAGAGCTTTATAAAGTCTTAGTAGTACATCTCTGCTTTTATATTCCAACCCTCTTGAGATAAGAGACAACATTGCATTCGCTTTCTTAATCATGGACTCAACCTGCATGTTTACCTTTAGAGAATCCTCGACTAGCACTCCCAGATCCCTTTGTGCTTTGGCTTTATTAATTTTCTCACCATTTAGAAAGTAGTCTATGCTTTTATTCTTTTTGCCAAAGTGCACCTCTATTAAATTACCTCTCTTCCTTCTTCTCTTCCTAGCTCACTCAACCTCTCTTCATAAGATAACACTGCCTCCAATCCAGGCAGCATCCTGGTAAATCTCCTCTGCATCTTCTCTAAAGCACCTACATCATTCCTATAATGAGATGAACAGAACTGGACTGAATATAGCAAGTGTGGTCGAACCAAGGTTTTATAGAGCTACAGCAAAACTTTGCGGCTCTTAAACTCAATCCCCCTGTTAATGAAAGCCAAAATACCATATTCTTTCTTAACAACCCTATCATGGACACCAAGATCCGTCTGTTCCTCCACATTGCCAAGAATCCTGTCCTTAACCCTGTATTCAGCATTCAAATTCAACTTTCCAAAATGAATCATTTCCCTTTTATCCAGGTTAAGCTCCATCTGACACTTCTCACCCCAGCTCTGCATGCTGTCAATGTCTTGTTGTAGCCTGCAAAAGCCCTCGACACTATCTGCAACACCACCGTTCCACTTCTTCATCCAAGTCATTTGTAAAAACTACTAAAATCAGAGGCCCGGGAACAGATCCCTGTGGGGCACAACTGGTCACCAACCTCCAGGTGGAACACTTTCCATCTACTACACTCACTGTCATCTTTCGGCCAGCCAATTCTGTATCCAGACAGCCAAATTTCCCTGTATCCCATACCTCCTAACTTGACTTCAGTCAGAGCATTGAGAAGTGAGGACTGCAGATGCTGGAGATCAGAGTCAAAAAGTGTGGCACTGAAAAAGCATAGCAGGTCAGAAAACATCCGAGGAGCAGGAGAGTTGATGGTTCGGGCATTAGCCCTTCATCAGGAATGAAGGGCTTATGCCTGAAACATTAACTCTCCTGCTCCTCAGATGCTGTCTGACCTGCTGTGCTTTTCCACTGCTACAATTTTTGAGTCAGAGCATTGAGTACAGTTGTTGGGATGTCACGTTACAGCTTTACATTGGTAAGGCCACATTTAAAAAACTGTGTACAGTTCTGGACACCATGCTATAAGATGGATGTTATTAAACTGAAAAGGGTACAAAAAATTTACAAGGATATTGCTAGGGGTGGAGGGTTTGAGCTCTGTGGAGATACTGGTTAGGCTGGAACTATTTTCCCTGGAATTTCAGAGGCTGTGGGGGTGACCATTTAGAGGTTTATTAAATCATGAGGGTCATGGATAGGGTGAATAGACACGGTCTTTTCCCCAGAGCAGGGCAGTCCAAAACTAGAGGGCAGAGATTTAAGGTGAGGAGAAAAAGATTTAAAAGGGACCTGAGGCACAACTTTTTCACACAGAGGGTGGTGCTTGAATAGAACAAGTTGCCAGAGGAATTGGTAGAGGTAAATACAATTACAATATTTAAAAGACATTTGGACAGGTACATGGATAGGAAAGGTTTAGAGGGATATGGGCCAAATGCTGGCAAATGGGACTAGTTCAGATTAGGAAACCTGGTTGGCATGGATGAGTTGTCCATGCTGTATGACTCTTAAATAGATTTTGACTAGGCTCATACTGAAACGCTAATCTCTATTCCAAAATTACGTTTTCAGTTCAGTGACTCACTATCACACCCAATGGGAATGACAGTGTCACTCTTTGTGGTTTGTTTCCATTCATATCACAAACTTTTCCCTTGGGGAACACTGTAGGTGATAGAAGTGAAATGATATTCCAATAAGAACCAGTTGTATGACACTTTGGTCTTTAAGTGTTCTGTGATCCTGCCCCACTAGCGACCTGACGAAGGAAAGTGCTCCGAAAGCTTCTACTTGAAAATAAACCTGTTGGACGATAACCTGGTGTTGTGTGATTTTTAACTTCGTTCACCCCAGTCCAACACCGGCACCTCCGCATCAAATTAGAGCCACTTGTGGTATTTAGTTAATACTTTCATTTATATCTTGCCTTTCAGAATCAAACAAAAATATCACAATGGTGTAATGTTCAAAGTAAGTACCTGGAGAAAAGCCAATTGACTGATCAAAAGATTGCTCATAAGGATTGCGTTTCCGTCGCTGGCTGTAGGTGTGTGGAGGGTGGGGACTACGAGAAGCGGTCTGAATCATACAGCAGGATGAATGACTTTTGACCCAAACGTCGATTTTACTGCTCCTCGGATACTACTTAAACTGCTGTGCTTTTCCAGCACCTGCAGTCATTGTTTTTACCTGAATCATAGAGCGGTCAGCAGAAACATTCGTTGTGCATTTACGGGAGAGCAGCACCGCTTCACAAGAGGAATATAATTGTGAAAGCTTAAAGTTTCCAGTGTCGCTGGGAGAAAGGTTTTCTTGAATATTAACAATGGAAAAAGTTTCGGAGAGGCTGCTCTTCGCTCTCATGGCGGTCTGGGTGGCTCGCGTGACCGGTAAGCAGCGCCCCGGATCCTCTTTCACGCTCCTGGCCTGTGCTGAGAATTAGCGGGAGGGCGCATCTACAGCACCGGCTCAGGGTCTTCTTGCTCGGGATTGGTTCGGAGAGACCAGGTCTGTACTGTGTTCACAGCTTGGGGGTTTAGGATTAATCTCCAGCGAGAGGCGGATGGGGTGTCTGCACTATGTTTGGAGTGTGGGAATTGGAATGAATGTTAAGGGGAGAGAACAGGTCCGCGCGAAATGAACATGATATCATCATCTCTACGTTTGGTTCCGTCAGTTATGGATTCCGGATCTGTTTTGTCGAAAGGTTCAAAATCCGAAGATAGCATTCGATGGGAAAGATTTATTTCTGACCATATGCAGGTTTCATTTCACGCGAATTATTTCTGACCAAAAACATGATGTTTTAAGGGATGGAGCCTTGCTTTGATGTAAATTCAGTTTTTAACGCCCGATTTAGTAAAGTGAAAACGTTGTTTTATTGACACTAAACTTTGCAAGTAAGTATATTCAAAGTACATTACTCTGAGCTCTCTTATGTTGCTGTCCACATCTAATGAAAGAACATCATGGAAACGTACATTAACGTTTCTGATTAGATTACTTACAATGTGGAAACAGGCCCTTCGGCCCAACAAGTCCACACCGACCCTCCGAAGAGCAACCCACCCAGACCTACAATTACCTCTTCACTTAACTGCGGGCAATTTAGCATAGCCAATTCACCTAACCTGCACACTTTTGGACTGTGGGAGGACACCTGGTCACAGATGCTACTTAATCTGCTTATTCATTTTTTTAATGACTAACTTTTTTTTCAAAGTTAAAAATTACACAACACCAGGTTATAGTACAACAGGTTTATTTGGAAAGAGCAGCGTTTTGAAAGCTAGTGCTTCCAAATAAACATGTTGGACTATAACTTTGTGATGTGTGATTTTTAACTTTGCACACCCCAGTCCAACACCAGTATCTCTAAATCATCACATTTTTCACTTTTCGATTCAAGTAAATCGATAATTATCGCTGGCGTTTTTAAAACATTTCCCCATGTACTGTTTACTACTTTGTGAGTCAATATCCATATATACTGGGAACTTTGTGTACACCTTTTTCTCATTTTAACACCTGAGGCTGATAGCCTGACTTGTGTTAGGTTGTGGAGGATCCTTGTCTTTTTTATATAAAGAACAACTGAGCTTCAGAGATTTATTTCAAATGGAATATTGTTGATATTAAAGATCCCTTTTAAAATTTTAGATTGCTTGGAAAAAAATGTCAGCAAGTCTGCAGAAACTATGGAGAGTTTAAAATTTTGAGTCTAATATGACTTGGAACACCTATTTGCCTTTGCTCAAAGGACACTGGTGATTATCGCAGTCATGTAGATTAAATTGCATGATATGAAACTCTGGCATGACAATGCATTTCAGATCAGTGCCAGAATTTGGGGAAAATCACCTCGCCCATCTTATTTTGTTACCTTTTTTAAACCTGATTTTCTCAATGTTAACCTGTTGCTGCCTCGTTTTCTCCCTGATCTCACATCAACTGGTACTTTCAGGCTTCCCATAGAAACCTTTTTAAAAACACTGCTGACTGGGCCACTTCTAAGCCCCATCCATTTTCCACCATCTCCAACTGGCCAAAAAAAAGCCACAATAACTTTGTAATTTAGTTTTGTTTTTTAAAATAAATAGTAATTTTACTAATGTTGGCCATGGCTTGTGGGTTTTTAAAACTCTTGTTCCATATTTGTCCTTGCCACCACTCCAGAAGAACAGCTCATTTAGTGTCCTTTTCCTAGTGCCTACTAAATGGATGAATAAGCTTTCAGGCAATTGTTAAGTGACTTATTATTTCTGCCATGGAAAGTTAAAATGACCCCTCTGATTTGTGGGCGGCATGGTGGTTAGCACTTCTGCCTCAGCGCCAGAGACCCAGTTTCAATTCCTGACTCAGGCGACTGACTGTGTGGAGTTTGCACATTCTCCCCCTGTCTGCATGGGTTTCCCCCGGGTGCTCCGGTTTCCTCCCACAGTCCAGAGATGTGCACGTCAGGTGAATTGGCCATGCTAAATTGCCCGTAGTGTTAGGTAAAGGGGTAAATGTAGGGGAATGGGTGGGTTACGCTTCGGCGGGTCAGTGTGGATTTGTTGGGCCGAAGGGCCTGTTTCCACACTAAGTAATCTGATCTAATCTAATTTGTATTCCTTCCAGCTGTATCTTTTTATTTTCTCATGGGATTTGGGAATAGTTGGCTGGGCAACAATTATTGGCTGTACCTAGTTACTCTTGAAGGTGGTAATATTAAAGAGTAACAGAAACCAATCAAACCTTGAACTGTGAAATAGGTTTAACTTTTACATTGAAAAATGTTGTGCTGGAAAAACACAGCAGGCTAGGCTGCATCCAAGGAGTAGGAGAATTGACGATTTGGGCATAAGCCCTTCTTCAGGAGTCTTATGCCCGAAATGTCGATTCTCCTGCTCCTTGGATGCTGCCTGGCCTGCTGTGTTTTTCCAGCACAACATTTTTCAACTCTGGTACTCCAGCATCTGCAGTCCTCACTTTCTCCTAGTTAACTTTTATATTTGTTTGAATGTTAATAGCATCCTTAATCATTCATTAAATTTTATTTACAATAAACCTGATATCATACAAAGCTTTGCATCCTAAATCTGCACCAAGTACTGTTCTTTCATGTTCTGTGTTGGTCTTCTGGCCAAATAAAAATCGGACATTGTCCATGTTTTGCTGCATTTGCAAAGACTGCCTCAATATCTGAGGAGTAACAAATGCTGCTGAACAATCTCCCTTCTGAGCTTATGAAGCAAAGGTCAACTATGAAACAGATCATGATAATTGGTCTAGGATCCTAGCCTGAGAAATTTGGGCTCTTGTGGTGCAGTGGTAGTATCCCTGCCTCTGAGTTGGGGTTCAAGTCTCACCTGCTCCAGAGATGTCTTATAACATCCTTGAACATTTTTATTTTAAGAAACATTCCCTGGGGAGTTTCTACCATAATGACGTGGAAAGAAAATGATAGGGCTCCAACACTAAGATTCCAACCAGTGGAGAGTTTCCTCTGTAGGTTTTCTAGGGCTCCTTGAAGCGGTGCTCAGTCAAATGTGGACTGGTGTCCAGAGTAGTCATCGTCAACTCTGTCCATGTTTGAACCAAGGCTGTTATGAGGTGAGAAACTGCTCTGGTGGAACCCAAATTTAGCATCACTGCTGGTAACCCACAATGTGAAAGAGTTTCAGAATTTTGATTCCAGACTATAAAGGGACTATTTTTCCAAGTTAGGATGATATACAGCTTGGAAAGGAGCTTGCAGTTGATGCCCTTCCCATTGAACATTATGTTCTCATTTCCTCAAGATGGTAGAGGTGTTTTTGTTTTGTAAGATACTGTCAAAGGAGCATTAGTGCTTTGTAGCAGCGTGTCTTGTGGATATTATACACTACAGCTGGTGGAGAGAATGGATGCTGAAGGTGTGATCCCAATCAGGTGAGTTTCTTTGTCTTGGATGATGTCAAACTTCCCGAGTGATGTTGGAACTACATTCATCCCGGCAAGTGGAAAGTATTCATCACACTCCTGATTTATGCATTGCACATAATGGACATATTTTGGAGTGTCAGGAGGTGAGGAACTGGCCACAGAATGTCAATGTTCTTACCTATGCTTATAGCCATTGTAATTCTTGGTCAATTATTGTATTGCTTAACTTGGTTGTGTCCTTCAACTGTTTGTTGGTTTTTATTGGTCATATAAAGTATCTTGGTATATGTGTTAAATCATGCTAAATAAATAGAAGATCTTCTAAAGAGAATAGTCAGTTTTTTGTCTCCTAATCAAGGGAACATGGTTAAAATGTCAATTTCAATGAACTTGAATTTGGTGAGAAAATTTAAATTCGTAGTTTAAAATATTGAAAAATTCCAGCACTCAACATTTCAGATTTTTAGGGAGATGGTTTATATTGAGTATTATTACTGTTTTTTTAAAACAGAAAGGAGACTTGTTGAACCTTTTTTTTGTTTGTTAATAGGTGAGTGTGGAAAACCTCCGATTTTAGAAAATGGCTCACCAGAAAATCCTCAGACTACCTCTCCTGTGGGTACAAGACTTGCTTATACGTGTTTCCCAGGATATATGTTTCAAGAAGGAGGTTCAAGACATATAACCTGCAGGGAAAATTCAACTTGGTCACCTCTAAGAGCTGTTTGTGAACGTAAGTAATGAGCAATCTTTCCCCCCTCCACATTCTCCTTCCCCATTTAATTTCTCCACCTTACTGGCCCATTTATGTTTTCAAAGGAAATTAAGTGAGTTAAATCCTAGATCCAAATGACTGCTTTTGTAGATGAGTCTTGGGATGTTAACTGCCTCAAATATGGCTTGAAAAATAGTTTAATTCTGATAATCTTCTCACCTGACAGAGTCCTCTCGCAGCTAGGTTCACTTAATATTGATTTAGCAATGGGAACAGTTGTGTTCTATACCTTATGTTATGGACTAAGCCAGACCATTCAAAACATTCTTAAGCAGGCAGCCCCAGACCATAACTTTGCAATTGGTTTCAGTAAGTGTACAGTGAAAGTTACATTGAGTAAGATAGCTAGGTTGACTACTGGTTTTTAAAGCAGACAAATATTTATTCATAAAATTACACAGTGAAACACAAAAAACAGTGTAGAGAACCCCTACAGAGCTTAGCCTATCCAAGTAGACTTAATTATGCTGTTACGAATATACATAACAGTCCCAATAAGCAAACTCCTTTAAAAGCCACTAAACATGAAACATCTCCTTACAAGTTGAAGTTGAAGGGAAGGAAAGAAAGTTTCCACACCGCTCCCTGTTGAACTTCTTGCCAGGTCAGACTCCACTGAAACTGCTTAGTTCAGCTAGAGAGCTGACCACTCCCTCTCCTTTATACAGGTCACATCTAAAACATGACCACTTTGGCCTGAAGTGTCATCCATATTGGACCTGGTCCTGGGGAATGGGCCAGGCCAGGTGGTAGATGTTGCGGTGGGGGATTTCTTTGGGAACAGTGGCCACAATTCTGTAAGTTTTAGAATACTCATAGATAAAGAAGAGCGTGGTCCTAAGAGAAGAGTACTAAACTGGGCCAAGGCCAATTATATCAAAATTAGGCAGGAGCTCGGAAATGTGGATTGGACACAGCTATTTGAAGGGAAGTCCACATTTGGGATGTGGGAGGCTTTCAAAGATAATGCAGGATAGGCATGTCCCGTTGAAGGCAAATGATAGGAAGGGCAAGATTCGTCAACTGTGGATGACAGGAGAAATTGTACAACTAGCCAAGAGGAAAAGGGAATCATACATAATGTCGAGGCAGCTAAGAACAGAACAGGCCCTGGAAGAATATCGGAAGAGTAGGACAAGCCTTAAACAAGGAATCAAGCGGGCTAAAAGGGATCATGAAATAGCCTTAGTGAGCAGAATTAAAAAGAATCCCAAAGCACTTTATTCTTGTATAAGAAGCAAGTGGGTAACTAGAGAAAGGATTGGTCCACTAAAGGATAACGAAAGAAGGCTGTGTGTCGAACCTGAGAGAATGGGTGAGATTCTGAATGATTACTTTGCATCAGTGTTCACTGAGGAGAGGAACATAATGAATCTTGAGATTAGAGATAGAAGTTTGATTAGTATGGATCATGTTGGCATAAGTAGGGAAGATGTGTTGGGTAGGCTCGAGGTTATTAAGGTGGATAAATTCCCAGGACCGGATGGGATCTATCCCAGGTTGCTGAGGGAGGCGAGAGAGGAAATAGCTGGGGCCCTGACACACATCTTTGTGGTATGCTTAAATACAGATGAGATGCCAGAAGATTGGAGGATTGCTCATGTTGTCCCCCTGTACAAGAAGGGTAGTAGGGATATTCTGGGTAACTACAAACCAGTGAGCCTGATATCAGTGGTGGGAAAGTTGCTGGGGAAGGTATTGAGGGATAGGATCTATCCATATTTAGATTAGAATGGGCTTATCATTGATAGGCAACATGGTTTTGTGCGGGGGAGTGTCATTGAGGAAGTGACCAAGTTGATAGATGAAGGGAGGGTTGTTGATGTCATATACATGGACTTTAGTAAGGTGTTTGACTATGGTAGACTAATGGAGAAAGTGAAGTCACATGGTGTGCAGGGTGTTCTAGCTAGGTGGATAAAGAACTGATTGAGCAACAGGAGACATAGAGTAGTAGTTGAAGGGAATTTCTCGAAATGGAGAAAGGTGACCAGTGGTGTTCGACAGGGGTCAGTGTTGGGGCCACTGTTGTTTGTGATATACCTAAATGATATGGAAGAGGGTACTGTTGGTATGATCAGCAAGTTTGCAGATGACATGAAGGTTGGTGGAGTAGCAGAAAGCATAAGGGACTGTCATAATACAGGAGGATATAGATAAACTGGAGAGTTGGGCAGAAAAGTGGCAGATGGTTTTCAATCCAAAAAAGGTGAGGTGATGCATTTAGGCAAAACTAATTCTAGAGTGAATTATACAATGAAAGAGCCTTGGGAAACGTTGATGGACAGAAAGTTCTGGGAGTGCAGCTCCATTATACCCTGAAGGTTGCTGCACAGGTGGATAGAGTGGTCAAGAAGGCAAAAAGTATGCTTGTCTTCATTGGATGGGGTATTGAATATAAGAGCTGGCAAGTCCTGTTAAAATTGTACAAGACATTGATTCGGCTGCATTTAGAATAGTGTGTATGGTTCTGGTTGCCACATTACCAAAAGGATGGTACGCTTTGGAGAGGGTGCAGAGAAGGTTTATGAGGATGTTTCCTGGTATTGAAGGTGCTAGCTATGAAGAGAGGTTGAGTAGGTTAGGTTTATTTTCATTAGAAAAAAGCAGTTTGAGGGGGGACCTGATTGAGGTTTACAAAATCATGAAGGGTATAGACAGGGTGGATAGAGACCAGCTTTTTCCCAGGGTGAAGGATTCAATAATGAGAGATCACACTTTCAAGGTGAGAGGTGGAAAGTTTAATGGAGATACACGTGTAAGTGCTTCACACAGAGGGTGGTGGGCATTTGGAACGCGTTGCCAGCAGAGGTGGTAGAGGCAGGCATGGTAGATTAATTTAAGATGTGTCTGGACAAATGCATGAGTAGGTGGGGAGCAGAGGGATACGTTGCTTAGGAATTTAGACAGTACATTTGGATCGGCTCAGGCTTGAAGGGCCTGTTCCCGGACTGTAAATTTTCTTTGTTCTATTTACATGTACACAATAGGCCTCTCCAAAATCCTTTTCATCTCTGTCCCAAACCAGACTGATTGGAGTCTGGCCCGGTTTATTACCGCTCTGAAAAATATCAAGGGCAGAGCCTCCTTGAGGCAAGGAACAGCTTTTAAGAATAAAAGGGACTAGCTTTATGACACTTGGTGCAAATGCAGTACAGAGGTTGGGAGAGTGTTTGCTGCTCAGACGTGAGCAAAGAGTTTTAGTTTGAACAGGAACCTTTTTAACAGTAACTTTCAAAAACAAGTTAATGATATAGATGTTCCATGAGAAAATTCATTTTCAACTTTAGTTACCAAGAAGAATATTATTAATAATTCTTCAAGTAAATTGTTTCTCCGTTTCATAAACTGATTTTCTTTTCATTACCCTCTTGAAATCCAATTTGATCAGATATTGGTAGTTTATTTCTCATTAAACTGGCTATATCTGAATCAATTGCAATTTGTTCATCAATGTTGAAGAGAATAGAGCTGCAATTGTTTCCAGTTCTTATTTGTCACTGCTACTGAGTGAAGTAGATGCAGACCTGGATGTTAAAATACAAAGCTGAGAGTATAATTAACTGGCTAAGTAGTCTTGATCTTTTGGAAATATCACAAAGAATAAGTAGTTTTAAAATGCAGTTTCAAGTGTATAACAGATGTATTCCATCTTGACAACCTCTGGTCCATAAATTAGATTTTGGACCAAGGGCGTGATTGACCCTCTAATACAAATAGAAGGAATCTGTGAAAACTATTGGCCACCTCACCGGGCAGCTTTTATGGTGATCTGTTGTTGGAAATAGTGCTGAGGCGGAGATTATAAAGACCTTCAAGTTCCTAGAAGTAAAAAGCACCAACAACCTTCTCTGGTACATCCATGTCAACGCTTAAAGTATACCAACATCTACTTTTTCAGAAGGCTAATGAAATTCAGCATATCAGCAATGATGCTTAGCAATTTTTATAGATATACATTCTATCCAGATGCATCACAGCTTGGTATGGCAACTACTCTGCCCAAAACAGCAAGAAATTAGAGTTGTGAATACAGCCAACTCCATGCAAACCAGCCTTCCATCCACTAACTCTATCTATATTTCCTGCTGCCTCAGGAAAGCAGCCAACCCCTCCTAACTTAGTTATACACTTCGCCACCCACTTCCATTAGGTAGAAGATACAAAAGTTTGAAAACATGTCTCAACAGATTTGAAAACAGCTTCTCCCCTGATGTTGTTAGACTTTTGAACAGACCTCTCGCATTAGAGTTCTTTTTTTTTTCTGTACCTTCTCTTGTAGCTATTACACTATGTTCTGCAATCTGTTCTATTACCCTGGTGTACTTATGATTTGCCTGGATAATGTGCACAACAATACTTCTCACTATCTCAGTACATGTGACAATAATAAATCCAATTCTGTCTAACCTCCATCTGTTACCATCTTCTGTATTGAATGTCTCTGCAAACAAAACCAAAAATTTGCTTGTTTTTTATTATATTTTTTTAATTTGGCCAAGTTATCTCCAAGACTGCAAATCAATATATTCCTCCCAGCTAAATAATGTTCAACAGTGCATGGCAGATTACATTGTTCAAAATACTCATATTATTGCTTATGTAGCTTAAGGTCAGATTTTTAGTTTTTCTGTCTTTATCACTCATTTGCTAAAGGAGCTGAACTTCTGCATACCCAAGATTTATTTTACTTGTTTTATATTCTACCATTACTTGGAGGGAACATGCCACTAAAAATACAAACTGGGTCTTATCCCTCAACTCAGACTAACTAGTAAAAGTATTAAGTGAACCTGTGACATCACATGTTGGACAAAATCTTAAATTGCATTGCTAGAACTGACACTGTTGAATTGATGTAATCTATTGTGTCAATAGTTTTGTACTTTTCACAAAAATAACCAATTGTATTTCAAATCTTATTGGATACTGTGGCATATTTTAACTTTCTTCTTCTCCCTCTGTTTCTAGCAATAAACTGTGGTAATCCTGGAGAAATTCTGAATGGGTATTATAATGTATCAGACACTACTTTTGGAAATAAAGTTATTTTTTATTGTGATAAAGGGTAAGTGTTCAGGTGCTTGTATGAAATAAGGTTGTTCATTGTGTAGAGAAAAATTATGCTTTTGCATTTGAGTTGAGGCCATCCACTACCTGCACAAACTAAGAAACCCACCGAATGCTCACTTCTTTTTTGGTTTAATTTTCCTGTCTCGTCTCTGAATAAGACTTCATGTTCTATAACTTGTTTTGTCCCATTATTGCACAGTTTCAGAAAATTAATGTATTTTGTCTCAATTGACCCAATCGGTTTGAGTGTCCAAATCCCATCACTTAAAAACTTTATGCATTTCGTTTTTACAAAGTTGTCAATCTAAATGGTTCAGGATTGAAATATAGCATGCTGTTCTTGAGATACTGCAGATGTTGGAAATCTCAAAATACTGGAGAAACTCAGCAGGTCGAGCAGCATCTGTGGAGTGAAAATTTAATCTTTTAGTTAGATATGACTTTTCAGAACATTACAATACTTAACCGAGTTGAATGTTTGTTTGTACAGTCCAAGGTATGTGACTCTTCTGATGATTAAACTCTGGGATACTCCCATAATTAGTCAGAGCAGGAATAGGTGTTTCAATCCATTTAAGACTGCTCTTCCAATTAATAATAACATTGAAGCTGATTTGGTTCTAGCCTTAGCTTTGCTGTCTGTCATTTAGTTCATAAATGCCTGTTCCTGGAACCTCTCCCGCTAACTCAGATCAAATCCCCAAGTTTCCAGTCCCTTAAAGGACAATGAGGAGTTTTCTCCTCAAATAGGATGTTAATAAGATACCTTGTGTCCCTAGTGGTCATTGTTTTCTCCATCCATCTCATAAGGAGAAACGTTGTCTGTCTCTGCTGACCCTGACCTGTCAAGAACCTCAAACACACCCAGGTTTCCATAGGCCATGTCTTATTCTTATGAATCCTGAGTATATGCTTGTCCTTGTGATGAATGGTCAAACTTTTTTATTCAGGAAATGAGCAAAGTGAAACTTTCCTAGACTCCTTCCAGTGAAATGTACATCTGAAGGCACAGCACTCCAAATCCAATTTCCATGGAGATGTAGCAAGAGTTCCTTTTTTCTTCTCCCCCCCCCCCCCCCCCCCCCCACCCCACCTAAAATATCCTCATCCCTTCCCATAAAGGATGGCATTCCATTTACCTGTCTGGTTATTTGTTGTGATTTCCTTCAAGGATGCCCAGGTCCCTCTGTCTCTAGTCTCTCACCACTTAAATAATTTGCATTTTTTTCCCTCTCAAATAATTTTTCTTTTCATGTTAGACTGTTACAGATTTCTGTCCATTTATGCATTCCTTTTGAGGATTCTTCAACATGTATTTTGTGCATTTCTGTCTAGCCTGATGTCAAACTGCTATCAGTATGGTACAGCAG
>NC_057735.1:18311589-18340331 GCF_004010195.1 Chiloscyllium plagiosum
TGGATTCCAGCATCTACAGTTTTTGTTTTGTTTGCAATTCAATAAGATTCTGGTTGATCATTGTGGCCTCACTCCATATAGCCCATATCACTTGATATCTGGGTCTTTGGATGATTATTTTGTTTTGTAAATTGAACAAGGGTAATGTTCTGGAGACCTGGATTTAAAGCCCACCATGGTAGACTTTAAAATCCAATAATGATGACAAAACTATAGACAGTTATCGGGGGAAAAACACATCTGGTTCCCTAATGCTCCTTTTGTAGGGAAGGAAATTGTCATTCTTGCCTTGTCTGCCCTAAAAAAAGTCTCTAGCCCCACAGCAAAATGGTTGAGTTTGAACAGTGCTCTAGGCAATTGAAGGATTGGAAATAATAATTATTTGCCCCATTGGCAACGCCCACAGCACATGAATTTTTTTTTTTGTTGAGTGATGAAGTGCCGTTTCATCTGAAATCACATAGGACCAGGGTGTTGATTGAGTAATTATCCACTAAGTGCATTCCATTTATCTATGTATACTTTCCACAACGCATTCAACCTTGGACATCCATCCTGATCTTTATTTGGCCATTAACATAGCTAACTGCACCATCCACTTCGAATACAGTGCACCTTATCTAGTTAAGTGGTACAGCAGTGTGCTGTTTCCATAATTAGTTAAAAATGGCACTGCGAGTCAATTCTATTCCTTTCCCTCCTGGACCCATGTTATTCACACCCACACCCAAGTGAGGATCTATAATTGTCAACTTCTTCAACTTCTCATCTGCTGTTGGCACGTGGCATCAACTGACAGTAAGTCATTGAAGACGGTTTTTATAGTGATGACTCCTGGCTCACTTCAAATTCCGCATTGTCTCTATCTGCACATCAAAAGGTAATGAGTAGGCAATGAACTAATCTTCACCCAAATATTTAGTTTGTGGGGAGATGGAGGGAAGAGAGAACTGGATCTTGCACCTAATGCATGATGTTGAAATGTAGCCGGCACCATGTAGAAAACACAGGATTTGGCTTATGTAGTTTCATTCATCAAATAGAGTTTCCAGTTTCTTGAACACTCTTCCTTCCTGCCATCACATTTTTCAACTCTCATTTTTGTTTTTTATGTTCCACTCTTGATATGATCATTGACATGATTCTCTTCTTGCCATAACTTCTTCTCTTTCACTGATTTCAGCACAGTTTTTACTTGCTGCAGTATTCTTAACTGTATCTTGTACATTTGAAAGGGGGGCAGCAGGAATAATTGCAAACACAATGAATTATATACAGGTCAATAATTGTCTTGTAATCCAGAAGGGAAAAGTTTTAGGGAAGCCTAGTTACAGCTATAGACTAAAAAGACTTGTACTATGGAGTACCCTAAGTGTATGTAACCTTGAGGCAGACTGAATAGACTCATTTTGATATTTGGAGTTTGGTTAAGAGAGTGCATTAGAGAAGTTGAAAATGCAGTATTTTTCTGCAAGGTTATGTATCAAATACTGCCAGACCTGCTGAGCTTTTCTAGCAATTTGTTGTGTTGCCATCAATGCATTCTCTCCGTGTTGCATTGAATTGCATACAGCAGTATGACTTGACCCCCACTTTTTCTGCACCAGAATGAATAGGTATTTTGCTGAATGCTTCATTTCCAAATGAGGCATTTCCACAATCCATGGCTTTGAAATTGGGGAGAAAATCCAAGTACAACATGAAAAGATGCCAAACCCCAGCATATTTTGGGGGTGATCTTCTACATTTGACCTCTCCAATGCACTAATGAGTCACTGAAAGTGAGACTTGCTGAACTTTTAAAAGCTATGTTTTTATTTCCTTTTTGTTTTTTTAAAGGTGACTGTGGAAAACCTCCTGTTTTGGAAAATGGCTCACCGGTTAATCCTCTGACCACCTTTCCTGTGGGTACAAATATTACTTATAAGTGTAACCCAGGATATTTGTTTCAGGAAGGAGGTTCAAAACTTATTACCTGCAGGAAAGATGGAACTTGGTCTCCCTTGCGTGCTGTCTGTGAACGTAAGTAATTAGCAATTCTATTTTTCTTCCTTCCTTCCTTCCTTGACACAGGATGGTAGGTGCCTAGAACATGTTGCCAGCAGAGGTGGTAGAGGCAGGCACAGTTGATTCATTTTTAAGGTGCAACTGAACAGATGCATGAGTTGGTGGAGAGCAGAGAGATATAGGTCCTTCTGTAGGTTTAAACAGTGGATTTGGCTCGGCATAGCCTTGGAGAGCCAAAGGGCTTGTTACTGGGCTGCAAATTTTCTTTGTTCTTTTTTAGCTTTTCAAGTGACTGCATTTGGATCGTATGAAATCACTTGATCTCGTATGTTTAAACAGGGACATTTAGTCACGAATAATTGTTCTTGCTGTCACCTGCTCCCATATGAGTGGTTCAAATGTAGACTGCAATGTGGCTTGACTTGGATCATTTTTCTTGTGCATGATAAACTCCCAGCAAAGATTACTTTTTGCTAATGACAAATAATGTCTTGATTCTTGTTAACTAGGGAAACCATTTCCTTGCACATTCTGTACTTCTTACTATCAAATTCATTGAACATAAGCTTGTAAGCAAGGAAGATAAGTAGGTTATTTATGAATGTCCTTTGCTATTAATAATTTTCATCTTCCATGATTTTTTTTCAAACTTGGTCACTAAGAAGTGTATTAATGAAGTGTATAATAAATTGTAGTCCTCCACTCCATAGTCCTGGTTTTCTTTTCATTACCCTCTTCAAATCTGATCTGATCCAGATGTTGACAGTATAATTGAATGGGCTATATTGGAATCAATTGCAACTTGTTCATCAGTGTTGAAGAGAATGGAGTTGCAATGTTTTCAAGTTCTTATTTGCCACTTTTTGAGCTGAATTAATGCAGTGTGACATCGAGGTGTTAAAATGCAAAGCTGAGTGTATAACTGGCTAAGTAATGTTGACTTGTTGGAAAAATTACAAACGATATTGTTTTAAAATACAGTTTCTAATCTGTAGACTGCCTTTTTGATTTAAAACATCAGATGCATCCCATCTTGACCACCACTTAGTCCATAAATTAGACTCTGACCTGCTATCACTTTCTTGGTCCATTCACAAAAATAAAACAAATCTGTTAAAACTATTGGCCATGTCACTGGGTAGCTTTCATGGTGATCCTTTGCTGGAACTCTGCTTCAAATTTCTGACCTGCCTATGTAACTGCCTTGTAAACTTGTAAGTGTATCTTGCCAGGGTGGTGGCAGTATAGCACAACCAATTTATATTTGAATACATTAACGTGTACAGGGTATTGTGTAAGAAGCTCTGGTGCTCCATCCAGTTCATAATGTTGTGCTTCCTCAACTGTTATTATTTTAAAGTGCTGGTTTGATGTATTTTTGTTGAGATCATTCTCCGTTGTGTATGGTCGATCTTGCCTTCCATTCCTGCAAACTGAACATCTTAATTTCAAGATGCCAGCCTTAAAAGACACGCTGACCCTTTATGTAGTCAGGGTTTGTCTGTGTATTTTGGTTAAATACAGATTGGAGAATCGACGTTTCGGGCATAAGCCCCGAAACCTCGATTCTTCTGTTCCTTGGATACTGCCTGACCTGCTGCGCTTTTCCAGCAACACATTTTCAGCTCTGATCTCCAGCATCTGCAGTCCTCACTTTCTCCTTAAATACAGATTGGAACAGCATTTTTCTGGGTGTGGCCATATCTGAATGACAAAAGATTTAAATTCATGAAGAGGAGAAAGTGTATTGAAACTGTTTCTCCCCTGCTTGTGTCTGGAAGCAAAGATGTTTTTAAATTTGATGTTTTCCCCTTTTTCATCCACTTTATTCTCTCGCTGTTTTTGTGGAGTCCACTTTTCTCAAGACTTTCAGCAAATAATTGAGGTTAAAACCAATTACAGTTGGTGCTATTATAATGCAGTAGTTCAATTTTCATACAAGCCCGTGTTTATAAGAAAATAGTGTAATAGCAGGACCATTTAAATTAATGGGGCCAAAATTGTGTTATAATCCATATACACTTCAAAAGTTTGTACTTTAGAAATTGTGTGCCCAATTCGTCAATCGCATTACATCGAATTTATTAACGAAACTCGTGTTATAGCTGAGTGACCTGTATAGTTTATTTAAGCTTTGAAATCCTATGTTTAAGTTTTTGCAACAGGTGGTTAATTTCAATTGGAAAGTTATGGCCACAAATTCAGATGAATTGAAATACAGTAAGTCAAATGTTAAATTGAGGTTAGCTGTTCTTGTAATATTCATTTTATAGAAACTAGGATGCATTTGGGTGCAGCTAATGTGATAGCAATTGATTCCTGTATCTGAGTATTAGTTCACTTTTTCCTTTCCCAGTGAATAGAAATTTCAAGAGGTTGAGATTAGACGTATGTTGTAGCAGAGACTGGAGCTTTTTCTCTCCATTTTAAAATGCAGATTCAAGAGTCCACATCTTGAAACTATTGGATTATAAGTCATGGTGTGACATGGTTCCAGAATATGGCCCTTGACTCTAATCAAACCACATTTATAAACTGGTTACTTTTGGAAAAATCTAGAGGGTTTCAGCTATAGGGAGAGGCTGAATAAGCTGTGGATATTTTCCCTAGACCACCAGAGGCTGAGTTTAGATCAGAGTGGTGCTGAAAAAAACATAGGTCAGGCAGCATCGGAGGAGCAGGAAAATCAACATTTCGGGCAAAGCCCTTCATCAGGAAAGCTGAGTGATGACCTTTTATTGATGTTTATAAAATCATGAGGGGCATGGATAGGGCAAATAAATCAGGTCTTTTCCCTGGGTTGGGGAGAGTGCAGAACTAGGGGGCATTGGTTTAGGGTGAGAGGGGAAGGATTTAAATGGAGGCTAAGGGGCAATGTTTTCACGCAGAGGGTAGTGTGTGTATGGAATGAGCTAGCAGAGGAAGTGGTGGAGGTGGGTACAATTCCAATATTTAAAAGACCTCTGGATGTGTATAATATTAGGAAGGGTTTAGAGGGATATGGGCCAAGTGCTGGTAAATGATTAATTTAGGATAGCTGGTCGGCATGAATGACTTGGACCAAAGGTCTGTTTTGTGCTGTACACCTTTATGACTCTATAAGATGACAGCTGTGGGACTATTGACATAAATTGTGGCACAGCATGGCTGGTGACCTCCCTTGTTATCCTGTGATTTGGAGAGAAAAGTCTGTGCCCTTGATGTCTATTGCTATGTTTCTAGTGCCCCTGCAATTACAGGTGTGAAATTCTACAAGTGATGGATTTGTCTTCTGTATTGAATATTTTTAGGTAATTAAAGACCTTGGTCATCTTGCGGATCATGTGGTCAACTGCAATATTAAGATCAGCGAGACTTTTTTACCCTCAAAAGTTTAACTTTTTTTAAAAAAGATGAACAGCAATTTAAGATCTCTCCCTAACGTGGAAAAGATGAGTTGGTGATGCATGTAGGATTCTTGTTTCTGCTGATGCCATGTGGAGTTCAAACTGTAGGCCAAGCAATTAATCCAATTACAATTGTTCAAGCTGAGCAGCCTGTGTGAAGGGGACAGGCATGGGTGAAGAAAGATGGCTGCCATTGACCTGATGCAGATGTTTAATAATTTTTGCTTCATATTTTCAATATTCAAAATCTTACTTTTTTCAGTTATCTAATTTGTATAGTGAATGGAAATGCTAATTGGGCTGTGGCTGGCTTTGTTGACTGAATCAATATTTTGGGTTCAAGTTTCACATTAACACTTCACAATTGTCATTGGCTTTCATTAAGGTACAATAGCTATTGTATATCTTGTGACAATGGTGCTGCTTTAACAAGGTTATTCTGTCCTTGATTTTTTTTTGATGGTGGCCATAAAGGCAGAGATACTGAACTACTACTTTTAATAATGGTTAACAGATGTTACCTAAGTCAACAATCAGAAAAGGCTTTCAGTTTTTTTTCTAAAAGAAACACTTGTGCAATGAAACGGGAGTGGTCAGTTCTCCCAGTTCAGAGTTGTTTTTTCTTATTTTGGGTTAGTTTTAGTTGGGGATCCAAAGAAACAGCTCGATGTTGAGTCTCTCTCTCTCTCTCTCTCTCTCTCTGTGTCTCTCTCTTGTCAGACCCTTTGTTTGAACTTAAATTTTAAGGGATATGTTATGGGATGTTGCAGGAAATCAGAAAGGCTTTTTAGGTTGAAGTTTTGATACATTTGGGTTTTCAAATAGTTATTTTTCTAAATTTGGTTTTCTTTTGTTTGTGTACAAATAAATTCTGTTTTGTTTAAGTGCGAATGGTCTGACCAGGTGTCACCCCTAGAATATTCACCTTGCATCTGCTTAAAACAACGAGAAAGACCCTATGCATTGCAGGTTTGTCTTGGGCTTGTATTAAGTGATCCTGTGACACTCTGATATCATTGGACAAAATATTTAATTTGCATTGCTGAAACTAAGTCATTCTTGAACTGCAGTAATGTATTGTCTGAAAAAGCCTTGAATCTTTCATGCATCTAATTGAATTGTATTTCACATCTTACTGGATAATGTGGCATACTTTAACTTTTTTTTCTCCTTCTGTTTCCAGCATTAAATTGTGGTAATCCTGGAGAGATTCTGAATGGATATTATAATGCGTCCGAAGGTACTACTTTTGGAAGAGAAGTTGTATTTTATTGCGATGAAGGGTGAGTGTTCAAGCACTGTGTAAATTTCCATCACACTAATGCAGTTAACTTATCCATTCTCTGTATATTTCACCATTCTCAATGGTCAAAGCGACCATGGGTAATTTCTTGTAGTCTCTGAAATGGTTTCAGCGACCAAAATCTGCAAGGATTCCATGTTTTTAATGGTATTCTCTATCCCAATTACTTTGCTGTATCTGCTTGCTTATTTGTGATTTCATTCAAGGATGCTCTGGCGCCACTGTACTGCAGCATTCTGTAGTCTCTCACCACTTAAATTTGCTTTATTCTCTCATTTTGTTTTTCCATGTTATACGCTGCCAATTTTTTTTGTCCATTCATTCACTTAGCGTAACTTTGTATCCCTTTCCAGTCTCTGTTTCATTCTCTTTGAAATTCATTTGTGCATTCTAACTGATCTTTGCAATATAACTGAATTTTGAAATAATCTGTCCTTTCATCCCAGTTATAAATAATGGTTGTAAATTGTTGAGGTGATTGTATTGATATTCAATGTCCTCTGATTACAGTTTGCAAGTAAGAAAATGTTTTTAAATCGTAACTGTTTCCAGTAATTAGTTAATTCATTACCCATGGATGACACATGTATACATAGTCTGCCAAGAGAGTTGTCTACATGTGCAGTTCTTTCTTGGCAGCAAACATTTTGTGGTATCTTTATCAAAGGGCTTTCATGGTTCCTCGACTGGTTATCTCGTATTAAGCCTGCCTGTCCCATCCACAATTTTTTTTTTGTCTAACTGTTTAAACAGGAAACTCAACATCCATGAACATTTTGTTCATTTGGCACCTTTCTGCGATAAAACATCAAGTGGTGATTCACAGCATTCAGTCTAAATTGAGGACAGAGCTATGGGAGGATAAGGTGATAGGGGGGTAGCTGACACAAAGCTACTTCAAAGACATTGACTGAAAGAGTAGTGAGGTGGACAAGTGCAGGGCTTTACAAGGGGGATGGGCACAGACAACTGAAGGCCTAGTTGCACAGTTATATCGAAATTTGGTGTTTACTTTGCCCCACCACTAATGTTGTTCCAAAATAGTAAAGTCATTTGTATTGACTTTGAACCAGACAATCCTTGATCAACTTTTTTCTTGATCAACTGCCATAGAGTCATACAGCTCAGAAACGGACTCTTGGGTCCAACTTGTCCATGCTGACAAGATATCCTAAGTAAACCAATTCACACTTACTAGCATTTAACCTAAATCCCTCTAAACTCGTCCTATTCTTTTATTGATCCAGATGCCTTTTAAATCTTGTAATTTTACCAGCGTCTACCACTTTCTCTGGCAACTTATTCCATACGTGCACCACCCTCTGCGTGAAAAGTTTCCACTTGGGTCCCTTTATCCCTTTTTAAAAAATATTTATCCTCTCTGCTTTTGACCTATGCCCCTCTAGTTTTTAAATCTTCCCTCTCTTTTCTCCCCCCCAATCCACACTATTCATGACCTTTTATAGAGGTTTATAATGTCACCCCTCAGCTTCTGACCTCCAGGGAAAATAGTGCTAGTCTATTCGGTCTCTTCTTGTAGTTCAAACCCTCCAAGCTTGGTAACATCCTTGTAAATCCTTTCTGAACCTTTTCAAGTTTCATAACATCTTTCCTATAGCAGGGAGACCAATGTCCTGAAAAGCTACAGTGTGACCTCCTAATTCCTGTACTCAATGTACTGACCAATAAAGGCAAGCATAACAAACACTGCCTTTGCTATCCTATCTACCTGGAACTCCAGTTTCAAGGAACAATGAACTTGCACACCAAGGTCTCTTTGTTCAGCAACACTCCCCAGGATGTTACCATTAGGTGTATAGGTCCTGCCTTGATTTGCCTTTTCCAAAATTCAGCACCTGACGTTTATCTCCATTAAACTCTATCTGCCATTCGTCGGCCCATTGGCCCAACTGATCGAGAACCCGTTGCACTGTTAGGTAACCTACTTTGCTCCGCATTTTTGGTGTCATCTGCAAACTTACTTCCCATACCTCCTATATTCCCATCCAAATCATATATACAAATGATAGGAAACAGTGAATGCAGCACCAATCTTTGTGGCACACCATAGGTCACAGGTTTCAGTCTGAAGAGTGACTCTCCACTACTACCATCAACCTCTGTCTTCTCCCTTGGACCTAGTTCTGTATCCAAATGGCTAGTTCGCCTTATATTCAGTGTGAACTAACCTTGCTAACCAGTCTACCGTGAGGAACCTTGTCAAACACCTTACTGACATCCATGCAGATCACATCCAATGCTCTGGCCTCGCCAATCCTTTTTATTACATCTTCAATATCTCTCAGATAACTTGGAGACATGATTTCCTATGTATAAAGCAATAGTATTTTATTTTGCGGCAGTTTGTTTATTTGTTTTTTCTCTTCTAGATTCCGCATTGTTGGAACAAATTTCCGGATTTGTAAAGCTGATGGTTGGAGTGGCCAGGTTCCAACATGTGAAAGTAAGTCAGGAGCTTGAAATTGCAGGGAGACAGTTCAATTATTTGGTGCAGAATTAACATGGATAGAAATTTGACTATATTTCTAACCTTATTTTGGGGGGAGGGCAGGGCGAAAACTGTCCACTGTAGCTAGAAAAAGGATAGTTTGATTTTTGAACATTCTGTGCTCAAACCTGCGATGTGTGATAGCTGGTTTTCATTTCATGAATCAAGCTGCTACTTTTAAATGGTAATTTCTAGTGTGTATCATAAACTTTGCTCTGCAGTGAGGAAGGAGTCTTGATCATTGAATGTCATAATGGTGTGTTGTGGAAGAAATAGCAAAAATATTTTTGTAATGTTAAAAGTAATGTGGGATTAATGCTCTTGGCAATTAGTAAACTACACCTCTTGAATTTAAAAGCTATGCATGAAACCAGATGCATTTTAATATATGAAAGCTATCACTGAATTCAGTCCTAAAGCCATCTACATCACATCACTGCTGTGAACTTGTGTCATAGAATTTGAGGTTGAGGACAAAGTGAGCATTGGCGAGACTTGCAAATATGATTCTTGGGCAACTTGAGTTGTTTTGTTTCACACTCACTCACTCAACAATATTTTATCTTTGAAGAACAACAAATGTTACAACTACCTCCTGAGATCACTGATTTAAATTGGAGACAAGAATGGTGAAAATGGAGACTGGGCAAAATGACAGAATTCCTGGTTTTATCTTTAATTCATAGTGGGAATTGCTGTTATGGATCAGTCTACCTTTTTAGCTGTTAGCTTTATCCATCTAACATGATATTGCGTAAGATTTCATGTTAGATTTGTTTTGATCATCCTTTTCATATTGAGCAGAATGCCATTGACTTGCATCCACTGATTTCCAATTTTGATTGAAATAGCATCTCTTTCCCCCCCCCCCTCCCCCCCACAAAAAAACAGCTGGTGTGTCTCACTTCAACAATCCTGCTGCCAGCCTAACCTATATCTATCTGATTTGCCTAAAAACTGGTTGTTTTTCAGTGTTAACTCAAGGGAGGTGGGGTATAGAGAAATAACCATTTGTAGCAGTCAAGCAGTGTGCTTCATCATGAGGCATTTATTTGACGGTCTGTCCATATTTCACTCTTCCCTAGTTGTCCAGTGTCCTGAACCTCCCCGTATTTCTAATGGGACAGTTTCATCATCTGACAGTGACTCCTGGCCATTTGGAAGTATCGCAAGATATTCATGTCTTGATGGTTATTCATTAATTGGTGAAGAAACCATCACCTGTACAGCGACTGGAGAATGGGATAAGGATCCACCAAGGTGTCAAGGTACAGAATTATATTTTAGTTTTATTTTTGCAGGGAAAAATGATGTGAAATCCAAGTTGACAATCAAACCCTGTTATGTTTCTAATTGTGCAAGCAGATTCTAGTGTAATCACTTGCCACATTACTGGTAGTGCTGTGGTTTTATCTAAAGATGATGCGATTTTTCTTTATCTAGAGCACTTGGAAAACATCCTTCTCCCTCAACCCTTCAATGCAGAATTCAGTTGGAGCCAGGGTCGTCATGTACACAACTCATACAAACCTATACTAACAGGCAATTCATTTTCTACTTGGCATGGTGTTTCCTGTCTAGTGTGTCCACTGGGAAGGTAACCACCTCTCTCTCTCCCCTCCAGTCTAGACCAATGGGGAGGCAATGGCCTCCTGCAATTACCGATAGATGTAAAGAACTGGAGCAGCCCTTGAGCCTGCTTTGCCATTCAACAAAGATGCTGGCTGGATGAATGCAGCAAGCCAATCTCTTGGTTGTCTACTTTGGATTCCAGCATCTACAGTTTTTGTTTTGTTTCCAATTCAGTAAGATTCTGGTTGATCATTGTGGCCTCACTCAATATAGCCCATATCACTTGATATCTGGGTCTCTGGATGATTATTTAATTTTGTAAATTGAAGGGTAGAGTTCTGGACACCTGGATTCAAAGCCCATCATGGTAGACATTAAAATCAATAAATGATGACAATAAACCTATTGGCAATTATCGGGGAAAAACCCACCTGGTTCCCTAATGTCCTTTTTTATAGGGAAAGAAATTGCCATTCTTGCCTTGTCTGCCCTAAAATATGTCTCTAGCCCCACAGCAAAATGGTTGAGTTTGAACAGTGCTCTGGGCAATTGAAGGATTGGAAATATTAATTATTGGCCCCATCGGCAATGCCCACAGCACATGAATTTTCTTTTGTTGAGTGATGAAGTACCATTTCACCTGAGTTCACATAGAACCATGGTGTTGATTGAATAATTATCCACTAAGTGCATTCCATTTATATGTGTGTACTTTCCACAATGCATCCATCCTGATCTGTAATCGGCCATCTGTAATCGGCTAACTGTACCATCCTCCTCGAATACAGTGCACCTTGTCTAGTTAAGTGGTACAGCAGTGTGCTGTTTCCATAATTAGTTAAAAATGGCACTGTGAGTCAAATCTATTCCTTTCTCTCCTGGACCTGTTATTCTGGTACCAAGTGAGGATCTAGAATTGTCAACTTCTTCGACTTCTCATCTGCTTGTTGGCACGTTGATCAACCGACAGTAAGTAAGTCAATGAAGAAGGTTTTTATAGTGATGATTCCTGACTCACTTCAAATTCTGTATTGTCTCTATCTGCACATCAAAAGGTATTGAATAGGCAATGAACTAATCTTCACCCAAATAATTAGTTTGTGGGTGGATGGAGGGAAGAGAGATCTGGATCTTGCACCCAGTGCATGATGGTGAAATGTAGCCACCATCATGTAGAAAACACAGGATTTGGCTAATGTAGTTCCATTCATCAAATAGTTTCCAGTTTCTTGAACACTCATCCTTCCTGCCATCACATTTTTCAACTTTTTCTTTTTGCTTTTTATGTTCCACTCTTGATATGATCATTGACATGATTCCCTTCTTGCCATAACTACACTTTTACTGATTTCTGCACGGTTTTTACTTGCTGCAGTATTCTTAACTGTATCTTGTACATTTGAAAGGGGAGCAGCAGGAATAATTGCAAACACAATGAATTATATACAGGTCAATAATTGTCTTGTAATCCAGAAGGGCAAAGTTTTAGGGAAGCCTAATTACAGCTATAGGCTAAAAGACTTTTATATCATGGAGTATCCTAAATGTAGATTAGAGTGGTGCTGGAAAAGCACAGCAGGTCAGGCAGCATACAAGGAGCAGGAAAATCGACGTTTCGGCCAAAAGCCGTTCATCAGGAATAGAGGCAGGGTGCCTGCAGAGTGGCTTGTAGAGAGAGGAAGAAAACTTCTTCAAGGCAGTCATCCTAGTTGGTTTTTAACCCTACTGCGAATCGTCTTGCAAGGATGCCTGCTTGAAGAAGTTTTCCTCCTCTATCTACAAGCCACTCTGCAAGCGCCCTGCCTCTATTCCTGATGAAGGGCTTTTGCCCAAAACGTCGATTTTCCTGCTCCTTGGATGCTGCCTGACCTGCTGTGTTTTTCCAGCACCACTCTAATCTAGACTCTGGTTTCCAGCATCTGCAGTCCTTGTTTTTACCTATCCTGAATGTATGTAATCTTGAGGCAAACTGAATAGACTCATTTTGATATTTGGAGTTTGATTGAGAAAGTGCATAAGTGAAGTTGAAAATGCAGTATTTTTCTGCAAGGTTATGTATCAAATGTTTTGTTTTGGCGTTTTTTGTCTTTTTTTTAACAGTGTCATGCATTGTGGAATTCTTGAGTCTGACATTGTTAATTACAATTTGCACATTTTCTGAGGAGGCCATGAATACTATAGCATGTAACTCATCCAGATATCTCCCAGACTATCCACCATCCACAGGTCACAGGCCAAGAGCGTGATGGCATACTGTCTCCTTGTCTGGATGGTAGTAGCTTCAATTACACTAATAAAATTCAACACTAATGCAGGGCAAAGCTGCTCATTTGACTTGACATCCTATTCATTTGACACAGTTGACTCCCTTCATCAATAACATAGTGGCTGGAGTATCTACTATTCAGCAGTGGAAATGCAATAAATCACCAAGGCTCCTTCCTTACCACCCTGTAATATATTTGAAGGTGGAACGGCCTGTTATTCTTGGAAACTAACACATTGCTCTTTTTCTGGTTTGACAGCTGTTCAATGTGATCGTCCTAAAGTGCCTACGAATGGTGGCAATCTTTCAAGATACATACACATATCTGGACACTATCACTTATAAATGTAATGAAGGTTTTAAAATGGTTGGCAGCAGTGTCATTGAATGTCATGAAAATAATACATTTGTACCTCCTCCACCTACCTGCGAACTACATGAGTAAATAACAGATGAGCTTGACTATTAACTAGAAAAGTCTCAAGGAGGCTGCTTCCAATCGATGTAAAATTTAATCCTTGTGATGTTTATCCATTTTTTTAGTACGACCTGTTAAAATGATCTTTGGTTCAAACTTTGATTACTTGTTTGGTTCACAAATGATTTGTTTTGCATGCAGATTAGTTGTTTGGCAAACTTCCTGTCTGGTCAGAATATTGCATATTTGACATAATTAACCAATTGATGCAAAAAAATTTGCATTATAACATTGGAACGTTTCCAAGGATGATTAACAACTGGTTTATAAATTTTGTTTACATTCTGCCAAAATACTACAAATCCAATTCCATATTCCCCTCCCATCATCCATCAGATCTAGACATTGGAGTTTGTCGGCAATGCATTGCCTAGCAATGTATCGGGTTTAAAACAGAACTGTGGATGTTGGAAATGACAAAACAAGTCGAAAAATGCGGGAAAAGCTCAACAGATCTAGTAGCATCTATGGAAAGAAGCAGAGTTAACGTTTCATTTCAGGAAAAGTGACCTTTCCTCAGAAGTGATGGTAGCCAGAAAAATGTCAATTTTTATGCAAAAGATATAGTTGTGGGTGTAAGGAATAAATGTTAGGTGGGGATAGAACCCAAAGAGGTGAACAGTTGGACTGACAAAGGAGTGGATAACCATCTGCCTAGGAAGATGAATAGCTATTAATGGGGACAGCTACTGGCTAACAATGGGTGGTGTGTAATAGCAGACTGTGTGTCATTAACAAGGCCTGGTGTGTGTGTGTGTGTGGATAGGGATAAGCTCGAGCCTTAGTTATTGGACTCACTATTGGGTCTAGGGTCCCCAAGTGGTAAATGAGGTGCAGTTCTTCCACCTTGTGCTGAGCTTCACTGGAGCACTGCAGCAAGCCTGAGACATATTGGCCAGGGAACAAGATGGGGTGTGGAAGTGGCAGGCAACTGAAAATCCAGGGTCTTTTTTTTTCTGTATGCACAGAATGCACGTGTTGTGGGAAATCGTCACCTGGTCTACACTTTGTTTCCCCAACATAGAGGAGACCAAACTATGAGCAGCAAATGCATCAGATAAGATTGTGGAAGCACTGCTTCCCCTGGAAGGTGTTTATCCTTCTCCAACCTTGACCCTATCTTCAGCACACAAACAAACATTTGCCTAGCTACCATAAGTTCTGTACAACCATTAACTCTGATTTATCTCCACAAATACTGCCAGACCTGCTGAGCTTTTCTAGCAATTGGTTGTGTTGCCATCAATGCATTCCCTCTGTGTTGCATTGAATTGCATACAGGAGTATGACTTGACCCCCACTTTTTCTGCACCAGAATGAATAGGTATTTTGGTGAATGCTTCATTTCCACAATCCATGGCTTTGAAATTGGGGCGAAAATCCAAGTACAACATGAAAAGATGCCAAACCCCAGCATATTTTGGGGGTGATCTTCTACATTTGATCTCTCCAATGCACTAATGAGTCACTGAAAGTGAGACTTGCTGAACTTTTAAAAGCTATGTTTTTATTTCCTTTTTGTTTTTTTGAAGGTGACTGTGGAAAACCTCCTGTTTTGGAAAATGGCTCACCGGTTAATCCTCTGACCACCTTTCCTGTGGGTACAAATATTACTTATAAGTGTAACCCAGGATATTTGTTTCAGGAAGGAGGTTCAAAACTTATTACCTGCAGGAAAGATGGAACTTGGTCTCCCTTGCGTGCTGTCTGTGAACGTAAGTAATTAGCAATTCTATTTTTCTTCCTGCCTTGACACAGGATGGTAGGTGCCTAGAACGTGTTGCCAGCAGAGGTGGTAGAGGCAGGCACAGTTGATTCATTTTTAAGGTGCAACTGGACAGATGCATGAGTTGGTGGAGAGCAGAGAGATATAGGTCCTTCTGTAGGTTTAGACAGTGGATTTGGCTCGGCATAGCCTTGGAGGGCCAAAGGGCTTGTTACTGGGCTGCAAATTTTCTTTGTTCTTTTTTAGCTTTTCAAGTGACTGCATTTGAATCGTATGAAATCACTTGATCTCGTATGTTTAAACAGGGACATTTAGTCACGAATAATTTCTCTTGCTGTCACGTGGCTCCCATATTAGTGGTTCAAATGTAGACTGCAATGTGGCTTGACTTGGAAAATTTTTCTTGTGCATGATAAATTCCCAGCAGATTACTTTTTGCTAATGACTAATATTGTCTTGCTTCTTGTTAACTAGGGAAACCATTTCCTTGCACATTCTGTACTACTTACTATCAAATTCATTGAACATAAGCTTGTAAACAAGCAAGATAAGTAGGTTATTTATGAATGTCCTTTGCTATTAATAATTTTCATCTTCCATGATTTTTTTCAAACTTGGTCACTAAGAAGTGTATTAATGAAGTGTATAGTAAATTGTAGTCCTCCATTCCATAGTCCTGGTTTTCTTTTCATTACCCTCTTCAAATCTGATCTGATCCAGATGTTGGCAGTATAATTGAATGGGCTATATTGGAATCAATTGCAACTTGTTCATCAGTGTTGAGGAGAATGGAGTTGCAATGTTTTCAAGTTCTTATTTGCCACTTTTTGAGCTGAATTAATGCAGTGTGACATCTCGGTGTTATCAGTTTGGGGATCCTTCCAATTTTAACTTGGCTGAAAGACAGGGAACATAATATTCTTAGTAAGACCTGAGTTTACTGATAGTTCTTGCTTGCCTGCAAGGAGTAACTCAAATTGTGTGAAGCATTTCACCAGACACACACACTTACTATCTATTTTAGTTTTTCAGACACTTGGCATACCCACTCCTCAATTAGAATTAAATTCATTGTGGACTCTTGGTTCAGACTAGCTGCAGACCACATTGGATACAGTCAGTTGCCACAGGCCCCTCATAATTGTAAGTTGAGAACACCAGGCTACAATGTGGAATGCTTAACTAAGGCACTGAAAGTACTCATTCACTTTGCAATACTAGCTGTTGTGTTGATCTGTCTCTTGCTGTGTTCTTTTTCACCATAATCTACCTCTATTTTCCTCAAACTGCACACTTCTAGTGCTTTATGCATGTAGGCTACAACTGAACAGAGGTGGTTATACTGTCCTGATTTGGGTAATTGAAGATCATCAATTCCTGATGAACAGTTCAAGGCCACGAAATCTGAAAAAAAAAGACTATTTTGAGATCATTGCTCACTTGATAATCTCCCAACTCCACTTTCCTGCTTTTTCTGGAGACCCTCTTGATTCCCTTTATTGTCTAGCTCGGTCTCCAATTTTCTTAATGACCCAGCCTTGACAAACTGTGGTAAAAATGATAGATGCCTTAACCTCAAAGAAGAATTTTTTCATCTTTCTTAAATATAAAACATCTTCCTGAAATTGTGCCCTCTGGTCCATGACGCGCACTCTCTCCCATGAAAGGAAACTACCTCTTCATGATCTCCTCTGACAAGCTCTCTAAGCGACTTGTTTAAATAAGGTTAAACTATTCTCATAAACTCCAATGAGTACAGGCCCAAATTATTTGACAGGGCATTTGTCTTCTCTGGACTGCTTCCAATGCCTGTACATTTTTCCTTTAAAGGGACTATAATTGTCCACAGTAGTCCAGATGTGGTTTAACTATTTAGTGCCTTTATAGTTTTAGCAAGACCTCCCCTAATTTTATATTACATTGTCTTTGAAATGAAAACCAACGTTCTGTTTGCCTTCTCTATTACCCCTGCTACCTTTTGGGTGCTAGCTCCTTGATGTCATTTTCTAAGTGGTACATTATGAACATCTTAATTGGAATATTTGATCATGTGGTATCTTCTGGCCAATATTCCATTCTGGAAATACACCACTTTTTTCAGCTTATTCTTACATTGATTTAATGGAGCTATTCTATTTTCGCTTGTCAGTGGCAAGAGATCAAAACATTATTTAAATTCATGCAGAGTGTTCATGCATAGAGTACTGCAAGAGTGACCCATATTTAGAATCAAAATTACCTGCTACACCAAAGCCAAATCATATCCTTGTTTTTACAAAAACTTTGAACATTCTAATTGCCTTCAGCTTACTTCAATGGTTCCTAACCAGACTTTTGGAATAACCAATACCAGACTTTGTCACTAATTGCCACATACCAAATCTTTAGCCAAAATGAACTATCTTAGAGAAGATAGTAGCTTTTAGAGCGAAGTTGAAATCTGATGGAAATCCAACCTTTTTGTTCTAACTCCCACGCTTTTCTCAGACAGCCAGTTAAGGGGGATAATATTTTTTAAAAACTACCAGTTCACTTTTTGAAGAAATTGTCAACCTTGAATAGGAGATGGTGTGCATAAAATGCTTTGAACTTGAACCAGTTTGAGAACATTGTCATGTTCCATCTTTTTTTTTTGAAAAAAAACCTCTTCACCACTTCTGTAATGGTCATTTGTGAAGATAAGTTTTTAAAATTTAGAGCATTGTTCTTAGTTTATTCGTGTATGTGATACCAAGGTTGTGAATTTGTAGTTGTGTTCTGTTACTGTTGATACGTACACTCTTTTGAACTAATGAAATATATAAGATGCACTTAAGTATATCTGGATCATATTTTTAAACTCTCATTTGTTTTTGAGTCAACTGATTTATTTTTTCTCTTTCCCACTAGCCTCCAATCTAGTTACCACTCTTGCTACTACTCATACTGGTAGGTATTTAAAATCTCTTCAGATTCTTCATATTGTGTTCTAACATTTAATTACACTACTTTCTGAAATAAGCGAGACTACTATGACGTTAACCTGTACTATGTACAATGGAAACTTACTCTTTAGATGTACAAGGTTGTCATTTTACTCTCAAAGGAAAGACATGGAATTGGTAACACTTCAATTAATGTTGCTTCTGGAATAACAACATGAAATCATCCAGAATTATAGGTTATTTTTAAACCTCCATTTCCTTATCTTTTAACTCTTTTGAAGTGAAATTACCATTTGTAAATCCCATAAACTCTTAACTGCTAATTTCACAGGGGAGTATCTCTGTAGTGACTGACAAATCAGCAGAAATTGCTGTGGATTATAGACAAATTGCAATTGATAAGGAAGGCTGTTAAATAGTTGAACTAAATATGGCACAATTTAGCTTTTGGAAGTGAGTGCATGTGAAATTTGATTGCTTGTCTCAATTGCTTTGTTTTGTTTAGATTTTAAATACTGAAACCTTGTGTTAGATTAGACATGGCCATTAACACCTGAAAAGTGACATCTGTGGCTAATGAGAAGTTAAAAATGACAATGGGTTAAGAGATATGTTGCAAAGATGCCAAGAATTTGAAAGATTTTAGAATTTTTTGTGAAGAGTAGGAAACATGAAGTCTGTAAGATTCTATAGATAGGTTCTAAGAAAAAAAAGTTAGAAATTTTATAATGAGAATAAAGAAATAGCAGAGATGAAATGGATACTTGTTGGGAAGATCAATTACAACAAGGTAGCAAAGTCGATTGTAATTAAGAAATCAATTTGGCAGAAGTTTTAATGTGACTAAGTGAAGTTATCCATTTTTGGTCAGTGTGGAAACAGGCCCTTAGGCCCAACAAGTCCACACCCACTCTCTGAAGAGAGATCCACCCATTCTGACTAATGCACCTAACACTATATGGGCAGTTTAACATGGTAAATTCACCTGACCTGCACATCTTTGGACTGTGGGAGGAAACCGAAGAAATCCCATGCAGACACTGGGAGAAAGTCACGCAAGGCTGGAATCTAACCTGGGACCCTGGTGGAGGCAGCAGTGCTAACCACTGAGCCACCATGCTGCCCCTTAGAAGTTATTTATGAGGAAGGCAAATTGAATTTTTAACTTGTATTGCCAAAGGAATGGTGTATTAATGTACAAGTACTGTTGCAACTGTACAAGGCATTAATGAGAACACACCTGGAATATTGCATACGGTTTTGCTCCTCTTGGCAGCAACTCGGAGGAGGTTCTTTAGATTCTCTCCAGAGATGACTGGTTGTCTGAAGAGAGGTTTGAGCAGTTTGGGCCTATAATCTCTAGAGTTAGAAGTATGAAAAGATATCGAATTATAGTATATGTTATGCTAAATAAGATTGACAAAGTAGACACTTCCTCTTGTGAGGCAATCTAGAATGAGGCATCCTTTCCCTCCTTTTAGGATAAAGGAAAGTAGATTTAGAAAAGAAGTTTATTGTTATGTACTTAAAAACTAGTAAAAAAATTTAAATTGCCCAACACATCAATGACAGAAGTCGTACGTAACAAAACTATAAAATTTAAGACCAAGTTCATAATTCAGTTACCTGAGCTTGGAAAGCTGATTTAAAGAATGATGGAGTACCCTGAAGATGCAGCTGGGGTGAGACTGCCATGTGTTGAAAGTCTCCACCAAAGACTGCCTGCTAGGATAGTGGAATATTTAGAAGTCAATAGTCAAGAAAACCTCCATGCTGAGATGAGGCCTCCATGCCAGAAAAAAACTGCCACAAATCAGATGAAATTACTTGTCTCTGAAAGGAATCTGGAATCCCTTTGAAGGATTGTCACAAAGATCTTGATTTAGTATTTATGAGGCATTTTCTGGACACAAAATGGCTGTCTTGCCCACTCAGACAGGTAGCAGTTTCTATGTACTCTCGTTGTAATTTGAATGCAATTACATTGTTTCCCTGACTGATGGAGCAGTGTCCAAAATGTAAATTTGTTTCCGGCACGGTGGCACAGTGGTTAGCACTGCTGCTTCACCGCCTGAGGCCCGGGTTCAATTCCCACCTCAGGCGACTCTGTGTGGAGTTTGCACATTCTCCCTGTGTCTGCGTGGGTTTCCTCCAGGTGCTCCGGTTTCCTCCCGCAATCCAAAAATGTGCAGGTTAGGTGAATTGGCCATACTAAATTGCCCATAGTGTTAGATGAAGGGGTAAATGTAGGCGAATGGGTCTGGGTGGGTTATGCTTCGGCGGGTCGGTGTGGACTTGTTGGGCCGAAGGGCCTGTTTCCACACTCTAATTAATCTAATCTAATCTCAGTTTCTGTTTGCATATTGGGCTCCAATTGCTAGTTTCTAAATTGATGTTGAATTGAGTAATTTTGTGAATTGCAAAATAATATGGTAATAGTTATGTAAGAGAACAGTAATCTCTTTTTATATAGGAACACACTTCAGAAGTGAAGACTTTGTGGTGGGGGAGATATCCAACAGTTATCTCCTTTTGTGGGTTTTTTTGCTTATTTGGTCAATTACACCTTGTTTATGACCATGTGGTTGACCTGTTTGAGGATTAATGTACAGCATAGGGCACTTAGTTAACTACTTGCCTATTATTTAAACCTTTTTTCTAATTGTTTTAATGTCACAACAGGTGGATGTGAAAGACATATTGGTGAGTATGGAGAACTGGCAGTATGATTTTTGATATTTGTAAATATTTGAATAGTTTAGGGTGTAGGTTTGCTTGCTGAGCTGTCGGTTTGATATTTGAATAGTGTTCATATTGGCATTTCTGATTGTAACGTGGAAAATAGAAACTATTCTAAATATTGAAATCCGATATACGTTTTTAGTGAATCCCAAATTAAACATTGGCAGTTTAATTTTTTATCGTATACAAGTTTGTACTTAAATGAGAGACAACGGAGCAGAAACTTTTGTTTTAATGTAATGAGTCATACAGCATAGAAACAGACCCTTTGGTCCAACCAGTCCATGCCGACCATAATCTCAAACTAAACCAGTGTCACATGCCTGCACTTGGCCAAACCCATCTATTTCTTATTCATGTATTTATCTAAGTGTCTTTTAAATATTGGAACTGTACTCACATCCATCACTTCTTCTAAAAGTTCATTCCAACATGAACCACTATGGGGGGGGAAGAAAATGCCCCTTAGTCTTTTTATTTAAATCTTCCTCCTTTTGAACTTTTAAATCTGTTCCCGAGTCTTGAAATCTCCTGCCTTAATGAGTAGCAGGTGTCTTTTCCCTATCTATGCTTTTATTGTTTTATAAACTTCTAAGGCCACCTATCAACCTCCTATGCTCCAGTGAAAGAAGTTCCATCTTCTCCTTTATAACTGAAACCCTCCATTCCCAGCAATATTCTGGTAAATCTCTTCTGAACCCACTCCAGCTTAATAATATCCTTGCTGTAAATGAGCAACCAGAACTGGACACAGTATTTCAGAAGAAGCCTCACCAATGTCATGTACAAACTCCACGTATTGCCCCACTCCTACAATCAAAGGACTGAACAATGAACAATGTTAAATGTCGCCTTAACCACCCTATTTGTGATGCAACCTTCAAAAAATTATGTACATGAACCATCAGGTTTCTGTTCTACAACACTACTCAAGACCCTACTTTTAATTGTATAAGTTCTACCCTTTTTCGTTTTACCAAAAATGCAATACCTTGCATTTATCCAAATTAAACTCTATCTGCCACTCCTCAACCCAATTGATAAAGAACACTTTTGTAATCTTGGATAACCTCCTTCACTGCCCACTATACCACCAATGTTGATGTCATTCACAAACTTATTAACCATACCTTCTGCATGCTTCTCCACGCTCCAGTCATTTGACACCTCATCAACAGTTATACCTGATATAAGTATTTCTGCAAGGGGCCCTGCAATTTCTTCCCTGATTTCCCATAAAGTCCTGGGATGTACTAGATCAGGTTCCAGAGATTTATCCATCTTTTTACATTTAAGATCTCCAGCACTTCCTCTTCTGTAACAGTTTTCAAAATGTCAGTATTTATTTCCCTGTGTTCTCTAGCCTCCACTTATTTCTTCACAGTAAAAAATTAACGCAAAATATTTAGTTAATAACTCTCTCTCATCTCCTAAGTTCTAACACACAGACTACCTTTTTGACCTTTTAAGAGGCTCTGCTCTCTTGTTCATAATGTACTTGTAGAATCTTTTGGTTTATCCTTCGCCCTGACAAATAAGGTTATCTCCTATTCTCTTTGCCTTCCTGATCTTCTCCTGAAGAATGCACTTACATTTTTTTATACTGTTCAAAAGACTCATTTGAACCCACTTGTTCATATCTAATTTTTTTTTATTATTGACTAGAACCTCTATCTTTATTCCTCCACTGTTCTGTAACCCTAACAACCTTGGCTTTCTTATTATATCAGGAAAATAATGACTTTGAACTCTGGTTATCACACTTTTGAAAGCCTCTCACTTGACAGACATTTCTTTATCAGTGAACAGTCTACTCCAGTCAACCTTTTCAAAGTTCTTGTCTTGTACTATTAAAACTTACCTTACTCCAATTTAAAAAACTTTAATTTTTATGGAAGGATTATCCTTCTTCCATAAATATCTTTTAAAAAAATGGAATTATGATCACTAGACCCAAAGTGTTCCCCTACTATCCCTTCAGTCACTTGCCCTGTCCTCTTACCTAAGAGGAGGTCAGGTTTTGCTCTTTCAATTCCATCAAGATAATCATTCATTTTTTAATTTCTAATTTCAACCCATTTATTTACTGGATGATTTTTCAGAAATATGTCCTCTAGTTACAGCAGTAATGTGGTCCTTAATGAAAAATGCCACTCCCCCTCCTTTTGCTTCTTTCTATTCTTACAGCATCTGAAACTCAAAATTGAGCTGCCAGTTCTGTCTGTTTGCCAGGCAAGTTTCTGTAATAGTGATGCCACCCCATCCCAAGTTCCCAAACAAACCCTGAGTTCATCAGCCTTACTTGCAAGACCCTTGCATTGAAATAAAAGCAGTTTAATTATTCAGAGTTACTTTGTTCTGACTTGCTCTTGCCTATCTTTTCTAATTAACTTGTTTTTTTTTAGATTAGATTAGATTACTTAGTGTGGAAACAGGCCCTTCGGTCCAACAAGTCCACACCGACCCCCGCCGAAGCGCAACCCACCCATACCCGTACATGTACCCCTTTTTACCTAGCACTACGGGCAATTTAGCACAGCCAATTCACCTGACCTGCACATCTTTGGACACCCTGGCCCTTCCCAAATGTCTATAACCTCTAACCAATGGGGTCATGAATAAGGTTGAAAGAACACCGTGCCGTGTTCTTTCCAGAATTTTAAAAAATGTAATCCTATCTGGGCTGTTCTCTTCAATTAAGTTGGTTGATTTTTAAATATTTAAATACATCAATATAGGAATTCTTCAGTATTCACCAAGCAGATTGTAGTTCTTGATTGGAGTATCTTCTTGCTGTTCTAAGTTGACTGTGATTTGCACACTTTGTACCTTTACTAAATTTGTGTAAAAATTCCAAGGATTACTTTCTTTGTAGTCAATTGAAAGTCTAGATATTAATCACAGCAGCAAATTTAGCTATTGTTACTTTGTCATTTTCCATAACTAATTGTTATAACCTTCTAATTTTTCTTGTAGGTCAACAACTTGGACTGCTCCTCATCCTGGGTCTCACAGCAGCATTTCTGACCTAAAAAGCAACTGAACCAAAGCACTTTTTTGGTTGATGTACTTATCTTTATGCTCGGCCTTTGCACAGTATTTGTGGGAACCAATCTCTAAATTTTAATTTTACACTCAAACTAGTGGAGTAGATGATATACTGCGAAACTCAGTTCCTGGATGCAGATGAGAGAAATATTTGACTAGCCTTGTTCATAACAACAATGATTGCACCTGACGCAAGGTTAATTTGTACACTGTATTCCTTAAGTTATCTCAAATCATAAGCTAATGTTAACCTTCCAGAACTGTACATTAATATCTACTAAAGTGCAGCTAATCTGAATTAACTTCAAAATAATTTGCTTTGATAAATTTCAATCACTGAGTATTGATTTCTGTACAATATGTAAAAATCTGTAGTTGATTCATCACTTTAATTTCTCCCCCCTCATTCAATTATCATTGAATGTGATGAAAGCATTCATAATGTCATCTATTTGACTGGTTTGAGGCCCAATCCACTTCCAAAGGTGTATTTTTTTTAAAATTGGAATTAAATTGGCATTCATTTTTAAAACATTTTTTCACTTTGCTGACTCACCAGTCATGATGCAACTGTTTGACATCTAAAATAGAAAACTTTAAAGCCAACAGTATGAGCATACTCCAATGCACGTAGACATGGACAAGTATTTGAATTGTTTTTTTTTGTTTTGAAATATCTACCTTTTCTGCTTTTCTTTTCTTAAAGAAAGGCAAAATGAGGACCGTGTGTTTCTTCACCTCAAAGAACCCGACCAGATTTTTATTGTGGATCTAGATATTTCAAGAATGTTGCATAAAGTAATAAATTGACTATTGTGCACATCTTCAATCTATTTTCACATGTAAGAAAGAGACTCGTTTGAAGCACTTTTTTGTTCTTTTGAACAGCCAATTAACTCAAACAATTGTTTACAAAACACCAAATATATATTTTTTTTCTCTCTCCTTGGACTTTTTAAACACGAGAAACTACCAGATTAATCTTTTTTGGATTGCCTTGTAACAGAGTTTTATCACTTTAGTTCAACAGCTATTTGATCTTCACATTCTTGTTTTGCTTCAGCAGAGAAAATGTTAGATTTTTTGTGCTTAATTGTTAACTTTGAAAATGGAATGTTAGATTCAGTTCTCTGCACCAGAATCAACAGTAAAAGATGCATTAGTAATCTTGTATTTTGGTTCAGGATTACATAAAACAGCAACTTGGAAACTTTATATTAGAAAGTATTGAACCTGAATCAGAATAAGTGAAATCAGTTACAATTTACTTGCTGCATTTCAGGTTTTGTGATTTTTGGAGAAATTATTTTTCATTTTTTTGCACTGACAATTAATTTATTTTGCAGGGCTTATGACCCTTGTTTTCAAAAAAATATGGCTACTAAATAAGATTAATTTTGCCTAAATTGTGATGTTTTATACCGACAAATGTTTCAAAGTAAATCTTTAACTTATTAAATGATTAGAAGTCAAGTGTCAAAGTCTTTTTGCTAAGGGGATCTCTTTTCTGTATGCCTTATTTAAGCAGTTCCAAAGTCAGGTAAAATCTTGAATGACAAATCCTTACAAATTACTCATGACTTCATGCTACCAAACCTTGCAAGATGTTTTTCCTTTTGAAATCAATGTTTTTCTACTACTTATGAAACTGGTAGTTGTGTAATTTGTTCTGTATTTCCTCTTCATTTCTTGAGGAAAAATTACTTTAAGATGGTGAAAACCTAATGTTTATGCCACACAAATACCAGGTTGACTATCACCAACAAAAGAAGGTCTAACCGCTACCTTTGACAGTCAATGGCATTACTATCATTGAATCTCCCACTGTCAATGATACCCCCCCCCAGCCTGTTGACCAGAAACTTAACTGGATTCACCAAATAAATAAACACAGATGCATACTTACTGTGACAAGTAACTCAATGTGACTCCCCAAAGCCTGCCCGCCCATCTACAAGGCAGTCAGGAGTGTGATGGAATACTCTCTACTTGCCTGCATAAGTGCAGCATCAACACTCTAGAACCATGCCATCGTCCAGGAAAAATTAGCCTGTTTGATTAGCACTACATCCACTTCCTCCAATGATGATGATGCTCAGTAGCAGCAGTGTTTACTATCTACAAGATGTACTGCAGAAATTCACCAATGCACCTTCCAAACCCATTACCACTTCCATCCAGAAGAACAAGGGCAACAGATACATAGGAGTGCTACCCAAGCCATTCATCAGCTTTGACTTGAAAACAGATTGCCAGTAATGGAACAGCAATGGCTCAAAATCCTGGAATTTTCTCCCTAATGGCATTGTGGGTCAATCCACAGGTGGATTGTAGCAGTTCAAGAAACTGCCCCTCATCACTAAGTACACTTAGTTGCTGGAGAAATGCTGGACAACCAGTAATGCCCACATCCCACAAATGAATGAAAATAATTTAATCTGTCCATTATTACAATATAGCCAGTTAGGACACCAACTTCCATGCTTTCCCCTTCCCTGCTGGTTCATTTCCAGACGTTTCGTCACCCTACCAGGTAACATCTTCAGTGGGCCTCCAGGCTGAAGCACTGTACACTATTTCTGCTTTCTTTTTATATGTTTGGGTTTCTTTGGATTGGTTATGCCATTTCCTATTTTTTGGACAGGAACTAATGCAACTTGAAAGACCCTATATAGACAACAAGCAAAACTGATGTCATTTACAAAATACTGTGCAAGAGGTGGCAGTTATAGGAAGGGGGGGGAGGAGAAGTCTCAGATACAGTCACGTAGATGAGTTAACTCCAGGAAGGGTAAGAGAGGTAGGCAGCTAGTGCAGGAGTCTTGTGGATGTACCCATTTCAAACAGGTATGCTGTTTTGGAAAATGTAGGGTGTGTTGGATTCTCAGGGGAACATACCATGAGCAGCCAAGTTTCTGGTATTGAGACTGGCTCTAATGCAACAAGGGGTACGTCTGCTTCCAAGAAATCAGTTGTGTTAGGGGATTCTGTTGTCAAAGGTACAGACAGACGTTTCCGTGGCCAGCAGAGAAAAAGCAGAATAATGTGTTGTTTCCCTGGTGCCAGGATCAAGGATATCTGAGAGGGTGCAGAATGTTCTCATGGGCGAGAGGGGCCAGCAGGAGGTCATTGTCCATATTGGAAGGGAAAAGGTTGAGATTCTGAAAGGAGATTACAGAGAGTTAGGCAGAAATTTAAAAAGGAGGTCCTCAAGGGTAGTAATATCTGGATTATTCCCAGTGCTACGAGCTAGTGAGGGCAGGAATAGGAGGATAGAGCAGATGAATGCATGGCTGAGGAGCTAATGTGTGGGAGGATTCACATTTTTTGGATCATTGGAATCTCTTTTGGGGTAGAAGTGACCTGTACAAGAAGGACTGATTGTACCTAAATTGGAAGGGGACTAATATACTGGCTTGGGAGGATTTAAACTAGTAAGGTGGGGGGGGTGGAACCCAGGGAGATAGTGAGGAAAGAGATCGATCTGAGATGGGTACAGCTGAGAACAGAAGTGAGTCAAACAGTCAGGGACAAGGTAGGACTAATAAACTGAACTGCATTTATTTCAATGCAAGGGGCCTAACAGGGAAGGCAAATGAACTCCGGGCATGGTTAGGAACATGGGACTGGGATATCATAGCAATTACAGAAACATGGCTCAGGGATGGGCAGGACTGGTAGCTTAATATTCCAGGATACAAATGCTACAGGAAGGATAGAAAGGGAGATGAGAGAGGAGGGGGAGTGGCATTTTTGATAAGAGATAGCAATACAGCTGTGCTGAGGGAGGATATTCCTGGAAATACACCCAGGGAAGTTATTTGGTTTGAACTGAGAAATAAGAAGGGGATGATCACCTTATTGGGATCACCTTATTCCCCAATAGTCAGAGGGAAATTGAGAAACAAACTTGTAAGGAGATCTCAGCTATCTGTAAGAATAATAAGGTAGTTATGGTAGAGGATTTTAACTTTCCAAACATCGACTGGGACTGCCATAGTGTTAAAGGTTTAGATGGAGAGGAATTTCTTAAGCGTGTGCAAGACAAGTTTCTGACTCATTATGTGGATGTATCTACTAGAGAAGGTGCAAAACTTGACCTCCTCTTGGGAAATAAGGCAGGGCAGGTGACTGAGATGTCAGTGGGGGAGCACTTTGGGGCTAGTGGCCATAATTCTATTCATTTTAAAATAGTGATGGAAAAGGATAGATCTAAAAGTTGAAATTCTAAATTGGAGAAAGGCCAATTTTGATGGTATTAGGCAAGAACTTTCGAAAGCTGATTGGGAGCAGATGTTCGCAGGTAAGTAGACGGTTGGAAAACGGGAAGCTTCAGAAATGAGAGAACAAAAATCCAGAGAAAGTATATTTCTGTCAGGGTAAAAGGGAAGGATGGTAGGTATAGGGAATGCTGGATGACTAATGAAATTGAAGGCTTGGTTAAGAAAAAGAAGGAAGCATATGCCAGGTATAGACATGATAGATCAAGTGAATCCTTAGAGTATAAAGGAGGTAGGAATATACTTAAGAGGGAAATCAGTAGGGCAAAATGGGGATATGAGATAGCTTTGGCAAATAGAATGAAGGAGAATCCAAAGGGTTTTTATAAATATATTAAGGACAAAAGGGTAACTAGGGAGAATAGGGCCCCTCAAAGATCAGCAAGGCGGCCTTTGTGTGGAGCCACAGAAAATGGGGGAGATACTAAATGAATATTTTGCATCAGTATTTACTGTGGAAAAGGATATGGAAGATATAGACTGTAGAGAAATAGATGGTGA
>NC_057735.1:18341093-18355699 GCF_004010195.1 Chiloscyllium plagiosum
TAAATAGACATAGTCTTTTCCCTGGGGTCGGGGAGTCCAGAACTGGAGGGCATAGGTTTAGAGTGAGAGGGGAACGATATAAAAGAGACCTAAGGGGCAACTTTTTCACGCAGAGGGTGGTACGTGTATGGAATGAGCTGCCAGAGGAAGTGGTGGAGCCTGGTACAATTGCAACATTTAAGAGGCATTTGGATGGGTATATGAATAGGAAGAGTTTGGAGGGATATGGGCCAGGTGCTGGCAGTTGGAACTAGATTGGGTTGGGATATCTGGTCGGTGTGGATGGGTTGGACCGAAGGGTCTGTTTCCATGCTGTACATCTCTATGACTCTAACTGTAACAAACAATACATTGGACAAACAGACAGAAAACTAGCCACCAGGATACATGAACAACATGATCCTCTCTGACTAGTATCCTTACATATAGATAAAAAATGACACCATTTCGGCTGGGACAACACATCCATCTTAGGACAAGCCAACAGAGACACGCACGAGAATTCCTAAAAGCATAGCATTCCAACTGGAACTCTATCAACAAACACATTGAGTTAGACCCCATCTACAAACCCCTGAGAAAAAACAGGAAGTGACATCACCAACGGAAAGAAATCCAAACGTATAAACAGAAAGCAGAAAACAAATACAGTGCTTTGCCTGGAGGCCCATTGAAGATGTTACCTGGTAGGGTGGTGAAACATCTGGAAATGAACCTTCCAACTCCGTGAACAAATCTATATCCAGAACCCTGCTACATGTTAATTGTTGATCATTACTCTGACTCTCTGCTTAATAAACTCATTCTATCAGAACAAAAATCTATCTTTCAGCAGTAATAGGGCATCCCAAAGATTCTTTATCTAGAGTGAAGAAAATTCTCTGCTTCTGTTCTAAATGATTGCCTTTAGCCTGAGATTATGCCATTGTTCTAGATTTTCCATAACCATGAAAAGCAATCTCCTGTGTCTATTGGTTAGCTCAGGTCACTAGACATATGAACTGCAATGTAGAGATGTGCTCCTAGTTGCTTTCAAATCTGATATTAGTTACAGTCAAGATGAAGGTCCCACCTTCTCAATCTCAATCCTTTCCTGAGGCATGATAATTCTCTGGTTAAACTCATTTTTCACCTCTCTATTAACAGAGCGACTCTACGGTCCTCTCCGATTAATGGTGATTTTATCTCGACCTATCTTATCAACCCTTTCAGAATCTTGCTGTCTTTAAAACTCAAAGAAAGGTCCATTTTACTTGGGCCACCTTGTTCATTTTACTTAGGTTCCTCTCATCCCAGGAACCACACAAACGTTTTGTGCTATTACCTCAGATGGAAGAACCTCTTCAAAAATGAAGACTAAACTGCACATACTACTCCAATTGTGGAGTCATCACAATGATTGATGTATTTAATCAATCTGGCCAAATTTACATCAATTTACAAGTTCTACATTTTTTTAAAATCCACTTAATATCCACTTCTCTTTTCACCCTTTTCCTCAAACTTACACTCCCATCTAGTTTTGTATTATCAGCAGACTTGCATTGAGAGATCAAGAAATGTATGAGTAATTATTAGGTTATAAATATCCAAAGCCTTGCAACTGATGTGCCTTCCACAAGAGTATTAAAAAACTTTTAACTTAATGACCTGTTTAACCCTGTTGGTGGCTTCATATCCATGAACTAATCATCCATCCTTTATTCATAAATGTTGTGGCTGCCTCAATGTGACAGGGTTTGCTCTAATCCTGACCTGCCTCTGCATTTGCAAGCCTCTTCTGGTGGAGCAACTGAAGCTTTAGAACTGCTCACCCTCTATCAGTCCAGAAGGAAGTACATTGGATGCTTATCATCAGTTCCTCACTTTCCTTTCAACAGTGGTGATGGGAGATGACTGAAATTTATAAAAATCAAACTTTTTTTGAATAAGAAGGCAAAGATGAATCCAGCAACTACAGGCAATTCAGTTATCCTTGCTCATCCAATAGCTTTTAACATGATACAACAAAATTCACAGCAATTTGAACAAATATGTTAAGGAAAAGTGGTATGCCTTTGTTAACAGTAAATAGTGCTTAATGGCTATGAATCTTGAAGTACATGGATTTCTAAAAATATTTTTGAAAAATAAAATTGAAAATTCAAAGGCAAATACTTTTATCACGAAATAGGGAAATATGTGGTTCTTTGCTCCTATAGCGGTCATTTAAGAATAAGAGTATAACGGCCCTTGTAGTATAGTGGTAGAATGTGCACCTATGATCCAGAAAGCCTGGGTTCAAGTCCCACCTGCCTTGATTGTGCGTCATTACACGTCTGAACGGGCTCATCAAACTATAAAAGGCAGACTTGAGGGTTGCAGAATCCCAAATAGTCACCATTTAAAAAGTATTCAGGATACACTTGGACTAAATGTTGGAAACTGGAATGAGAAAAGTAAAGCGATTTGATTTTGAACTTCGCCGGTGCGATAGGCCAAAGGGTCTTTTTCTCGTCCATAGATCGCTATGATGAGTAGGTCACGCTAGGGTCTCTGCCTCCAGACGGAGGAGGCTTGGGTTCAAATTCTATCTGCTTCAGCGGAGTGTGGCAATACCTCTGACTAGGTTGGTTAGAGAAGGTTTAGGGGGATGGACTGAGAAGCGAATCTATCCCCAGATCCAATTAGGTACCGGTCTTCAGCGGATCCTCCAGGCGTGAGGAAGTGCGCATGTGTGTCTGCTCCTGGTACAATGGCGGGAAGTCTGTGGCACGCGAGTAGCGACAATTTTAACGGCAATTTAACGGCTCGGCCGGGACATAAGGAGACTGAGCGATCAATGCCAAGAGAAGACCGACAAATAGTAAACTGTGTGAAACGCTAACGCGAAGGAATTTCCCGGACTTTTCCTTAGATTTCAGAATCTCCCTGAATGTTTAAAAAAAGAAAGGATTGTGAAATGTCGGAGAGATTGATCCTCTGTGTCATGGCGATTGGGGTGGCCCGGGTAACGGGTAAGCAGTGCCCCGGCTCCTCGTTGCTGTTTCAGGCCTATGTTTAGAATCAGTGAGAGAGCGCATTTACAACAAGGGCTGAGTTTGTATTTGCTCCAAACCGTTTCGAGTTGACCAGGTTTGCCCTGTGACCGGAGTGTGGTGTTTAGGATTAATGTCAATGGGACAAATAGTGTGTGTATACTCTGTTCACAGTATGGGGATTGGGATTAATGTCAATGGGATCGACAGGGTCTGCACTGTGTCCACAGTGTAGGGGTTGGAATTAATGTCAATGGGATAGACTATGTCTGCAATGAGTTTACAGTTTGGGATTAATATCAATGGGGTAAACAATGTATGCACTGTGCCCACAATGTGGGGTTTGGGATCAATGTCAACAGGATATCCAGGGTCTGCACAGTGTCCACAGTGTGGAGGTTGGGATTAATGTTAACAAGATAGATAGGATCAGCACTGCGCTGAAAATGTGTTGCTGGAAAAGCGCAGCAGGTCAGACGGCATCCAGGGAACAGGAGAATCGACGTTTCGGGCATAAGCCCTTCTTCAGGAACACCCCACCCCCCACCACCAAACCATCATCTCCCAGACCGTCCATAACCTCATCACCTCGGGGGATCTCCCATCCACCGCCTCCAACCTCATAGTCCCACAACCCCGCACCGCCCGCTTCTACCTCCTGTAAACTCTCCTCAAGGATCTGCACTGTGCCCACGATGTGGGGTTTGGGATCAATGTCAGTGGAATAGACAGGGTCTGTACTGTGTTCACATTGTGGGGGTTGGGGTTAATGTAAATAGGATATACAGGGCCTGCACTGTCCACATTGGCTTAATGTTAATGGGATGGACTATATCTGCACTGTGTCTACAGTGTGTGTTAGGATTAATGTCATGGGGCAAACAGGGTCTGTACTGTACTGTATAATCAGTCCTCAGCAAAGGCCTCACCTTTATCCCCCTCTGCCCACGCATCAATGAATTTAATATACGCCGTGAAGTCGAAAACTTCTTCCGCGGCCTCCGTCTCTGAGCTTACTTTTACAATCAGGACTCCTGCCCACCTTCTGAGGCCCCCTTTGCCTGCCTCCAGCACACTCCATCCACCTGGACACCCCGTGCTGGCCTATTACCTGCCCTTGATCTCTTCATTTCCAACTGCCGCCGAGACATTACTGTCTCGACCTGTCTACCCCCCACCCCCATTCCAACCTCTCACCCTCACAACACGCAGCCCCCTACTCCCTCTGCTCCAATCCCAACCTCACCATCAAACCAGCTGATAAAGGGGGTGCAATGGTGGTTTGGTGCACTGACCTCTACACAACTGAAGACGCCAACTCGACACGATTGTACCTCCTTCCCAAGATCCACAAGCCTGATCACTCCGGCCGACCCATTGTCTCAGCATGCTCCTGCTCCACCGAACACGTCTCCATCTACCTCAACATTGTCCTATTCCCCCCTAGTCCAGGAACTCCCCACATACATTCGAGACACCACCCATGCCCTCCACCTCCTCCAAGACTTTCGTTTCCCTGGCAGCCAACGCCTCATCTTCACCATGGATATCCAATCCCTCTACACCTCCATCCGCCACGACCAGGGTCTCCAAGCCCTCTGTTTCTTCCTCTCCTGTCCCCAGCAGTACCCTTCCACCAACACACTCATTCATTTGGCTGAATTGGTCCTCACCCTTAACAATTTATCCTTCGAATCCTCCTACTTCCTTCAGATAGACTAGATTGGGTTGGGATATCTGGTTGGCATGGACGGGTTGGACCGAAAGGTCTGTTTCCATGCTGTACATCTCTATGACTCTATGACCAAAGGGGTAGCCATGGGCACCTGTATGGGGCCCAGCTATGTCTGTCTCTTTGTCGGCTACGTAGAACAGTCCATCTTCCGTAGTTACACCGGCACCATTCCCCATCTCTTCCTCCGCTACATTGATGACTGCATTGGTGTCACCTCGTGCTCCTGCGAGGAGGTTGAGCAATTCATCAACTTCACCAACACATTCCACCCCGAACTTAAATTCACCTGGACCATCTCTGTCACCTCCCTCCCCTTCCTGGATCTCTCCATCTCCATTAACAATGACCGACTTGACACTGATATATTTTACAAACCCACCGACTCCCACAGCTACCTGGATTACACCTCTTCCCACCCTACCTCCTGCAAAAATGCCATCCCGTATTCCCAATTCCTCCGCCTCCAGTTTATCTGCTCCCAGGAGGACCAGTTCCACCACAGAACACACCAGATGGCCTCCTTCTTTAGAGACCACAATTTCCCTTCCCACGTGGTTAAAGCTGCTCTCCAACGCATCTCGTCCACATCCCGCACCTCCGCCCTCAGACCCTACTCCTCCAACCGTAACAAGGACAGAACCCCCCTGGTGCTCACCTTCCACCCTACCAACCTTCGCATAAACCACATCATCCGATGACATTTCCGCCACTTCCAAACGGACCCCACCACCAGAGATATATTTCCCTCCCCACCCATTTCCACTTTCCGCAAAGACCCTCCGTGACTACCTGGTCAGGTCCATGCCCCCCAACAACCCACCCTCCCTTCCTGGAACCCTCCCCTGCCACCGCAGGAATTGCAAAACCTGCGCCCACATCTCCTCCCTCACCTCCATCCAAGGCCTCAAAGGAGCCTTCCACATCCATCAAAATTTTACCTGCACATCCACCAATATCATTTATTGTATTTGTTGCTCCCAATGCAGTCTCCTCTACATTGGGTAGACTGGACGCCTCTTAGCAGAGCGCTTTAGGGAACATCTCCAGGACACCCGCACCAATCAATCCCAGCACTCTGTGGCCCAACATTTTAACTCCTCCTCCCACTCTGCAGAAGACATGCAGGTTCTGGGCCTTCTCCACCGCCGCTCCCTCACCACCCAACACCTGGAAGAAGAACGCCTCATCTTCTGCCTCGGAACACTTCAACCCCAGGGCATCAATGTGGACTTCACCAGTTTCCTCATTTCCCCTTCCCCCACCTCACCCCAGCTCCAACCTTCCAGCTCAGCACCGCCCTCATGACCTGTCCTACCTGTCTATCTTCCTTTCCACCTATCACCTCCATCCCTACCCCCATTCATCTATTGTACTCTATGCTACCTTCTTCGCACCCTCATCCCCCTCTCATTTATCTCGACCCTGCAGGCACCCTGCCTCTATTCCTGATGAGTGGCTTTTGCCCGAAACGCCGATTTTTCTGCTCCTCGGATGCTGCCTGACCTGCTGTGCTTTTCCAGCACCACTCTAATCTCGTGTCTGTACTGTATCCATAGTGTGGGTTTTGACATTAATGTTAATGAGAGAAATGAAGTCTGCACTGTGTTCACAATGTGGCATTTGGGATTTCGGTTAATGTCAATGGGGTAACAAACTAGAAAGAACTGAGCTTTTTATGTCAAGAAGCTGTTAAACTACATGGAATTGTGAATCATTAGAATTGCTGTTAAGGTTTTTTTTACATGGAAGACTACAATCGCGATCTATGCCATGAACTGGTAATGTTTCACTCAAGTAATTGATCTGAAACTGATAACAACTTCAGTTAAAGAAGGAAATGCTAATGTTGCGTTATTGAAAAACTGAAAAATGCAGCATGTAAAAAACAGTAAACCGATAAAAATGTGCCCTTTTATCCTGTCAATGCGACTGGAAAAAGTACTTGGAAAAATATCAAGTGTTTGAGTTTTTTGGATTAGATTCCCTATAGTATGGAAACAGGCCCTTCGGCCGAACAAGTCCATGCCGACCCTCTGAAGAGTAACCCATCCAGACCCATTTCCCCCACCCTATATATACACACCTGACTAATGCACCTAACACTACGGGCAATTTAGCAACGCCAGTTCACCTCATCTACACATCTTTGGACTGTGGGAGGAAACCAGCGCACCCGGAGGAAACCCACGCAGACATGGGGAGAATGTGCAAACTCCACGCAGCCAGTTGCCTGAGGCGGGGGAATCGAACCCAGGCCCCTAGCACCATGAAGCAGCAGTGCTAACCACTGAGTCACCGTGTATGCTAAATTAATTGTTCCCGCTGAGCAGTCTTACTTCACCCGATTAACTAATTTTATACTTGTAGAATGTTAATTTTGTTTCTGTGAGAAATTCACATTTAACACTAATATTTTTGAAACATTTTTGATTTTATTTTTAGTCTGAATTGTATGTATGTGTTCCAGTCATTTATTTCGCTGTTGGTAAAATTTTAATTAAAAGTAGGAAATCAGTTTTGTTGTTTGCCACTCATTAGAATATTTGTGATTGATTGTTTATTTACTACAGGTACACCATCCTTTATCCGAAATCCCAAAATCTGAAAAGCTCCAAAATCCGAAGTTTTTTTCTCCATAACAAAGTTGTTTGGCATGCAAACAGTTAACCCAAGTCCACACCTACTTGACTCATGTCACTAAGATGTGACGTAGGGGTGTGTTGCCCAGCACTAGCAGGCATCAATTCTGTCTCAGGGCCCGCAGTACTCACAGGTGTGTCTGCTGTTCAGTCAGAGTTTTTAAAAGTTTCACCATTAAACTGTCACTTATTCCTAAGTCTGAAAAATTCCGAAAACCAGCTGAACCCCGAGGGTTTCAGATAAAGGATTGTGTACCTGTGCTTAATTCTATTTTTTGGATGCATGATTTAGCCTGGGCTGGTCACAACATTAGATCAGAATGTAGACATGCAGGTAGAGGTGAAGAGAGAGGCAGAAGAGAAAATTGATGACGGATATTTCAGACTGGTTATGTGCAATGTATAAGGGTACCACAGCAGACAAAGGATGGAGATGTGTGTCACAGACAACTTCCTTTGAAGAAGGTAACGCCAGTGAGTGATCACGCTTGACACTGGGAAATAAAATAAAGATCTGCATTTATGTTCTTTACTCTTACAAACTCCAGTGGAACACACCCTGCCTATTAAATGTATCCTCACAAGACATCCCACTCATTCTAGGTATCAATTTAATAAACTCTTCTGAACCACATCCAATGCATTTGCTTTAAATAAGACCAACACTGTACATAGTATATAAGATGTGGTCTCAGCAATGCCCTGAATAACTGAAGCATAACATAGTTTTTCATAATAAAAACAAAATATGTCTGCTGGAAATCTGAAACAGAGAATTTTGGAGCAATTCAGCAAATCTGGCAGTGAGAAAGAGTCAATATTTCAACTCTGGTATGACTTCAGAACTAACTAACTTCCTTTTATGTTCAGTTACTCTGGTCATAAAGAATAACATCACATTAGGCCTCATGACTACATGGTTTGCTTTCATATCATTAACTGGTAATTCAATAGAACACTGAAATCCTTTTGGACCTCTGGTTTTTGCAGTCATTCTCCACTTAAGTAAAATTCTACTTTTCTCATTCTTCCTGCCAGCTACACAATTTCCCAAATTATAATTTATCTGCCTGATTTTTGTTCACTTCCTCAATCTATCTATATCCATCTGCAACCTTATCTATTTTTCGCAACATGCTTTCCTACTTATCTTGATGTTTGTTGTAAAACTTTGAGATCCCAGCTCTCACTCTTGCTGTTTACTCTTCACTCATCAGGTCCTGTTCACTAGATAAAGATGCATTTATCAACTCTTTGTTTTCTGCTAACCTGCCAGTCTTCTTTTCTTGCTAATATGTTACCCCCATATAATGATCTTTTACTTTCTGAATAGTCTTTGGTGTGACACCTTATCAAATGGCTTTTGGAAATCCATGCATAGAATGTCTACAGGATCCTCTTTATACCAGCACACATTACTCTTTTGCATGGTCAGGAAGGAGAGACCATGTACAGAGTGAAACACAGCCAAATGAGCATATAGTTTGGGAAATTTGGTAGCAACATGGGAGTTTGTTGTGGAGAAGAGCAAGGTACTTTTGCTTGCTTTGTAAGGTTTGTAATTTTTTTTAACAGGATAAATAGAAGTCCAGGATCAGTAAACTAGCACAAAATACTGACACCTCAGGTAGACAGTCAAATCCAAGTTGGTGACGACGTGGACCTGACATGCTGCTCTTGGGCTCATGCAACAGGTCCAACTAAAAGACCAGTATGATTTTTTTAAAAAAGTCAAATTAAGAACTAAAAGAATTAAAATAGAGATGCTGGGTCAGATTATATGTTTTAACTGCATGCTGGTTCATAGTGATCATGATTCACAGTCATTGTGTGATTGCCTTTGTAGGAAGTTTAGGTTGCTTGAAGAACTCTGGCTCAGATTTGAAGTGTTAGAGTCTGAGTTTCAAATACTGCAACACAAGGGAGGGAAAGAGTTACCTGGATACTGTGTTTCAGGAGGCGCTTGCCCCCTTTAGATTAATTATCTCAAATTTGGTCAAGGTCAGGATGGTGTTGCTACAAGTGAGGCAGGTAGAGGGATCCAGGAGTTAGTGCTGACAGAGCCTCAGGCATTGAGCATGTCGAGAACATGGAACATGTCTAACAGGTTTGAAGTTCGTGCACCTTGTGTCAATGAGAATGGGGACTACAGGGGAGATGAGCAAACTGATCAGCGCATTGCATTACATGGAGCCATTCAGGAGGCGGGAAAAAAGTGATGTTATTGTAATCAGGGGTAGTATAATCAGGGAATTAGACATCGCTACTGTTCTCTGTGGCCAGGATATTGAGAGTCCTGAAAGCTGTGTTGCCTGCCTGGTACCATATTCAAGATATCTCAAATAGGCAGCAGAGGAACCTTGTGAGAGAGGAAAGATCTAATTGTCATGACTCACATAGATCCCAATGATGTCAGTAGAAAGAGGAAAGAGGTTATGCTGAGAGAATATGAGCAGCGAGGAGTTAAATTAGAAAGCAGAACTAAGAAAGTAGTAATCTCTGGATTACTACCTGAATTATGAACAAATTGGCACAGAGTTTTTCAAGACTAAAGAGGTAAATGTTTGGCTGAAATATTGGTGTGGGAGAAGTGCATTCGAGCTAATGGAACACTGGCATCAGTATTGAGGAACGAGAGAGCTGTTCCTATGAGAAAGGCTTGACCTGAATCACGCTGGGACCAGAGTCTTTGTGAATTGCATAACTAAGGCTGTAGATAGGGCTTTAAACTAAATACTGCAGGGTTTGGGTTCAGTTGCATGGAAAAAGTTAAAGGGGAGGGAGGGCTTGGTAGAGGATAACATTTCCAGAACAAGCAATAGGATAGAAAAGGTTAGGAATCTAACTTCAGGCACAGCATATAATGGACAACTGTGAGAAGGGATGCAGTCAATGCAGGACTGAGAGTATTGTACAGTATACAAAACAAGGTAAATAAGCATGTAGCACTGATTGAAATTGGCATGTACAATGTTGTAGGTATCACAGAGAAATAGCTATAAGGGGATCAGGACTGGGACTTCTCCCCTTGTCCAGTCCCTTCCCACTTACTTCTTTGATTCTTCTGACGCTTTATGTCAGCTTAAGAATTTTCAGTTTGCAGGCTCCAGCCACCTCCTCCTTACTATGGACATGCAGACCCTTTACATGTTTATTCCTCATCAGAATGATCTCGGGGCTTTCTGCTAAGGCCTGGAAAAAAGGCCTGAACTATTCTCATCCATCACCATCCTCCTCTGTCTGGCTGAGCTCATCTTCACTTTGAACAACTTCTCCTTTAACTCCTCCCATTTTCTTCATGTCAAAGAAATGGATGTGGGTAACTGCATGGACCGTGGTTATGCCTATCTCTTTGTGGGGTACATGGAGCATTTCTTATTTCAGTCTGACTGTGGCACCCACCTACAGCTCTTTCTCCAGTATATCAATAACATCATCAGTGTTGCTTCAATCGCGTATCCAGAATTTGAAAGGTTTATCAATTTTGCTTCCAATTTCCCACCCTGCTCTCACCTTCACCTGGTCCATCTCTGACTCCTTCCTTTCATTGACATCTTTATTTCCATTTCTGGGGATAGCCTGGTTACTGATATCAGTTAAAAGCCCACCAACTCCTACAGTTATATTGACCATACATCCTCACAGGTAAAAATAAGACTGCAACCCCACCGTCCTGTGGCCCAACATTTCAACTCCCCCTCTCACTCTGCTGAGGACATGCAGGTCCTGGGCCTCCTCCACCGCCACTCCCTCACCATCCGACGCCTGGAGGAAGAACGCCTCATCTTACACCTCGGAACACTTCAAACCCATGGCATCAATGTGGATTTCACCAGTTTCCTCATTTCCCCTTCCCCCACCTCACCCCAGCTCCAACCTTCCAGCTCAGCACCTCTGCAGGCACTCTGCCTCTATTCCTGATGAAGGGCTTTTGCCCGGTGTCGATTTTCCTGCTTCTCGGATGCTGCCTGACCTGCTGTGCTTTTCCAGCACCACAATAATCCATACATCCTCAGATCCTGCTTCTTGTTCTCAATTCCATTCTCCCAGTTACTCCATCACTGTCACATCTGTTTCGATGTTGCCAATTTCAACAAAAGGGCCTCTGAAATATCCAGCTACTTCCTGAACCTAAGAACCCCCACCACTGTGGTTGACAAGGTACTCTGCTGTATCCATACTTCAGCCCTGAGCATCTCTCTTCTCTCTGCACCAGCGATAGGGTCCCCTTCGTCCTCACCTACCATCCCACCAGCATCCAGATCCAAAAGATCATCAGCTGCCATTTCCACTACCTTCAGTGGGATCCCATTGCCAGACACATCGGGTCATAGAAAATGGAAACAGATCTTTCAGTCCAATCAGTCCATGCCGAATATAATCCCAAACTAAACTAGACCCAAATATCTGCGCTTGGCCTATTTTCCTCCAAACCCTTCTTATTCATGTACTTATCTAAATGTCTTTTAAACGTTGCAACTGTGCACACATCCACCACTTCCTCTGGAAGTTCATTCCATACACGAACCACTCTGTGTAAAAAAAAGTTGCCTGTCATGACCTGTCTCCTTAAAAATATGCCCCCCCCATGTAGAAAAGACACCTGCCATTCACCTAATCTACACCTCTCATGATTTTAAAAACCCCTGTAAAGTCACCTCTCAACCTCCTATGCTCCAGTGAAAAAAGCCTATCCAGCGTCTCCTTATAAATCAAATCTTTCATTCCAGTCATCTTGTCAGCCTTCTGCAGGGACCATTCCCTCTGACCACTCCTTCACTCCCAACATCTCACCACATCCTCATAGCACCTTCCAGTGGAATTGCAGAATGCCCACTTGTGTCCTTTCTCTTTACTGTTCAAGGCCACAGACACACCTTCCAAGTTAAGTAGCAATTTATCCGCATTTCACTCAATCTAGTCTCCTGTATTTGCTCCTCATGATGTAATCCCCTCCACACTGGAGAGATGAAGTGGAGACTGGGCAACCACTTTGCAGAATACCTATGTTCTGTCTGTACAAATGACCCTGAGCATCTGGTTGCCTGCCACTTTAACATACCACTGTGTTCCCTGGCTGACATCTCTGTCTCGGGCTTGCAGTAGTGCTCCAGCGAAGCAAGCAAGCTAGAAGAACCAAGCCATTTTCTGTTTGGGAACTCTTCTAAACTCAATATCAAGTTCAACAATTTCTGGGTTTGAGCACTTTCTCCCTTACCCCAACCCCACACACTGGGCCTTGTCATTACATTGGCTAGAGTGAAGTTTCCAGATTTCAGAGAAGTCTGGTTCTATGAAAGGAGAGGAGGAAAACTCAGAGGATATACCAGCAAGGTTTTCTCCCTCACCCTCCACCAGCTCAGAAACGTCCCCTCTTTCTAATTAGTTGTTAACCTAGGATATAAAAATAAAATAAGATTTTAGAATAATAAAAAAACTTTTCATATTAAGGGAGATATCTTCCAGTTATGAACTTAATACCCTGTTTTGTCTTTGACTGTAAGGTATCATAATTGAGTATTATAATTGTGAACTTAACTCTTTTTTTAATGCAGGTGACTGCGGCAGACCTCCACGTTTGAATAATGGTTCACCAACAGATGCATTTCTCGCAATGAGCTCATTTCCTTCGGGTACCAAGGTTACTTACAAATGTTATTCAGGTTATACATTCACCTCAGGAAGTAGAAGATTTTCTACTTGTAAACCAGATTCAACCTGGACAACTTTAAGGAGCACTTGTGAAAGTAAGCCTTCAGTGTAATTTTAATGTCCTTCTGTTTTGTTCTTTTCGGAAGGAAACATTCAGTGTTTTTACATGGTTCAATGAGTGTACAAAGCTGTCCGGTATTTCAGACATGTGGTTATTTATACTGTGATGAAAGCTAAATCATTTAAATATATGAACATAAATTAGTGATTTGGATTTCAAAATAGAGGCAGATAAGTATTGGTTATTTCTGTGAGGTTTTCACTTTAGAAAAAAGGTTAGAGAATCTTCCTAGAAAAGTGATTTAATTCCAGCATTTCTCAGAAGGAAAGTTGCCTATAGACTCCCTGTAGAATTAATGAAAATATATTTACACTGTTGGGTTTATGACAGGCAGGGTAAACATTTAATGCCGTTGGATTTTCATTCAGAAGAAGCAAGGATTGAAAAAGTTTTTAGAAATTTAGTTAAAATCTATACAAGGGTTGAGTTCAGAAGCAAAGTTAGTTCCTCTCCCAGAAAGAACTCAGGACAGTTAGGTTAGAAATCTGCAGGTTTTTCAAAACTTAGAAACATTCATGGTGGAAGGCTTGGAAAGGACTCAAAAATTGTCTGTACAGTCCACAGCTGAAAGAAAAATGGCAAGGGGTCAGTTAAGTAAAACCCAAAGTGAGTAAAGGAAGGGATAACTCGACATTGGTCTGTATAATGCAGACTTTCAGCAGACAGATTGAAAACTTTTCTTGTGTATTTTGAGACCTTTCTAACTGTCTTATATGTTAGTTTATTTATTTTGATTTGCTTTTTTACTTATTCTATTATGCAAAAAAAACCTCTGCTCTGTTCTTAAAGGAAATATACAGCCTCATGTGAATAACCACCATGCCAAACACTAAAAAAGACATATGATCTAAAAATCAAGGTTTCATTCTGGGATTTGATTTATCTAGTGGTGCCATTGGCAGGGGCCCTAAAATTTATTGAGTTCAAGATGGATATTTTTAAAGGAATCTCAAATATATAAGTAAATATATAAGATATAGAATGAAAGGAAATAGGTTCAAAACTGAGATGAGAGAAACTACCTCTCTCAGCGGGTGAATCTGTGGAACTCACTGCCCCAGAGTACAGTGGAGGCAGAACCAATCAACAGACTCAAAAAAGAAATAGATATTGTGTAAAGTGCAATGCGGAGTGGACAGGAGGTGGAGTTAAGATCAGGATAAGATTAGCCATAATTATGTTAAATGGCAGATTGGGCTTGAAGGGCTGAATTGCCTACTCCCATTCCTAACTACTATGCTTCTATGTTCCTAAAAATATTGCCTTCACTGAGGATGGTGGACCAACCATTAGTAGTAAAAGAACAACCAGGATTGTTCTTACTACGTCTGGACAAGATCTCAGGCCAACAGAACTGGGCGGCACGGTGGCACAGTGGTTAGCACTGCTGCCTCACAGCGCCAGAGACCCGGGTTCAATTCCCGCCTCAGGCGACTGACTGT
>NC_057735.1:18356305-18432352 GCF_004010195.1 Chiloscyllium plagiosum
GCTCCGGTTTCCTCCCACAGTCCAAAGATTGCAGGGTCAGGTGAATTGGCCATACTAAATTGCCTGTAGTGTTAGGTAAGGGGTAAATGTAGGGGTATGGGTGGGTTTCGCTTCGGCGGGTCGGTGTGGACTTGTTGGGCCGAAGGGCCTGTTTCCACACTGTAATCTAATCTAATCTAATCTAATCTAATCTAATCTAATCTAAAGTAGACAGAATGAAGAATCACAGAAGTAGTGGGCAGCACGGTGGCACAGTGGTTAGCACTGCTGCCTCACAGCGCCTGAGACCCGGGTTCAATTCCCGCCTCAGGCGACTGACTGTGTGGAGTTTGCACATTCTCCCCATGTCTGCGTGGGTTTCCTCCGGGTGCTCCGGTTTCCTCCCACAATCCCAAAGATGTGCAGGTTAGGTGAATTGACCATGTTAAATTGCCCGTAGAGTTAGGTAATGGGTAAATATAGGGGGATGGGTGGGTTGCGCTTCGGCGGGTCGGTGTGGACTTGTTGGGCCGAAGGGCCTGTTTCCACACTGTAATCTAATCTAATCTAATCTAATCTAATCTAATCTAAGTATGTGCAGAAGAAAGGCTATTGGCTATCTTGAATGCCATTAGCTATCCAGTAGCCAAATTAGTGCCATTTTTCAGCATTTTCCCCGTATCCTTTAACATTGTTTCTAGTTAAGTCATCATCCAATATTCTGTTAGATGCCTGAATTTAACCTGCCTCCTGCATACCTCCAGCTAGTGCATTCTAGACCCAAGCCGTTTGTGGCGTGAAGAAGTTTTTCTCATGTCACGGTTCCTAATTTTGTAAATCACTTTATATCTATACTTTATCATTCAGAATCTTTTTACAAGTAGGAACAGTTTATCCATTTCTACTCCATCATGATCACTCATGATTTTGTAAAGGCAGTGTTTACTGACACCTGGTGCCCTGATAGACTGAACATCTGCAGAACGTCAGCAGTATGTATGAGTGTGTGAATGTTTGTGAGTGATTATATCTGAGAGAGTGTGTGAGTGAAGGAGAGTGGTAGGCACCCTAGTTATAACAGCACACATGGGGACACTTTTCAAGAATCTCATCAGGAGCACATGCACAAATATTTCTCCAGAGTATACTGTGGAGGCTCTGTGATGTCAGCGAATGCAGCCCTTTGAAAATTTTGTACAAATCTCCGATTAAACTTTTCTTCCTCTAGGGACAACAGTCCCATTTCTCTAATCCGTCATCATAACTGAAGTTTTGTCTCCCTCAAACAATTTGTATAAATCCTTTCTGCATCCTTTACAATACGTTCACATCCTCCTATAGAAATCCATTTGAGAAATAATAAAAGTTTGTATAAATTCAACATAACTTCTTTGTTCTCATACTCTATGCCCTATTAATAAAATCCAGGTACTGTACGCTTTATTAATTTTGTCTGTCCACTTGTCCACTCAAATCAATGATCTATGCACATGTACACATTTTGCTGTTCCTGGGTCCCCTTATTTTCTATTGTTAGTCCATGTACTTGCTACAAAAATGCATCATCTCATACTTCTGATAGTGAACTTAGTCTCCTACCTCATTCCACCAACTCATCTATGTCCTTTTATAGTTTTGCACTGTCTTCCATAGAGTTTACCATGCTGGATGTAGGTTTACTTGCTGAGCTGGAAGGTTCATTTTCAGATGTTTCGTCACCATACTAGGTAACACCTTCAGTGAGCCTCCGGACAAAGCACTGCTGATGATTCCTGCTTTCTATTTATATGTTGGGTTTCTTTGGGTTGGTGATGTCATTTCCTATGCTGATACCATTTCCTGTTCTTTTTCTCAGGAGATGGTAAATTGAGTCCAGATAAATGTGTTTGCTGATAGAGTTCTAGTTGGAATGCCTTGCTTCTAGGAATTCTCATGCGTGTTTCTCTTTGGCTTGTCCTAGGATAGATGTATTGTTCCAATCAAAGTGGTGTCCTTCCTTATCTGTATATAAGGATACTAGTTACTAATGTTATTTACAAAATACTGTGCAAGAACTGTAACAAACACTATATTGGACAAACAGGCAGAAAACTAGTCATCAGGATACATGAACATCAACTAGCCACAAAACGAGATGACCCTCTCTCACTGGTATACACACAGATGAGGAAGGACACCACTTCAACTGGGACAACACATCCATCTTAGGACAAGTCAACAGAGACATGTACAGGAATTCCTAGAAGCATGGCATTTCAACCAGAACTCTATCAACAAACACATCGACTTGGACCCGATTTACCACCCCTTGAGAAAAAGAACAGGAAATGACATTACCATAGGAAATGACATCACCAACCTAAAGAAACCCAAACATATAAATGGAAAGCAGGAATCATCAGCAGTGCTTCGTCCGGAGGCTCACTGAAGATGTTACCTAGTATGGTGATGAAACGTCTGAAAATGAACCTTCCTGCTCAGCGAGCAAACCTATATCCAGAACCTCAACCTGCGGTAAAATCTTCTCAAAACTCGCTAGTTTACAATGCTTCCAAATTTTGTATCATTCGCAGTATATCATCATTATCACCAAATTATCTCCAAAGTTTACATCATTAATAAATATCGGACAAAGGAAGGGTTACAATAATGATCTCTAGGGAGTTCCACAACAAGCCATCCTCCAGCCTGAACAATATCTAGTGACCACCATGTTCTTATTGTTCAAACAATTTTTTAATCCATTTTTTGCTATCTCCGTTATTTCATGAGATACAAATTTTCCAAATTGTTGGTTGTGTAGCATTGTATGAAGTTCCTTTTGAAAGTTCATGCACACATCAACAGCCTATGTTCATCGACTCTTTAAGACCTCAGCAAGTTAGTTAAACATGGTTTTCCCTTTAGATTTTGATGCTGACTCTTCCAAGTCACCCATCTTTAATTATGTGACTATGAATTCTATCCTGATTGATTATTTCCAGAAGCGTTCTCACTACTGAAGAGACGTCTATGACAAGAAAGATGACTTGGAATCTCTGTTATCAAATATAATTTACGAAAATGTATTTAAAAAGAGTGAAGATAAAGAAACTGAACTTGACGTGTTTTTCTATCTTGTTCAATATAAGTGCAATAAGCACATCTTGTATTGAAAAAAGTCTACTCAGAAACTGAATCAAAACCAATACCAGAGTGTTATTTAAAGACAAAATATTAATGGGGGACTAAGATATCAGCCAAAAATGAATGAACTGTACTCCATCAGGCAGTAGAACAATCTGAGTATTTTAACAGAATGTAATGAGTTATTCAAAATTTGAGCAGCAGGTCACTTGGGTGTTACAAGAACTCAGCTATAATGTGATTTTTTTTTATTTACCAGCATTACCTAAGAATGTGGTCTAATTTTGGCAGACATGCCATATATGTCAGGCAATGGTGAAACTCCATGCATCCATAAAACCTGTGTTTTTATTCCCAATACCAGCTTCCAAAGAAATATCCAGCAAGGTTTTAGTCAATTGTTTAGTGTACCTATCTTAAAACCAGGAACTGGAATTGATATCTTAAAATAAATTATGGATATTTCAACAAACTTTGATGAAATAGTGTCTTTAGGAAAAATTACAATGAGAATGATGGAGGCAAAATTGTTTATTTTTAAAGCATATGGATTAGTCAAAGAAATATAATCAGATTAAGGTTCAAATCATATGTCGCAAATATTAAAAACAACACTCAATAGTTTGGAAATAAAATATTTGTATCTACTTGGCTCAACGAGCATGCTTTGAAGTTGGGTGAAAACAGGGAAGTAAGTGAGACGGAGCAGGTGAAGCTGAAAGACCAAGTGCAATGCACAGTCTTAGTCTGGACAATTCAGAAGATCCCAACAGAAATGGCCAATTTTCTTACAGTTTTTAATGTATCATATTTAAATAAAGATAACAACATCTAATTATGATAGAAGTGTTTGAAATGAAGGACGGTCCCTAGCTTAATTTAATTCTGTTAAAGGGAGTGATTTGTTTAATCTGGACAGATATTGTGACAGGATACATTAGACCAGTGTCCTTAATGACTACGTGTGCAAGAAGTGTATCCTGTTGCAGCAACTGACTAACTGCTTTTCAGAGCTGGAGCTGTGGGTGGACTCACTGTAGAGCATCCACTGTAGAGAATGTCGTGGATAACCAGGTAGTCATACCACCAATAAGGATTACATGGGCAGAAAGTGAATGGGTGACCATCAGACAAATTAAAAAGGATCAGGCAGGACGTGCAAGAGTCCCCTGTGGTCATCCCATCTCAAACTAATATATTGGTTTGGATACTGTTGGCAGGGGGAGGTGATGGCCCCTCAGTGAATAACAGCATCTGCCAAGTTCATGACACCATGGATGACTCTGCTGCACAGAAGGGAAGGAAACCGAGTACCTGGACGAAAGTGATAGGGGACTCATTGGTATGGGGTACAAACGGGTGCTTCTGTGGCTGCAGATGTTGCCACTCTGATTTCATGCTTAGGGCTGTGTTGAGCAGCTGTAGGATGTTCTGGAGTGGGAGTGTGAACTTCCAGTGATTGTGGTACACATAAGTACCAATGACATAGGTAAACAAAGGAATGAGGATCTGAAAACTGAATACAGGCAGTTGGGAGATAAATTAAATTTCAGAACCTCAAGCATAATAATTTCGGTATTACTCCCAGTGCCAACTGCTAGAGTGGGCAGGACTGTGAGGATAGATCGGATGAATTCATGACTGGAGAATTAGTGTACCAGGGAGGGGTTTAGATTCTTAAGGCATTGCAATCATTTATGGAGAAGGTGAGACCTGAACAGGTCTTACAGGTTGTACCTGAGCAAAACTGGGACAATTCTAGTGGGGGCCTTTGCTAGTTCTGTTGGAGAGGTTTTACACTGTATGGCATGGGGATGGGAACCAAAGTCAGATTCAAGTCAGAAAAACGGGACGTCAACCAATTGTGATGTAGTTAGCAACTCAGAAAGACAAAAGAAGTAAAGATTAAAAAACATCTAGCATAGTAAATTTACAGGGTTTAGCTGTTGATTTACCTCCCCACCCCTATCTGTGTTCCACAGAGACCAATCCCTCCTCAACTCCCTCATTAGATCATTGCTCCGCACCAAACCACTCTCTACACCCGGCACCTTTGCCTGGCGCCACACAAGGTGCAAACCTGTGCACATTCCCCCCCCACCCCGTCACTTCTGTCCAAGCCCTAAAGGATCATTTCAAATCTGGCAGAGATCTTCCTACACATTCTGACACATTTACCGCACTTGTTGCTCTCGATGTGGTGTCCTGTACATGGGGGAGACTGAGTGCCAATTCGCAGAGCGGTTCAGGGAACATCTCTGGTTTGCATGCACCAACCAACCCCACCGCTCTGTGGCAAACCATTTCAAGATCCCCTCTCACTCCCACGGACATGCAAATCCTGGGCCGCCTCCTCTGCCAAATCAATGCCACCCGCTGACTGGATGAAGAACACCTCATCTTCTGCCTCGGGATCGTACAACCTCACGCCATCAATATTGATTTCCTCAGTTTCCAAATCTCCCCACTTCCCACCTCATCCCAGATCCAACCCTCTAACTTGGCACCTCTTGACCTGACCTACCTGTCCATCTTCCTTCCCACCTATTTGCTCCACCCACTCTACTGGCCTACCACAATCACCTATTGACATCCTGCTCACCTTGCCCCCAGCCTCACTGCCCCATTTAATTCTCAGCTCCGTTCCCCCTCCACATTCCTGATGAAGGGCTTATGCCCAAAATGTCAACTCTTCTGTTCCTCCTGTCTGACCTGCTGTGCTTTTCTAGCGCCACACTGTTCAACTCTTGCTAAATCGGCTAACAAGACTTTATTTGTTGCACTTAGAAATACAAAAGGGGCAGTCACACTACTAGGAGTATACTACATACCTTCAATAGGAGGGAGATAGAAGAACATTCATGTTGACAAATTTCTACTTGTAGCAATAGGTGACTAATAACAGGTGAAGACTTTAACTATCCCAAAATCAACTGGGTTTCAAGCAAGAGAAGAGACATTGAGAATGAAAAATTCATGTACTGTGTCCAGGAAGTTTTTCAAAAAATACAATTCTGGAATTGGTTCTGAAAAATGAAGATAGACAAGTGGGTGAAGTAACAGTGGGTGACCATAATGAGAATAGTGACTGCTATTTGGTTAGGTTTAGAGTTATTATGGAAAAGGACAGAGATAAATCAGGAGTAAAAGTTTTAAACTCAGGGAAGGCAAATTTTATAGTGTGGCGACTGGAATGATAATGGTGGTGATACAGTGGCTTCAGTGCCAGCTTCGATGGGTCCAGTCCCGAAATCCTTGCTTTGATGGCCTCAGGGGCAGTTTCTGCGGCAGTATCCCATGGCCACTCAGTAAACCCAGATTGCTGCGGAGAGAACAGAAGATGAACTTGGCGCCAACTTTTCTCAGTTATTTCTTATTATAATTTCTGTAATTAAAATCGTACCAAATTGTGGCAGCTTATAAACATGTCACTGTATTTTCATAAATATGTGTTATAATAAATTGCTATTCTCTAAGTGTGAGGTAAAGCATTTAGAAAGGTCATCAGTAAAAAGGAATACAAGATAAATGGGAATATACTGGGAGCGGTAGATGAAGAGACAGATCTTGGCGTGCAAGTGCTCAAGTTCCTAAATCTAGCTGTACAGGTTGATAGGATTATAAAGAAGGTGTATGGATGCTCTCCTTCATTTGCAGAGAAGTAGAGTACAAAACTGGGGATATAATGATTAAACTGTATCAGACACTGGTGATCCACACCTGGGGTATTACAGGAAGGGCTTAATTGCTCTGGCGAGAATATATAGAAGATTTATTAGAATGTTGCCAGGCCTGGAAAATTGTAGCTACAAGGAGAAATTGGAGAGGTTGGGGTTGTTTTCCTTGGAACAGCGAAGAGTAAGGGGAGACATGATTGAGGTACTCAAAACTGTGAGGGCTAGAGATAGAGTAAACAGGAGGAACCTGGCAGAGAGTTCAAAAACCAGGAAGTCATGAATTTAAGGTAAATGGCAGATGGATTAGAAGGAACGTAAGAAAAAATGTTTTTACACAGAAGATGGTGGCTGGCAGGAATTTGATGTCTGAGTTGGTGGTGGAGGCGGAGACTCTAAACTCTTTGAAAAAGTTCCTGGATCTCTACTTTAAGCATTGTAAGCTGCAGTATTACAGACGATGTGCAGGAATATGGGATTAGGAAGAGTGTCTTGGGTCAGCATGGACAAAATGGTTTGAATGCTCCCTTTCTGTGCTATATCATTTCTATGTTCTAATCTTAAAGAACCTTGGAATGACGGCATCAAACTTTAAAGGTCATAATTGGAACTTACTATCTCCTCATATAACATTCTAAATGGAATAAAGGAATTCCTTTGTTATTGTTTGCTGGTAGAGATGGGTCTAGGTAAGTCCACAAAATTCTGTCTTTTTGAACTGATATTTGGAAAAAAAGAGAGAGAACCGCTTAAATTGGTAAAAGATATATTTATCAATCAAAATTTAAAGACTATGCTTCCAGTCTATTTTTAACATTTCAGAACATAACTAAAGCATGTGAATTAACCAAAAAGCCTTTATCAATTGTTCATGATGGGAAGACAAGATGTATGGCCAAAGTTTGGAATTTTCGGGAAACTATTAAGAGCTAGGTTCATTGAGGCTTGTCAAATCGAAAAGAAACCCATTGATGTGAAACATGTAGTGAATGTTCTGGACTGGAGAAAAACAGCGAGTGTGTCATATTAAAACATTAAACTGATATTATGAGAGGGAAGGTGGTTAGGAGAAAGGTATAGTTATGCTGGTGAAAGAAGTAAGAAAGAAATTAAAATATCTGGACAACTGGAAGAAGAATCAGAAATTGAAAATTTATAAGTTGATACTCCAGTAATCAGATTAGATGATATGAAATTGCTTAAAAGGTTAGTTGAGATATTAGACTATCTTCCAGGAAACTGTAAGGGTAAGTTACAGAGACTATTACAGACTCATAAAGTGATTTGTGCAAACAGGCCTGGAAAATCATTTTTGGCTATGCATGATTTAATGTAGAGGAAGTGTCACCCAAACAACAATATTCTTACAGACTCAGTTCATCGAAAATTGACCAGTAGAACTTTATAATACCGGATGCACTTTATGAATGTAGAGTAATGATGTTTGAAATGAAAAATGTAGCAGCAATTTTCAAAAAGTTAACCAACATAGCAATTGGAGAATTGTATATTGTATTCAGTCAAATCTGGTATGGGGACAGTCTGTGGGACAGAGAGCCAAGCATGAAAGAGGAACTGAAGGAAACCCTATTAGTCAGGAAATGGTATTCGGACCAATTGTTGGGATTAATACCTGATAAGTCCCCAGGTTCTGATGCTTTGCATTCCAGAGTGGTTAAGGAAGTGGTCCTAGAAATAGCAGATGCATTGGTGATCGTTTTCAAGCATTCTGTAGACTCTGAAAGAGTTCTAATAGATTGAATGGATTTAATGTAACCCCATTCTTTATAAATGGAGAGAGAGAGAAAATGGGGAATTATAGGCCAGTTAGCCTATTATTGGTAGGGGGGAAAAATGCTGGAGTCAGTCATTAAGGATAATAACCGAGTGTTTGAAAAGCAGTGGCAGAATTGGTCCTTGTCAGCATGGATTTGCTAAAGGGAAATCATGCTTGACAAATCTGAAATTTTTTGAGGATGTGACCAAAGAGTCAACAAGGGTTAATCAGTTGATGCTGTGTATCTGGACTTTCAAAAGGCTTTTGGCAAGGTTTCACATAAGAGATTAGTAAGGAAAATTAAAGCTCATGGTATCATGGGCTCATGCTCATGGTATTGACATGGATAGAGAACTGGTTGGCAGATAGGAAGCAGAGACTTGGAATAAGCGGGCCCTTTTCAGAGTAGCAGGCAGTGGCAAGTGGGGTGCCAGTGGCAAGGTTCAGCGCTGGGACCTGAGCTGTTCCCAGCGTACATTAACGATTTGGATGAAGGAATTGAATGCAATATTTTCAAATTTGCAGATGACACTAGGCTGGGTGGCAGTGTGTGCTGTGAGGAGAATGCTGAGAGGTTGCATGATGACTTGGACAAAACTGGCTGATTGGGAAAATATTTGGCTAATGAAATAAATATAATGTGCAAATACAGGAAGTCAGATTATTATCTGAATAGTGGCAGCTTAGGAAAAGGTAAGTTGCAACAAAATCTGGGTATCATGTTGGAATAGTCGCTGAAGGTTGGCATGCATGTACAGCAGGCAGTGAAGAAAGCTAATGCCATGCTGGCCTACATAGTGAGACAATTTGAGTATCGAAATAAGGATATCTTGCTGCAGTCATACAGGGCCTTGGTGAGACTACACCTTGAGTATTGTGTGTGTTACTGGCCTCCTAGTCTGAGAAAGAATATTCTTGCTATTGAGGGAGTCAGCAAAGGTTCACCAGACTCATTTCCGGGATGGTATGACTGACAGATGAGGAAAGATTAGATCAACTAGGATTCGCTGGAATTTTGAAGAATGGAGTGGTTTGGGGAGAGGGTGGTTCTCATAAAAAAAACATGTAAAATCCTAATGTGACTGTAAAGGTTGGATGCAGGAAGAATGTTCCCGATGTTGGCGAAGTCCAGAACTAGGGGTCACAGTCTAAGAATAAGGGATAAGCCATTCAGGACTGAGGTGAGGAAGAATTTCTTCACCCAGAGAGTTGTGAACCTATGGAATTCTCTCCCACAGGAAGCATTTGGGGCCAGTTCATTAGTTATATTAAAGAGGGTACTGGCTATGATCTTTGTGGTTCAAGGGCTCAAGGAGTACGGGGAGAGGGCAGGAATAGGATACTGAGATTGTATGATCAACCATGATCATATTGAGTGGTGGTGCAGACTCGAAGGGCTGAATGGCCTACTTCTGCACTTATAGAACATACAACATAGAACATATAAAAGTACAGCACAGAACAGGCCCTTTGGCCCACGATGTTGTGCCGAGGGGTAATCCTAATGTAAAAGAAAATAACTTAAACCTACGCACCTCTCAACTCACTGCTATCCATGTGCATGTCCAGCATATTTTCTATGTATCTATGCTTCATTCAAATGTTCAATTGGTTAAGACGTAATTTGGCTATTCTAAGATTGAACTTGTCAAAGCAAAAGTGATCTATCTTGGCCACACTGTGATACAAGGCCAAGTTGCATTTAGAAAGCCAGAAATAGTAGTATTTTGGATTTTCCCATGCTAAGATGAAACATAAGGTGTATCAGGAAATGTGAATATATTATTAAATGAACACAGAATCTTAATTATAAAGAACTTGTTGATAGGAAATGAAAATGTCTCAAAGCGATACATTTTCATTCTTCTTTTGGGGAAAGGATGATGAAAGATATATAATTTATGTGTTGTAATATTATATTTGAAATTTAGATTTAGAAATAGTAGCAGATGAGTGTTGGCTATTTTTGTGAAGGGGTTTCCTTTAATAAAAGATCAGGGAATGGTGCCGGTGTTGGACTGGAGTGTACAAAGTTAAAAATCACACAACACCAAGTTATAGTCTAACAGGTTTATTTGGAAGCATGAGTTTCGGAGCCCTGCTTCTTCATCAGGTAGTTGTGGAATATAAGATTTTAGGACACAGAATTTTAGCATAAGTTTACAGCGTGATGTAACTGAAATTATATTTGAAAAAGACCTGGATTGTTTGTTAAGTCTCTCATCTTTTAGAATGGGCATGTTGGTTTCAGTTATTTCATATGTAAATCCCAGAACTTCCTTAAAGTTACATTCTCAAGTGAGCTTTAACGATAGGTTCCATGTTGGCTAAGGTAATGCATTGAAGATGTGAGGTGCTCTGTGTGAGGCTGTCTGTGCCCCAATGTTCAGACTGATTCTAATCTAAAAAAGGGATTTAAAGAATCTTTAAAGACTCATGCAGTTTTTGCGCAAAACCAAGTGTAATTCTGCAAGTATAAATTCATCCCACAGACGTGTGTGTGTGTGCGCTGTGGTGGGGGGTGGTGTATGTGTGTCTGTGAATCTGTGAGAGTGTAAAGGAGTATAAGTCTGTGAGAGGGTGCGTAGGAGTATGTGTGTGTGTGTAGTGTGACATGGGTCCTGGTTGAGGCCATCCCCATGGGTACTGAACTTGGCTATCAGCGTCTGCTTGGCCACTTTGCATTGTTGCCTGTCCCGAAGTCCGCCTTGGAAGATGGTTACCTGAAGGTCCGAGGTCGAATGTCCTGGACTGCTGAAGTGTTCTCCGACTGGGAGGGAACACTCCTGTCTGTTGATTGTTGTCTGGTGTCTATTCATCCGTTGCCATAACCTCTGCTCGATATCACCAATGTACCATGCCTCAGGGCAAATCCTCGCTTGCAGCATATGAGATAGACGATGTTGGCTGAGTCACATGAGTACCCGCCACGTACATGGTGGGCGGTGTCCCCCGTGTAATGGTGATATTGCAAGTGAGTGCTGATCCCCTTGGTGTTCATGGTAAGATGTTTATGATGTTGAGTTTATGATAAATTAGGTAAACCTTTAAGGTTTCAATTCCAAAGCAAATTTAATTTTTCTTTTCATTCCAGCTGAATAGTTTAGTTTGTTAATCTCCCAAACCAGGAGAGTTTGTTTAGAAATCTGCATGGTATTAGAACTGAGAAAGCTCAGGATCTCAGATGTATGAACAGTTCATGCCAGCAAACTTTCAAAGGGCTCCATCAAATTGTCTCCACAATCTATAGCAAAGAGGCTACAAGGATTCAGTTAAATAGATTAGTTAAATTAGTTCGGAGAGGTGTATTATTTCTTTAGACACGAGTTGTGTAATGTATAATATTGAGAAATAGATTGAAATTGGTTTTCTTTGATTTTGAGATTGTTTGACCTGTCTTCTATATTTAAATATCTTTGAAAACATTATTTAGTGTAATAAACTATTTTGTTCTTAAAGAAAATCTGTAATCTTGTGTGAATATGTCACAGTGAGTAACCACTGTATGAACAAACTAAATACAAAGAAATATTACGTAAGAAAATTATATAGCACTGCATACAACATTGAGTAAACTGTTTACATCACAGCAAAGCCTTGATTTCTTTCCTTCATCCATCTTACATGTGAACTTAGGAACATTGTTACAGGAATAGAACATTCAGTCCATTAGCCTTGCTCCTCCACTGAATTCGATTTTTTTTCTAGTCATCTATTTCAATGTTATTTTACTTGACTAGATCCATATCCTTTCTTGTGATTAGTTCCCAGTAATCTATTGATCTCTGTCCTGTATGTTCTTGATGATTGGCCTTTCATAGCTCTATCAAGATAGAGAAATCCAAAGATTAACCACCTCTAAGTTAAGAAATCTGAGTCTTCTCATCTGAGTCTTAAGTGGCCTAACTCTTGCCCTGCAATTATGTCCACTGGTTTTAGATTCACATCTCAATCCAGAGTGAGTCATGCCCTGTAAGCATTCTGTAAGTTTCAATGAGGTCACCTCTAATTCTTCAAAACTCAAGGAAAACCAGTGTCCACAATCTCTCCTCATAGGACAGTCTTGTCATCCAGGGATTAACCTGGTGAACCTCTATTGCACTCCCTGTATGGCAAGAATGACCTTTCTTAGATAAGGGGATCAAAACTACATATAATACTTCAGATGAGGAGAGTCTCAGCAAGACTCAGAAGAACTGCATAAGGATATTTGTATTCGTGTACTTAAATTCTCTTGCAAAGAAGACCAGCATATCACCTAATTGACCCATAGATAGGATCACTTAGGTCCCTTTGGAACCTAAGCTTCCCATGTCCTTGTCACATAAGAAATAGTCTTCTTTTCCAATTTTTTTTTGTCAGCAGGATGAATACATTGTGATCAGGGTTGGAACATCAGGAATAGAGAATAGGCTCTTAAGTCTGTAACGTGATTAATTTATGACCTAATTTCATTTATGCAGTTTGCACTGTATTTCTCAATATATTTGGTGAGCAATAACCTACCAATTTCTGTTTTCACATGTCAGTGTTTGTCTAACATCATCATTGTGTGAGAGATGTTTCTTTATTTCAGTCAAGAAAGGACAAGTTTTAATATCCAAACTTTGCCTATGGACTTGGGACTACTAAAACAGCAGAAATAATTTGTCTCCACTTATCCCACCTTTTTAATATGTCCTAATACCTTGTAAATTTTCATCAAATCATCCTTTCTTTTATGCTGCAGAAAACTAGAAAATTGTTGAAGGATATAAATGCAGCCAATCTTGATGGATCGTATTTTGTTTTTGGTTTTAATGAGGTGGTCTTTCACAGAAAGATAAGTATGCAATGATGCATATTGGGTTTTAGCAAAAAGGCGAATGTTTATTACTCAAAAAAATGAAGATAAGTATTAATAAACCAAACTGTTTACATATAACACACATTTAAAAAAATTAAAATTTGTCTGACAAATATAATTCCATTAATCTCCATTACATCTTTCATAGTAATCACATGCAAGAGAGAAGACCCTTCTGTATTCCACATAGGGCTTGACTTATCTGTGGCTTCATTTCCCATTCGTGACAATCTGATTACCCTTTCCTTGATTCAGTATGTAACTGACCTTAACTTCATGTAACTTCTCCAGAGTTTTAACCAAATAGTTCAGATCTGGAACTTTTACACTCAACTCCTTACATTGAGGTTTTCCAAAATTGAACAATTCTATTTTCTCCCTTTCTTAGGAGCAACTGCTTTCCACAGCCAGCTTCAGCTAAAAATCTGCAGAATAACTCAATCAGAAACTTAGAAAAAAGGCTTTATTTCCAAGCTGTGGGTGTTACCCTAAATCAAATGAAAAAAAAATCAATCCTATACCTTCTAAACTGGAACCTAATCTCCCAAAGTAAGCAAAAATCTATTACTCTCTATGATGTATTTCTCGCTGGCATAATTGGAATTGCTGGAGAAACTCCGCCGGTCTGGCAGCATCTAGATGCTTTCAGTTGTAAAGAAAGGTCACTGGACTCAAGGCGTTAATTCTGATTTCTTTCCCCAGAAGCTGCCAGATGTCCTGTGTTTCTCCAGCAGTGTCTACTTTTATTTCAGAATTCTAGCATTTATAGTTCTTTGATTTGTTTTAGTATTTCTCTCAATTGTATTTTGAAGTAAATCGCTGTGACTACATAAGCACTTGAAAGTTAATAATTAACTCCTTCAGATAAACAGAAAATCCATGTCACGATTTCAAATTGAAAAATCCAAACTAAAATTAAATTATTTTAAAGCATATATAAATCACACATCTTAAATTGTGCGGTATAAAGGGGCACAGTGAATCTGCAATTAATACCCATCACTGCTTTTAATTGAATGCGTAATTAAATAATTCTGACTGTATCAGTGAAACATGTCGACAAGATATGCCTTTTCTTTTAGAAATATCGAAGTCCTGTGCTACAAACTGTCCACTTCAATAAATAATAGTAACCATCTGAATTCCAGTTAACCGAAGTGTGTGCAATGGAATTCTTTATTTTCATTTGCTTATCTGAGGAGACTGAGGACATGATATTACACATAATTATTAATTCCTTAGCATCTTTGTTAACAAAGTAATACAAGTTGGAGCAATGGAAGGATAATCTATCTTTGTCAAACACTTATAAATTCACACAAATAGTAGTTCTGTTGCTGACTTTTAACAGATTATTCAATTGGCTTACATGTGGTTAATTTCTCCCATAATTTAGATATACATAACTGTAAATTGTTAAATTCACTCTCCAAAATGGCTGTGTATGATGTAGTTGTATAATGATAATGTTACTTGGCTAGTAACCCAGCATCCCAGGCTAATGCTTGATAGAGATGAGTGGGAGCCCAACTAGGGCAATCTAAATTCATAAAGAAGGGCTCATGCCGGAAACGTCGATTCTCCTGCTCCTTGGATGCTGCCTGACCTGCTGCGCTTTTCCAGCAACACATTTTCAGCTCTGATCTCCAGCATCTGCAGTCCTCACTTTCTCCTCAATCTAAATTCATGTAATAAATCTGAAATAAAAAGTAGTCTAATAGTGATCGTGCTACCATGGCCAATTTTCAAAAGGAAATGTTCATGAGACTCCAGATCCACAGTAATGCAGTTGACTCTTAAATGCCTTCTGAAGTGGTCTAGCAAGCTATTCACTTGGTTGTGTGAAACTATTACTTATTTTCATAAAAGGAATAAAACTAAACAGATCACCTGGCATCGACCTAGATGCAAGAACCAAAAATGGCAAATCAGTCCTGTTAAATCTCAAGTTGTGGAGATAAGGCAGGAACAGGATATTGATTAAGGATGATCAGCCATGATCATATTGAATGGTGGTGCAGGCTTGAAGGGCAGAATGGCCTACTCCTGCACCTATTGACTATTGTCTCTTTAATAAGAATTGCTTTTTACCACAATAGAGAGAGCTGACCTACAGACTAATAAACTAACAATCTGACATAGCCACATGCATGGAATCATTTTACAGACACCATTGCAGATATTGCCATCCATGTTAATAGCCTGTCTCACCAGAAAGACAGACTCACCAGAAGTGGTGACTAAGTGGTATGTAGTTGGGAGGCAGTTTTCCTGTGATGCCTCAACATTGCCTCTGGACCTCATGAGGTGTCATTGAGTGTGGTAAAACATTGGTTAGGAAGTCTCCTAATTACCAACTATCATCTGTTCTCAGCTGATGAATCATTCCTTCTCCATGTTTCACACCAATTCTTAGAAGTACTGAGGATGACAACAACTCAGTTCGTACTCTATGTTGGGGAATTCAATGTCTAACACTAAGAATGACAGCTGAGGCATGTTTTTGTCAACAAGGCAATGGAAGTATTCATGATAGAACGCTGTTGCTTTGGGAGAAAGGGTTTGTAGGCTACATTCTGTCCAGGGGTGAGATCCAATCTATCCAGAGTGTGGCCTCTTTTGTGTCTAGGGATGTGTTTGGAAGTGATAGATTGTGGAAGGTATGGTGACAGTTATAGTGGGGATTTGGATATAATATTGTGGGAATCAGTAGTTCAGGGTTAGGCAGTGTACAGTCTCGTATGGGCAGGTCAAGGAAAGTGAAGGTTGCCGTTGGCATTGATCGGGAAAGGTATGGGTTCAAAAGTGGCAATACAACCTGGATTGTTGATAGACTCCAAGGTCAAGTGGGGACATCAGCTGTCACATGGATATGATTGTCAAATACATTGGGGAGGGTGCAACATCACAGGGGAATAGGGAAAGCTAAACAATGAGGAGGGTAAGAGTGGGGGCGGGGTATCTGGTGGGTGAAGGGTGAACGTCAAACAGATTTATTCAAAAGTCAAAAACAGCAACACAATTTTCCTTTGGCTTTTAAAAGGCTACATTTAATTTGGGAGGACTTTTTTTTGAGGAGAGCAAAGTTTCAGCTTAGATTTTCTGATTGACTAATCATGTGTGGGAAATCCTGATCAGCTGACTTCAGTTCTCACATAGCGATACAACTCATGGCATCACATTTCATTGAGATCTCAGAAAATCATGGAGCAAAAGTAAACTGTGATTTGATTGCCACCTTTTAATGCCTTAGCTATGTATGGTGCAGTTGAAGAAGGGGGATACATGAAATTCACAAGCTGCCCCTTTGGTACAGGCCATTCTGTACAAGGGCTGCAAGCTTAGATATCCTGGCTTAAAGCTGAAATGAGAGAGGTGGGGCTGATGGGCAGCATTACTGGAAGCTTGAGCATGGAAAAACAATACAAGGATGACTTGGCTGCAATATTCTTGAAAATGAGCTGACTGTTGTGGATAGGTAGGCTCCATAACATGCTTTAAGTGGCTGAGCTGTATATGCAGTCTGCATTAATGCGTTTGTTCATTTGCAGTGAATGGAACTCTGAAGCCACAAAGGAGGAGTTTCCTTGGTACAGATGATAGTTGAGGTAAATTCCAGGATGAAGAAAGGAAATTATCTGACAGACTTTATCTTTTGTTCCTGACCTTTAATTCTGTTGCATTTTCTGACTGGGCAATGATAACTTTTAGATTGCAAAGCTGAGCCCTGTAGCACCAGAAGTTACAGATGCCAGTTCAGTGTCAAAATGTTTCTTACCATACGCACGTGGGGAAGTCTTGTTTGTGACTAAGACAGCTATGAGCACACCACTTACTTATAGTTATATAGTAGCTATTTGATCAACTAAAATTATAACAGTGAAATCTAGTGCATTAAAGATCTCATTTGAAAAAAAGTGGAAAGGAAACCAGGGATGGAAAATAACATGGAAATTATTTTCTGATTAACAGAATTCTTGATCAGGTTCAACTCAAATCAAAATCAAGGCCTTACAGGAACAAAATATGGAACTCTTATTATACCAGAACTAGAACTTTCCAATGCATTTGACATGATTGCGAAAGCTACCTCAGATTTACATATTAGTAAATTTTATTGATGTCCACTAAAGACAGAGCCATGCATTATAGCTTCTTGGAATAGTGCTTGTAGTTATCAAATTATCGGGGATATATCTCAATCTTTAAAATTAGTCTACCATATAATAAGATTTTTCTGAAATAATTGAAAAACTGTTGGAGATCTGGATATTTCTTTATCTTACCAATATGCTTTCCTTTCCTTTGTCTAGAAATAAGTTGTGGTAATCCAGGAGAGATTCAGGATGGATATTATGAAGCGTCTGATGTAACATTTGGAAGCAAAGCTACGTTTTACTGTGACCCTGGGTGAGTATTTGATGCACAAATAGGTAAGAGATTGATCGAGTTCAGAGTTATGTTCCTTCTGTGTAACAATTCAGGTATATTTATAAATAAGACCCATTGATTACTTGTTTTTCATATTTCTGATGATGTTCAGCCAGGTGGCCTGAATTAAACTCACAATTTATTGTCAAAGACAATTTTGTTGATTCTGTTTTAACATCCTCCAAAATAACTTGATTGCTTAATTAGTGCTAAATTGTCAGTGGAGTGGTGGGACTGATTTGAAAGCAAAATGCAGTTCAGTTGGTAGAGGCAGAAGGTAAACTAAGTAAGAGAATTTTGTCCAAGTTAAGAGAAATAAGGAGACTGCCATGGTATTAAATGAAATGAATTTGGATAAGGATTAGGGTACCAGGAAGGCTTATAATCCTTAATCTCTATGAAATGTTTCCTTGGCAGTTGAAAGAAGTAAGGTTGGAAATTGCAGATATCCTGGCTGGAATCTTTCGTCATCCTTAGCATTAGGTATCTGACAAAGGACTTGAGAATTACAAATGTTTAATAATAACCATGGTTAGCTTTATTTATGTTGGAAAGATTTTAATTGAGCAAATTGGGGTTGTAGTTTCATAGAGTTATATAGCACGGAAAGAGATACTTCGGTCCAACTTGTCCTCGCCAACCAGATATCCTAACTGATCTAGTCCTATTTGCCAGTGTTTGGCCCATATCACTTGAAACCCTTTCTATTCATGTACCACCCAGATTTTAAATGATGTAATTATACCCGCCTCCACCACCTCATCTGACACCACCCTCTGCATGAAAAGTTGCCCCTCAGGACCCTTTTAAATCTTTCTTCCTTTCACCTTAAACCCATGACCTCTAGTTTTGGACTTCCCTCCCTAGGAAAAAGACCTTTGCTATTTACCCATGCCCCTCATGATTTTATAAATCTCTATAAGGTCACCTGGAGATAGTGAGGACTACAGATGTTGGCGATCAGAGCTGAAAAGTGTTGCACTGGAAAAGCACAGCAGATCGGGCAGCATCCAAAGAGCAGGAGAGTCAAATTCCTAATAAAGCGCTTCTGCCCGAAATGTTGACTGTCCTGCCCCTAGGATGCTGCCTGACCTGCTGTGTTTTTCCAGTGCTACACATTTTGACTATAAAGTCACCCCTCAGCCTCCAACCCTCCAAGGATTAAAGACCCAGCTTATTCAGCCTCTCCTTATAACTCAACCCCTCCAAACTCGGCAGCGTCTTCATAAATCTTTTCTGAATCCTCTCAAGTTTAACAACATCTTTCCTATAGCCAGGAGACCAGAATTGGACGCAATTTTCTAAAAGTAGCCTCACCAATATACTGTACAGCCACAACATGACTTTTGCCATACCTTCCCCTTTCCCAATCTGTATCTATTCAGATAATAACCTTCTTTCCTATTTTTGCTGCCAAAGTGAATAATCTCACATTTATCCACATTATACATCATCTGTCATGCAGTTGCCTGTTCAATAAATTTGTCCAAATCACATTGAAGCATCTCTGCATCCTCCTCAAAGTTCACCCCGCTATCCATCCAACTTTGTGTCAACTATAGCTATATGTAAATTTTAATACATATGGTGAATAATTGGGATCCAAGCGCTGATCTCTATGGTTTCCCTGGTCATGACACGCCATTCAGAAAAAGACTCTTATTCCTACTCTTTGTTACGTCTCCCAGTCAGTTTTCTCTTCATGTCTGGACACTCCTCTCAATCCCATTTGCTTTAATTTCACAGACAAATTTTATATGTGGGATGTTATTTGGAAAGTCCAAATAAATTACATCCACTGACCATGCTCCCCATCAAGTCTACTAGCTACATCCTCAAAGAATCCTAGTAAACTTGACAGGCATGATTTCCATTCCATAAATCCCACTGACTGTATCCAATTCTGTCACTGTTTTTCAAGTTCACTGCGATGAAATATTTTAGAATGGACTCCAGCATTTTCCCTTCTACGCATGTCAGGTTAGTAGGTCCAGAATTCCCTATTTTCTTTCTAGCACCTTTCCTAAATAATGGGGTTATATTAGCTTTTCCTGCAATCTGTATGAACTGTTCCAGAATCTACAGCATCTTTAAAGGTGATTACCAATGCACCAGCTATTCTCGGGCCACTTTCTTAAGTACACTGGGATATTTATCAGCCTTTAATTCCATCAATTTTGTAACACCTTTTCCCTACAAATACTGATTTCCTTAAAATCAACAAGCAAGGAATTGCGGATGCTGGGAATCTGAAATAAAAACAGAAATAGTTGAAGAAACTCAGCAGGTCTGGCAGCATCTGAAATTTAAACTCTTTCTAATCCTCAAGTCTGCTCCTTTTTAAGGCCAATTTGCAAGGCTTTTCATTCGAACTTGGAGCATGCAAGGTGAGTCTGGGGTGCCTGGAGAATTGTGTAGAATACCCGTGTCAGGTTTCTAACATCCAGAAAACTGCCCTCAAGTTAAGGGCAGTAAGGGCTCCTTGCAGCAGGGATGTCAATTAGCCTCATTATGGGCCACATGATACCAATTATTCCATGTACACTGGAATTTTGTGGTGGCTTCGGGACTTAGTGAGATTCATATTACTCTACCCTGAGCAGTGGAGTGAGACAAAATAGATTGTTTCTCGGCTGATACATACTCGATGGGCCTTCTGGCCTGTATTTTATAATTGGTTGATTTTATGCTGTTTATGCTGCGACCAATTAATTTCTCACAATATGGCTGAGAAAATCCAAGCTATTCTTTATCTTCCTAATATGTCACCTGTGTCATTGTAATTTTCCACAAAGGCAGAGTTCTTTGCTCATCCTTGCATGGAATAAAATTAAAGTGGGAGACTGCAAGTGAGAACCAGTACCAAAGGTTAAGGATCCTTTTAGTGTTCTAGACATTCTACCATAACTAGAATGATTGATTATAAAATCCAATTTGCCTAAAAGCAGTAATGGGAAATTCAAGGCTTGATTAACCAGTGAACACTTCCTTCCAATACAGGCAGCATGCAAACTTCATACTCTTGTTGCATAAATTTAATCATACCAATGTGCATTCCCGTGTATATTTATCAGAACAGTCTTATTATTCTTAAAAGGGAATGCTGTATTTTGTGTTATTGCACAAATCACTGAAAGGCATTATATCATTATAGACACTCAGATCTCTCTGTTCAATTAGTAGTCTGTTAAACAAGCAAGCACTCTGCTACTCAGTCTGTTAGTCAGCCAGTCAACTATATATTTATTATAATATTAATGTAAGTAAGTCTGTGACCCAGGCTGTAGGATTAAGTTTGAGATCAGAGTCAAAAAGTGTGCTGCTGGAAAAGCACAGCCAGTCAGGCAGTGTCCGAGGAGCTTAGTGCACATAGTTGTTAATAAACTTCATGGTATCTGACTCGATAAGAACTTGAGTTTCTGTGGTATATGTTATGTGGGCTAATATATAGAAAACCACAAACATGTCACATAGTGTCTAATCATTACCATGATTCTGATGTACGGCCAACATGATGACTGCTGAGTTGCTGCATGAGTGAGCATGGGAATTGGCACCGAGTAAGAAGGAGCTACATTCTATGGTGAAAACAATTGAAAAAAATGTTTATGCAGGAAGAATGCTGAAAGGTGGCACAGCACGGTACAGATAATGCTTCAAGGTTATCTGATGGAGCACTGGATGCCCTGGTACAGGATATCAGTGGGAAAAGAGAGGTGCTGTATCCACAGTGGATCAGGAATGGAAACAGGCACTGGAAAAATATTGGAATCTAATAGAAATCATGGTTAATTTCAGCAGTATAGCTCCAGGAATTTGGATGTGAAACCACTCTTACTGGTATGATACAATCAAAAGCCTGGCCTTTTAGGACCAGAGGTGTCTGGGTTCACTCCTTAATATTATGTGCAGTTTCTTCCACTGTGGTAACTATCCACAAAGCCATATGAAAAGTGGGCGCTAAGGTAATGCACCAGGCAGAATTGTTGGTTTTAAAATACAATATTGAATTCTTCGATTGTTAAACTTTATTAGAATGATTGTTTTGTAGTGGATTTGGTTTTGACACGATCTTCTGCATCCTTCAATCTCATGAGATAATGGCTTGTCCCTTAATGGGAGCTCTGTGTTATACATTGCTTGGTGTGATTCAGGAGGCTCACTTTGAAATTGCAGTCAGTGTCACACTAAGTATAGATTAAAATATTGATTGGCTTGAGTAGATGCAGAATTTGCCAGCCTCCATTTTTTCTGGACTCTCCTCAGCCAGTTCATCTTTTTATTTTGTCTCACCCCTATCAATGCCCCTCTAAACAGACAGCCTCAAGCTGTCCCCTACTTATCCTCCATCTCTGGTGTTTTTATAGCAGAGGTATGGATGTCCGCCAGTTTTCTATGCAGAAGGTCTTTAGGTATACTGTTCAGCAATTATCTATCAGATGAAGGTGACTGAGCCATTATTCGATATTGTTGGCTTATTAATGAGTGCCACAGGACCTCTGAATTCGTGACCTTGTCAAACCAAAAAATGTCAAGGACACGTCTGAGACAGTGAAGGTGTAAACTCTTGAGCTTCTTGTGCCTTGCGTGAGTTTTTCAAGTCTCACTACCGGAGTGAATCCTCACCACTGAGGATTTTGGCTTGGTAGGCTCATAGTTTGGTGCACCCTATCAATTGGCTGTTGTTCCACTCTTATTCAGTTCGGACAGAATAACTATAGCGTTTGTAACATTTATGTCAATTTCAGCACCAAGTGACAGATCCTTAATGATTGTGGAACCTAGACACATGAAACCATTAACAACTTGTAGCATCATATTACCATTTCTGAATTGCTGGATGACAGTATATTAAAATGCTCAACCATAACATTTTTCTTCCTAATACTGATGGTCAAAGGAAATTCCTTAACAGTGTGAATAAATCGGTCTCATTATTACTAATAGTAGTTGGATAGGCCTCCGGTCCTCAGTAGTTGGACAGGCCCTGGTCTTCGACAGTAACCAATTCATAAATCCAAGAGGCTATGGAATGAATAAAAAATTATATTTGTCTTAACTTTGCCTCATTTTTATATAGTTTTTATAATTGAATGGTGCTGTTTTGTAGCAACTTGTACACATTTTACTGTATTTTCAAAAATACAAGTAACAATTAATTTCGATTTCCATCTAAAGATGTTCTTTAGTGTGATATGCTCGTGTGACTTCATCAACATTGAGAATCTTATCATTGAAAGTTAAGGTATTTTTTCTTGGACTTCAGGTGGATCTAGACGCCACAGGGAGCCTAATTGAAAAATAGAAGACTACAATGCTGGTAATCTGAGACCAAAACAGCAAATGCTTGGTCAGGCAGCATATGTGGGGAAAAATAAGAATTAACATTTTAGGTTCATGACTTTTCATCAGAACGGAGGTAATTACTTATAGGTATATTTTGCTGACATATAAGGAAACACTTTTTTTATACTTCTGAACAAAAATTCATTTTTCCCATTCATGTGGAAGCTTTATATTTTTGGTTTCATTTTAGATGGTTCAAGTTCATTAATTGTCCTTATTACTTCGGCTTATAGCTTGTGACATCGCTTTACCACTGATTACGTAGCAGATAGGATCCATATCTCTGGAACATCCAGAATGTTGCTGCCCGCTTTTCAAGTATGGGGATGCACAGGAGGTGACTTCTGTGGTCAAAATTTGTTTCCCGGGTTCCTGGTTAGCTTGTGTTACTTGGATATTTGATGTGGGGCAATTACGCATTTGCCATAATATTTCTTTGTCCTGAACAGGCCTATAAGAAAAGCCAATGAAGTAAAAATTGAAGGCCAGCTGTGTAAGGGCAGAGAGAGTCTGCATGGATATGAGGTTGCATTGGCCTCCTATGTTTCAGGATTGCTATATACTGACTTCCCAGGTTTCTTATTCATTTGTTTGCATTGCTACCACAGAACTTACTCTACCCTGTAATGATAATCCACTTGGACCAAACTGAAACCTGACACAATAAGCTGCAAAGCATTAAGTGTGTGCATTTTCTGTAGTTGTACAGCTTCCAGAAGCAGAAGTCATGCAGATCGACGGTAAAGCGTGGAGAATTTTCACTGTGAGACCATACAGGTTTTCTTGCCACAAGGTTGAGCAGGTTTTCTTGGTGTATCTTGTCAAACTCATCACATTAATTGACATTTTTAGCCCTTTATGGCAAGAATCATTTCTCTCCATTTTCCTGCATGCCATTTCTGGAGGAACTCACTATTCACTGGAGATCTGAGAATTGACTGCCACCCCTTGCACAAATACTAGGGTGCCCGCAGGCAAGCACTGTCAGTCCAGAGCTATGCTGCATAGTTCCTGATATTTGCCCTGCATATTGCAGACTGGGAGAATTCAATCCCCTGCTTTGCTTTGCAGGTGATGTCCTGGAGCTTTAGCTGGACTGGGACCTCCTCTTCTCCCACCCCAGGACAAGCTGTGGAAGTCACGACACCAGACCTTGGCAGCTTGGTCCTGAAATCATTGCGTTTTTTAAATCAAAGAATGAAGTGAGCTGTCAGACAATGTATGATTCCTCAATTTTGGGTTCCTTACAGAAATGAAATCAAAACTGAATGAGCTAAACTGTGAGTTGAATGGAAAGAAGAGAGGCTTATATGATTAGCACATATGATTGGTGCTTTTAAATCAATGCTTTCAAATTGAAACTGAGTCTGTTGTGCTCGCAATTAAAAATAAAGTTCTGCAACACTTCTCAGATCTGAAGAAAATATTATTAAAAGATCAAAGACAAAGAAAAATAGTTGCATATAGAAAACATCAGTGTAACCCTGAGGAAGTTAGCAGAAGAATTCAATTGGCAATTTCAGGAATTAGATGTGATAGAATAAGTCATTACGTTTCTCTCAAATCCATTTCTTCAAATAGTCATTGGTGTGTTCACTACCAAATTCCATTAACTGTTCAATTTGCAAAGCTGTAGAGTTGATGTGAGACAGTTAATGTGGAAAACAATACTCAGGTGAAAGTCAGACCAAGGAACAATGAGTTTTAGAGACCTTTCATGCTTTGCTTTTGAAGTGAAACCTTCTCTGACTCCACATATTCCTGTGAGACAGCGTTGTGGTCAAGCAATCATGGGCCTAAAATAGGACATTCTAAATTGACTCACCCAGAAGAAATTGGGCCTGACCAAAAATTGGCCAAGCTGAACTCAACAGTAGATAGCAGTTATCTGTTACAGAGAACAGTGGATTTCAAGGTCAGTGAGCTGTCAGAGGTTCAGGGTAACCTGTTGCAATCATCTTGAGGGTCGTGTATTAGAGAAGTATTGAACATACTTTCTGGCACCTTGACTTCCAGCCAGTGCCTAAGGATGTGCACTTTACACATCCTACATGGTAACACTGAAAGATGTTGGTGCAACCTCATTGGATTCTTTCAACCTTATTCATGACCCCATTGGTTAGAGGTTATAGACATTTGGGAAGGGCCAGGGTGAGCGGGGATAAAACGCACACTTGAAAGCCACCTGGTGACCGAAGACTCACAGCAGGACTCATGGAGGGAGACAGTGAAACAACCCAAGAAGAAGTGGGCGGCACGGTGGCACAGTGGTTAGCACTGTTGCCTCACAGCGGCTTCGGCGGGTCGGTGTGGACTTGTTGGGCTGAAGGGCCTGTTTCCACACTGTAATGTAATCCAGGAGAGGATCTGCTCTGACCTGCAAGATCTGCCTTCATGGAAGTGAGCCAGTTCTATGCCAGAGAGGATTAGATTAGATTAGATTAGATTAGATTACAGTGTGGAAACAGGCCCTTCGGCCCAACAAGTCCACACTGACCCGCCGAAGCGCAACCCACCCATACCCCTACATTTACCCCATACCTAACACTACGGGCAATTTAGCATGGCCAATTTACCTGACCTGCACATGTTTTGGATTGTGGGAGGAAACCGGAGCACCCGGAGGAAACCCACGCAGACACGGGGAGAATGTGCAAACTCCACACAGTCAGTCGCCTGAGGCGGGAAGGAGGTTCTAACAGCTCAGCTCAAATATCTGGATTGTCGTGGATGATACCCTTTCTCAAATGGATAGAGCTAGGCAGAGGGTGAATATTCTTGGAACTTGGGAAGTACGCATGGTATTTTTAATAAGGAATTTTTAAAATAAAGTTGTTGGACAGCAAACCAAATTCTATTTCTCTTTGTCTGCCACACTGGCAAGAAGCTAAAACATTTTTAGTATGTAAACTAGTTGAAATGTCCGAAACACAGACAACATTAGCAGCCCTGTGTGCGCCTTTAGTTGGAAGTATTTATATAACCTCCAAAATTGAACCATGTCAACCTTGAACTCTCAGACAGCCAGCCAGAGCCTGATTTAAAAGGGCAGCTGTTCCACGAGACAGGCAGGATGCAAATGGGTGAAATATAGTGAAGGTTTCTGAACAGTGATCAGGCAATACACCAAGTGCATTTCATAGAATCCCTACACTTTGGAAATAGACCATTTGATCCATCAGCCCTCTGAAGAATACCTCACCCAGATCAATTCCCCTACCCTATACATATACCCTTGACTAATGCACCAAACCTATACATTCCTGAATACTGTGGGCAACTTTGCATGGCCAATTCACCTAAACTGCACATCGATGGATTGTGGGAGGAAACCGGACCGCCTAGAGGAAACCCCGCAGGTAGAATGTGCAAACTCCACTCAGACAGTCTCCCAAGGCTAGAATTGAACCTAAGTCCCTGGTGCTGTAAGGCAGCAGTGCAAACCACTGAGCCATCTTGCCATCCCTATGTCAGTATTTCATTAGAGGCTGGTTTAGGAGCTGGAGAGGTTTTCCTGACTGGACTGCTTGGTGCAGTATGTGGCTGATCTCCTGCAGACAGAAATAAGGATCAAACATTTGACACTGCTAAAGAAACTGTTAACTCTTCTCACCACCCTCGGACTAAAAGTAAACTCCAAGAAAGCACAGATCTTAAGATCTTGGGTCTCATACTTGGGAACAGTTGTAGCTCAGAATAAAAGTGAAATAGAAGGGAAGGACATTGAGGTCATAAGTAATCTGCAACTCTCCAGGGACATGAGCTTGTTGCGTTCCTTTCTGGGCATTGTGAGATACTGTTAGAATCAAATCAATGACTGTGCCACTTAAGCTGGCCAACTCTCTGATTACCTTAAAAGGAATGCCCTGAGGGAAACTGTTGCTGAATTAAAACAGGCCTCAACACTGCTGGACCAAACACAAAATTTCCCTTGTAAGTTGCAGCTATGGATGCCAAACTGGCAGTTGTACTCCTTCAAGAACAACATTATAAACTTGGACCAGTAGCCTATGTTTCCAGAACACTTTCACCAGTAGAGCAGGACTTCTGTATGTAAGGGAAGCACTTGTTAGCTATATTCTGGGCAATGCAACATTATTGGTCTGAGGCCCCAGCCATTGTGATGGAGCACACCTTATTCAACATTTGCTGGACAGCTGGATTAAAGATGGTACACTTAGCCAAAACCATATAGTATCATGAATCTTAGTGCTACAGGGTTGCAACATTGCGGACAAACATACCAAAGTGTCCATACTTCCAGCTGACAATTTGAGTAAAAAAAGAGAACTTATCAGTGTCAGGTAATGGACTCAAAGGGACCATTTGTGTCAAAACAGAAAGCGGGGGTAAGACCCAATTTCACCTGGGGAGCAGATGATTCCACCCCGGGTGGATCCACAATGGTGAAGGATGGACACAAAAGGCAATAATGGTATAAATACTTGTGTGCAGAACCCCCACAGAAGCGAACTCATAATAGAAATAGCTGCAACTCCCCAACAAAATGAATGCTCAAGTTGCCAACTAACAATTGTAGCTTGTGAGCTTAGCAATACTAGGAAATCTCCCCCACTACCAGACATATACTCAGACATCAATGTATATCTACAGTAGTTTAACTGACTTCTTGCTACTGTGGGAAGCTGGAGGATTCATCTCAACCGATTGGAAACATTACCGTATGTACCCCTGCTCCACAACCAAACTTGCCTAACCAGGGAGATAATTGGCTAAGCAGTGCAGCCATGAAGCAATGTCAGCACCCCATTCCGGAACAAATAAATGCTGTTGCTGTGAGCTAAACTAAGGTTGAAGATCTGGTGTGAGCTTTGTGTAGGGATGAACTTGTTCTCAAAGATGGGCAACACATGGTACCGGTCTTTATCAATGTCACAATTTCCAGGGTCATCAAAGGACAGAGACCACAAAGTATTGTGTTGGTGGCCAGAAATGAAAAAAACACAAAACGATGTTTAAGAATTGTATCATCTGCTCCCAGAACAATCTAGGCAAGCATGCCAATAAAGCTAAGGCACACTAGGCCAGGATCAGCACCATTGACTGACCTTCAAATAAATTGTCAGCCCCTACCACTCTGTAAAGGAGGATATGAGCATATCCTAATCATTGTGGACATTCTTAGCAAATGGGTAGAGACACTTGTCGCTCGAATGAACACTGCTAAAGTTGCAGCAGACAAGTTGATTCACGAGATGGGGTCTTCCTCGCACTCTAAATTCAGACCAGGGAACTCATTTCATAGCCCATGTGATGCAGGCAATAAATATGTTTGGCATCAGTCAAAGGTTCCACATTGTGTTCCAACCTTAATGCAGTGGGATTTAGGGAGGATGAATATTACACCCTCAAAGGGATGCTGTGATAGTCCTGAAGAAGGTTATGCCTGAAGCATCGACTCTCTTGCTCCTCGGATGCTGCCTGACCTGCTGTGCTTTTTCCAGCACCATACTTTATCAACTTTGCTGTGAACGTTCGTCCAGCAAAACAACTCAATCTGGAACATAGTTTTACATGAATATTCTCATGCTCATAAAGAACTCATCCTCCAGTTCAACTGAATTCACCTCCCACGTTCTAATGACCGGACGCCCTATAAGCAGTATCGCGCCCTTATTAGGATTGAACCTGACAGATCCTGAAATTGAAGCCCTTTTCCATGAAAATACTATGAAAAAGTGTACAGGCTGCATGCAAAGCAGGAGAAATAAGAATGGCAAAAAGGAAAAGGGGGAGGAAAACATACTTTGATGGGATGGTGAACCCAGTAGAGTATGTTGTCGGGCAACTTGTGATGTTAGAAATTTTCCAGCAGGAACATTTGTGTCCCACAGATATTCATGTCTGCATTTGATGTATGACAAGGCCAGCCCATCTATGCACAGAACTTTTCTATGTACAGGAAAATTTGGGTGGTATAATGTTAAGCAGTTAAAGGCCTATGGAGTCCAAGCAGTAGCCACCAATGGCTTGTCCTTCTGGCTGAATTGGATCCTACCTTGAGTCCTGATCAAGACCTAAGATCAATCATTGATTCAGACTCAATCCAAATTCCTGATCTCAACCAGGCAAGTTTACCAATTCAGGCCTAAATCCTGGAGCACCCTGGAAACTGTCCCACTTGAAGCCTGAAACTTGGATTGGAACCACAGCTAGCCCCACCAATTTTGGCCAGAAGAAGCAAGTGGCGGTATGCAAATCCTGAAGGATGGTGAGAGACAGTCCACTCAGGAAAGCTTTATGTGCAGTGCTGTAACCCAGAGACAGAGCACACATGCACACACACACACGTGGTACGTCACGTGCCCAGTGGTCTACTATGCTATTCTGGTCAACAGGGCTGTAGCACAACACAGTTTATGAATTAGCCAATAGTTTCATTGTTGGCGTTTGATCCATCTTCATGCTCTGGCCATTTCTCAACATCTCATCTTATTCAAATCTCAGGCCAATTTGTCTTTTGGCAATTTTCTTCCATGTTGTCTAAGTATTAGTCTGAACCTCCTACAGTTACTGCAATGACCCACTTCTAATCACTAGTTTTGGATTATTAAATGTTGTGCTTGATATATACAGAGAAACCTCGATTATCTGGCATTTAATTAACCAAATTTCAGATAATCCTAACAAGATTGCAAGGTCCGAATGTGTGGCTAACTACATTATCCAGCATCAATTATCCGACATTCAGTTAACCGAACAAAATACTCCCTGCTCATGACTTTCAGATAATTAAGGTTCCTCTGTACTGACAAATGAGGAATTGGGATAATTTGATAACAGCAAGTTTTAGGAGGGGTTTGGCTTAATGTGTGCCAACACCAGGGTTAAAATAATATCTACACAGGTGAAGAAGGGTGATGAGGTATCCAAATGTGATCAGATACTGTAAACAAATATTGAAAAATGCCCACCTTGATCCCCTCTTCAAGATAACTACCTCCAGCCTGTTGGTCTATATTATCAACTGGATTGCCAGGATGTGATTGTCAGATACATAACCTGGCTAAATGTAGTTTGTCCCACTGGAGGCAGGCAAATGTGAGGATGGTGTTTTATGGGTCCATTCAAATAAATCCATGATCTATCTCACTATCTTCATGGTTAGATTCATCTGCTGGAAGCAGGAACTTATTCAGACACTAGCTATGTACCTACAGCAGGAGTCAAGAAATTGAACCTGGACTGTGTGTTGTGAAAGGAGTATGCAAATTGTTGCACAATAGAAAATCTTTTGAGTGCTGCCAAAGAAGCTTAAGCATGAGCCTGTGTATAGAACATAGAGTGTAAGGCAATGGATCTGGGTGGGTTGCGCTTCGGTGGGTCGGTGTGGACTTGTTGGGTCGAAGGGCCTGTTTCCATACTGTAAGTAATCTAATCTTAAATGAAAATGTTACAGTGCAGTACAGGCCCTTCGGCCCTTGATGTTGCACCAATCTGTGAAGTTCATTTGATGCCCATCTAACCTAAACCATTCCATTATTATCCTTATGTATGTCCAATGCCTATTTAAATGTCCTTAATGTCGGTGAGTCTACTACTGTTGCAGACAGGCCGTTCTGTGCCCCTACTACTCTCTGAATAAAGAGACTACCCCTGATATTAGTCCTAATCCTATCACCCCTCAATTTAAAGCTGTGTCCCTTTGTATTAGCCTTCATCCAAGAAAAAAGGCTCTCACTGTCCACGCTATCTAACTCTTTGATTATCTTATACGTCTCGATTAAGTCACCTCTCAACGTTCTTCTCCCCAATGAAAGCAGCTTCAGTTCCCTCAGCTTTCCTTGTAAGACCTTCCTTCCAAATGGTGGCTTAGTGGTTAGCACTGCTGCCTCACTGCGCCAGGGACCCAGGTTCGATTCCAGCCTTGGGTGACTGTCGGTGTGGATTTCCTCCCACAGTCCAAAGATGTGAAGGTCAGGTGAATTGGCCATCATAAATTGCCCATAGTGTAAGGTGCTTTAGTCAGAGGGAAATGGGTCTGGGTGGGTTACTCTTTGGAGTGTCACTGTGGACATGTTGGGCTGAAGGGCCTGTTTCCACACTGTAGGAAATCTAATCTAATCTTAAATCTCCTCTGAACCCTTTTCAAAGCTTCCACATTCTTCCTATAATGCGGTGACCAGAACTGTATGCAATACTCCAGGTGCGGCCTTACCAGTATCTTGTACAGCTGAAGCATGACCTTGTGACGCTGAAACGCAATCCCCCTATCAATAAATGCCAACACACTATATGCCTTCTTAGCAACCCAATCAACCTGGCTGGCAACTTTTAGGGATTTATGCACCTGGACACCGAATTCTCTCTGTTCATCTACACTGCCAAGAATTTTATCATTAGCCCAATACTCTACATACCTGTTAGTTCTTCTGAAGTGAACTACCTCACACTTTTCCGCATTAAACTCCATTTGCCACTCCTCAGTCAAACTCTGCATCTTATCTATGCCTCTCTGTAACCCACAACACTCTTCGGCACAATCCACAACTCTGCCTACCTTAGTGTCATATGCAAATTTACGAACCCATCCTTCTCTGCTCACATCCAGATCATTTATAAAAATGATAAACAGCAGTGGCCCCAAAACAGATCCTTCTGGCACACCACTGATAACTGAGCTCCAGGATGGGCATTTCCCTCTATCTTCTTTCAGTCAGCCAATTTCTGATCTGATTTGCTAAATCACCTTCAATCTGTATTTTGTGCAATAGCCTATCAAATGGAACCTTATCAAATGACTTACTGAAGTCCATGTACACCACATTAACCACTTTACCTTCAACCACCTGTTTGGTCACCATCTCAAAGAACTCAATGAGGTTTATGAGGCATGACCTACCCTTCACAAAACCGTGTTGACTATCCCTAATCAAATTATTTCTTTCCAGATGCTAATAAATCCTATCTTTTATAACTTTTTCCAACAACTTATCCACAACCGAAGTAAGGCTTACTGGCCTACAATTACCAGGGTTGTCCCGACTCCCCTTCTTAAACAAGGGAACAACATTTGCTATCCTCCAGTTTTCTGGCACTACTCCTATTGACAATGATGACATAAAGATCAAAGACAAAGGCTCTGCAATCTCCTCCCTGGCTTCTCAGAGAATCCGAGGTTAAAATCCCATCCGGTCCAGGGGTCTTATCTATTTTCAGATCTTCCAAAATTGCTAAAACCTCCTCTTTGTCAACTGCAGTCCCATCTAATCTTGTAGCCAGTATCTCTGTATTCTCACTAACATTGTCCTTTTCCAATGTGAATACTGATGAAAAGTATTCATTAAGCGTTTCCCCTGTGTCCTCAGATTCCAGACACAACTTTCCAGTACTGTCTTTGATTGGCCTTAATCTTACTGTAGGTATTCTTTTATTCCTGCTATACCTATAGAAGGCCTTAGAATTTTGTTTGATCCTATACGCCAACAACTTCTCATGTCCTTTCATGGCTCTTCTTCGTCCTCTCTTTAGATCTTTTCAGGCTAACTTATAACTCTCAAGCCCCCAAACTGAGCCTTCACGTCTCATCTGTACATAAGCCTTCTTCTTCCTCTTGACAAGATCTTCAACTTCTTTTGTAAACCATGGCTCTGTCTCGACAACTACCTCCCTGCCTGAAAGGTATAAACTTATCAAAGACCCGTAGTGGCTGTTCTTTGAATAAGCTCCACATTTCAAGTGTGTCCATCCCCTGCCGTTTCCTTCCCCAATCTATGTATCCTAAATCTTGCCTTATCGCATCATAATTGCCTTTCCCCCAGTTATACCTCTTCCCTGCCCATTGCTATTGTAAACATAACCGGATTGTGGTCGCTATCGCTTACCTACCTCCAACAGTTATTAAACTGGCTGGATTCATTCCCCAATACCAAATCCAATATGGCATTGCCCCTTTTTGGTCTGTCTACATACTGTGTCAGAAAACCCTCCTGCACACATTGAACTAAAACTGACCCATCTAATCTACTTAAACTATAGTATTCCCAGTCAGTATTGGGGAAGTTAAAGTCCCCCATAACAACTACTCTGTTACTCTCGCTCCAATCAAGAATCATCTTTGCTATCCTTTCCTCTACATCCCTGGAACAATTCGGAGACCTATAGAAAACTTCCAACGGGGTGACCTCCTTTCCTGTTTCTAACCTCAACCCGAACTACTTCAGTGGATGAGTCCTCAAATGTTATCTCAACTGCTGTAATACTACCCTTGATTAACAATGTCACCCCCCTTTTACAATCTTCTCTGTACCAACTGAAACATTGCAATCCCGGAATCTGCAACAACCATTCCTGTCCCACTTCTAGCCATGCCTCTGAAATGGCCACATAATCAATATCCCAGGTACCAACCATTGCTGCAAGTTCACACCTTATTCCGGACGCTCCTGGCATTGAAGTAGACACACTTCAAACTACCTTCCTGCTTTCCCTCTTAAAAGGACTTACCTCGAGCGACCTTCATTTTCGGAAGTGGCAGGAGTGAGGACCAAGGAGTTGCCAGAAAGACAAATTTCCTCTTAAAGGGACTTACCTTGAGCGTCAGTGGCTTTCATTTTCGAAAGCAGTGAGAGCGAGAACCAGGAGGCTGCTGGAAAGGTAAATTTCCTCTTAAAAGGACTTACCTCGAGTGCCAGCGGTCTTCATTTGCAGCCGTAGCTGCAATGGTGAGAGCGAGGAGCTGAGTGGGAGCTGTCGAATTGTGCTCTGGGAAGGTGAGTGAACTGATATATTTGGGTAGCAACTGAACCCCATACACTACACATGTAATGTCTGCTACCCACCCTCCTCCTCTCACCAAACAAAAGGACTCTGTGGTGTGTTGAAAAGGTAAGGTTTTACTTTTTTTATCATATAATTGGTAAAAATAACTTTTCTTTCCTTTTTCATTTATCCAAGTTAAGACTAAGTTAAGCGTAAGATTAAAAATGGCAAGAGATCTCAGACCTGTGCTATGCTCTTCTTGCTAAATGTGGTGCTCAGGGATGCTGCTGATGTCCCTGACTCCTTCATGTGCAAGAAGTATGTCCAGTTGCAGCTTTTGTTAGACTATGTGACGGTTCTGGAACTGCTGATGGACTCACTTTGGAGCATACGCGATGCTGAGGGGGTCGTGGATGGCACGTTTAGTGAAATGGTCACATTGCAGTTTAGGATTGCTGAGGGAGAAAGGGAATAGGTGACCAAAAGGCACAGAAAGAGCAGGAAAGCAGTGCAGGTGTCCCCTCCAGTCAACTCCCTCCAAAATATGTATACCATTTTGAATACTGTTGGGGGAGATGACTCTTCAGGGGAAAGCAACAGTAGCCAGTTTCGTGGCACTGTGTCTGGCTCTGCTGTACAGAAGGGCAGGAAACAGAGTGGAAGGGCTATAGTCACAGAGGATTCAATTGTAAGAAGAGTAGATAGCCAATTCTGTGGTCGAAAACAAGACTCCCAAATGGTATGTTGTCTCCGAGGTACACAGGTCAGGGATGTCTCAGATTGGCTGCAGAACATTCTGAAGGGGGAGGGTGAACAGCCAGTTGTTGTGATGCACATAGGCACCAATGATGTAGGTGAAAAATGGGATGATGTCCTACAAGCAGAATTTAGGGAATTAGGAGCCAAGTTAACAAGTAGGACCTCAGAGATAGTAATCTCAGTATTGCTACCAGTACCATGTGTTGGAGTTGAAATGAAAGAGTAGGCAGGATGAATGCATGGCTTGCAAGATGGTGCAGGACAGATGGTTTCAGATTTTTGGGACATTGGGTCCGGTTCAGGGGGAGGTGGGACTATTACAAATTGGATAGTCTAAACCTGTCCTTGGGGGTACTGTTGCTAACGCAGTTTAATGTGGATAAATGTAGGGTTATCCACTTTGGTGGCAAGAACAGGAAGGCAGATGACTACCTAAATGGAGTCAAGTTAGGTAAAGGGGCAGTACAAAGAGATCTGGGTGTTCTTGTACACCAGTCAATGAAGGCAAGCATGCAGGTACAGAAGGTATTGAAGAAAGCTAATAGCATGCTGGCCTTCATAACAAGAGGGATTGAGTATAGAAGCAAAGAGGTTCTTCTACAGCTGTACAGGGCCCTGGTGCGACCGCACCTGGAATATTGTGTGCAGTTCTGGTCTCCAAATTTGAGGGAAGACATTCTGGCTATTGAGGGAGTGCAGCATAGGTTCACGAGGTCAATTCCTGGAATGGCAGGACTATCTTATGTTGAAAGATTGGAGCGACTGGGTTTGTATACCCTTGAATTTAGAAGACTGAGAGGGGATCTGATTGAGATGTATAAGATTATTAAAGGATTGGACACTCTGGAGGCAGGAAACATGTTTCCGCTGATGGGTGAGTCCCGAACCAGAGGACACAGCTTAAAAATAAGGGGTAGACCGCTTAGGACAGAGATGAGGAGAACCTTCTTCACCCAGAGAGTGGTGGGGTGTGTGGAATGTTCTGCCCCAGAAGGCAGTGGAGGCCCAGTCTCTGGATTCGTTTAAGACAGAGTTGGATAGAACTCTCAAGGATAGTGGAATCAAGGGTTATGGAGATAAGGCAGGAACAGGATACTGATTGAGGATGATCAGCCATGATCATAATGAATGGTGGTGCACGCTTGAAGGGCAGAATGGCCTACTCCTGCACCTATTGTCTATTGTCTTTTGTTTGGGAGGCTTTAAATGAATGTGGCAGGTGGATGGGAACTGAATGAGGAGGTTAGTGGACAGGAAGGATAGTAACTGGAGCATGTAAGGAACTAGGTAATGAAATCAGCTTGACTAAGGTTAAGAATAGACAGGAACCAGATGATGAATGCAAAGAGACTAGTGGTCTGTTTGAAGGTAAATCCACATTTGATATGTGGGAGGCTTTTAAAGAGAAGTTGATTAGAGTTCAGGAGAGACACGTTCCTGTGAAAGTGAGGGATAGAAATGGCAAGATTAGGGAATCATGGATGACAGGTGAAATTGTGAGACTAGCTAAGAGAGAAAAGGAAGCATACATAAGGTTTGTGTGACTGAAGACAGACAAAACTTTGGAAGAATATCGGGAATGTAGGACTAATATGAAATGAGGAATTAAGAAGGCTAAAAGGGGTCATGAGATAGCTATAGCAAATTGGATTAAGGAACATCCCAAAGCCTTTTATTCGTATATAAGATGCAAGAGGGTAACTAGAGAAAGGGTTGGCCCACTCAAGAACAAAGGAAGAAAGTTATTTGTGGAATCAGAGAAAATGGGTGGGATTCTTAATGAGTACTTTGCAACAGTATTCACTGAAGAGAGAGACATGGTGGATGTTGAGGTGAGGGTTAGATCAAGTCAGCATAAGGAGAGAGCAAGTGTTGGGTATTCTAAAAGATATTAAGATGGAAAAGTCCCCAGGTCCAGATGGGATCTATCCCAGGTTGCTGAGGGAAGCAAAAGAGGAAATAGCTGGGGCCTTAACAGATATCTTTGCAATATCCTTGAACACGGGTGAGGTCCTGGACGACTGGAGAATTGCTTATGTTACCTTGTTTAAGAAGGATAGCAGGGATAATCCAGGTAATTATAGACCGATGAGCCTGACATCAGTAGTAGGGAAGCTGCTGGAGAAGATACTGAGAGATATGATCTATTCCCATTTGGAAGAAAATGAGCTTATTAGGGGTAGGCAACATGGTTTTGTGCAGTGAAGGTCATGTCTTACCAACTTAATCGAATTATTTGAGGAAGTGACGAAGTTGATTGATGAGGGAACGGCATATACATAGGCTGACGGACAAGTAAAGTTGCATGGGGCCCTGGGGTGCTAGCTAGATGGATAAGAACTGGCTTAGCAACAGGAGACAGAGAGTAGTAGTGGAAGGGAGTTTCTCAAAATGGAGAACTGTGACCAGTTGTGTTCCACAGGGATCCATGATAGGACCACTATTGTTTATGATATACATAAATGGAGGAAGGTGGCATGATTAGCAAATTTGCAGAGACATTAAGATTGGTGGAGTAGCAGATAGTGAAAGGGACTGTCAGAGAATGTAGCAGATGGATAGATTGGAGAGTTGGGCAGAGAAATACCAGATGGAGTTCAATCTGGGCAAATGTGAGGTGATGCATTTTGGAAGATCCAATTTAAGAGTGAACTAAGGGCGGCACGGTGACTCAGTGGTTAACACTGCTGCCTCACGGCACCAGGGTCCTAGGGTCGATTCCAGCCTTGGGTGACTGTCTGTGTGGAGTTTGCACATTCTCCCCGTGTCTGCGTGGGTTTCCTCCAGGTGCTCCGGTTTCCTCCCACAGTCCAAAGATGTGCAGGTCAGGTGAATTGGCTATGCTAAATTGCCCATACTCTTTACGCAGAGGGTGCCTGGAATGTGTTGCCAGTGGAGTTGGTAGAGCTGGGTACGAAAGTGTCACTTAAGATGTATTTTGACAGATACATGAATGGGCAGGGCGCAGAGGGATGCAGATCCTTAGAAAATAGGCGACAGGTATAGATAGAGTATCTGGATCGGCGCAGGCTTGGAGGGCCAAAGGGCCTGTTCCTTTGCTGTAATTTTCTTTGTTCTTTGATCTGGGACTCAGTCAGTTAGCTGGTCACAGCCAATGTACTGTGCACATGGAAATAGAGGATGACTTGGTGATGGGATACTGGCCTCTGTGCTGTTATTTTAGTGGCACCTGGAGAAAATAGAATGTGACTGAAGAACATTCGCTCACAAGTCATCTTTTTGTTGGGATATGCATTTCTGGCATCATGCTTTTATTTGGGATACTTGACTCGTTTGACCCTGCCATTGAAGAGTGGGCCCAGAATATGGAAAGATTGCAAATTTCTTTCCAGGAAAATGTCATTGGGGCAGACGAAAAGCAATGATTGCTTACGGACCTGTAACATATCCGGTTATTATGGGCTTAATTTTCCCAGAGGCTGAAATCTTCCAAGAGTTGACGGATTTGGTTAAGCAGTATCACAATCCCAAATCTCCTCTAATTCTGAGACACTATCAGTTTTGTTCAAGAACTGGGGAATCAGTATTGGGATTTTTGATGAGGTTAAGATGACTGGTAGAGGCATGCGATTTTTGATTAACCCTGAATGAAATGCTGAGAAACTGGTATGTAGGATTAATGATACAACCACGCAAAAGTGAACACGAGCTGAAGTCCAACTGAACTTCAAACAGGCACTACAACTGGCTTTGTCATTAGAAAATTAGAAAAGTGAAGCGTGGAAGTGACAGGGCATCCCAATGGAAGTCGACACCCTCACTTGTCCGACTGAGCTTGGGGAACACCACTTGAGTGTAGGCAATCATAGAACCTCACACAGGGTGTATTCTGATCACTGAGACCCTAGGCCAACCCACAACAATACCCCATAACAAAGCTGAGCCTTGGCCATATGGCTAGGAAGTTCTTCAGGACCTAGGCTAGTAAGCCATTGTAATCGCTGCCAGTATATGGACTTGAGAGAGCAAGGGAGTCCTCCAAGGTCTGACTTGAGTAAGAGCATTCAGACCGGCTTCCAGGAGAGTGCACACCCTGGAATGTCAATTTACATGTGGAGTGGAGCAATTAAACTGCTTAGCAACATCTAAATGAGAGCCAATTAAAATTACTGTTTGGTTAAATGGTTACCCGGTTCTTTGGAGATCAATACTGGCACAATTGTATCAGTGGTTACAGAACCTGTCTTTAACAAGATTCACTCTGGTCTCCAACCATTAAGATTGCGCAAGACCTCAGATAGATTGAGAACATACACTGGGGAATCATTACAAATTAAGTGTATGACTTCGAGTCTGCTCTCCTATGAGAAACAGTTGGTTCAGTTTCCACTGATAGTAGTAAGAGACTCAGGCCCAAGCTTATTAGGGTGGAATTAATTGAGAAGATTCACGTTGATTGGCTCAACATTTTTCAATTAGAAAATGGCTGCCTGAGTGAAGTCCTCATCAAAAGAAGGAATTTTTCAGGAAGAGCTAAGGACTATCAAAAGGACCAAGGCGACTTTACATGTTGACCAGGAAGCAGTGCTGCGATTTTGCAAGGCCCGCTCAGGTGCCATTTGCTTTATGGGTAAAAGTAGAGGCAGAAATCAGGAGGATGAAAAGAGTGGGAATCATGAAACCAGTGCAGTTTGTGTAATGGGCAGCATTGGTCATACTAGTTGTGACGCTTGACAATTTAGTTTGCCTTTCTGGGGACTTTAAGCAAGCAGTAAATCGTTTCTCTTAGCTGGATAACTACTCAATCTTTTGCCTAGAAGACTTGTATGCAAAATTGGCAGGGGTCATCTTTTAATGAAGCTGGACATGAGCCATACCTTCCAGCAATTGCAACTGGATAAGGAGTTGGATAATTGGTACCAATTTACAAGGGTGCCATTCGGGGTATCATCAGCCTGTATCATTTTCCGGCAGGTGATGGAGAACATTTTACAACAGCTACCCCAGGTTGCTATTTATCTGGATGATGTGCTGATAACTGGGAAGACCAAAAAAAAGCACTTGGAGAAATTGGACATAGTGCTTAATTGTTTCTCCCTCACAAATGTACACATTAGAGGGGAAAAAACATGTGTTCCAGGTACTCCAAGTGACCTACTTGGGTTACAGAATCAACAAAACCGGGTTATACCTGTTGGAAACTAATGTGAGGACGATCAAAGGTACCCTGGCTTCTATGTCTGTACCAGAGCTTAAGTCTTTCCTTGTGTTGGTGACTTGGTCTCCATCTTGACATGCTTATATCTACCCTGAAAAAGGGTCAGCCTTGAAAATGGTTGTGTAGCCAAGAAATAGCCATTAGGTTAGTGAAAAAGCAGCTATTGGCATCTAATGTGCTGGCTTACTATGATCTGGTCACAGCCAATGTACTATTTACATGGAAATAAAGGGTGACTTGGTGACGGGACACTGCCTCTGTGCAGTAGCGACTGGAGAGAACAGTACATGCCTGAAGAACACCGCTTGCAATAGTCATCTTTGAGTTGGGATATGCATTTCTGGCATCATGACTTTATTTGGGAAGCTTGACTCATTTCATTCTGCCATTGAAGACTGGGTCCATTATGTGAGCCTCTTACTACAATCAGTGGTAACTGCACCATTTGCTTCTCATAGGAGAGCAGACTTGAAGTTGTACTCTTAATCTGTAATGGTTCCCCAGTGTACGTTCTCAATCTGACTGAGGTCTTAGACAAACTTAAGGGTTGGACCTTAAACCAGGGTGAGAGTTGGTGCTGACATGCAAGGCCTCCATGTACCAGGGAGTGTTTGCTCACCGGTGGACCAATGGAGAGGAATGCCTGCTAACATATGCTTCCCAGATTTTGGCTGATGCCAAGCTTGAATACGCCCAGAGAGGGAAGGAAGGTTTGGCAGTAATCTTTGGTGTGAGAAAGTTCCAACAATACCTTTACAGATTGAACTTGTCATTGTAATGGACAACAAGCTCCTGCTGGTGCTATGTAAAGAAGACAAGGCGGTGCCACCCATAGTTCTGGTTAAATTCAGACATTGAGTCCCTATTCTCAGTGCGTACAAGTACAAGTTGGAACCTATCTAGATGGCTAATATGGATGCTTTAAGGCACTTTACCTGAATGCTCGTAGCATTCATAACAAAGCCGATGAACTAATGGCACAGATAATAGTGAATAATTATGATGTAGTAGGCATCACAGAGACTTAGTTACAGGGGGGTCAGGACTGGCAGTTAAACCTCCATGGTTTTTCAACTTATCGAAAAGACAGAGAGGTGGGCAGAGGGGGTGGGGTTGCCTTGTTAGTTAAGAACAAAATTAAATCTATGGTATTGAATGACATAGCGTCGGATGATGTGGAGTCTGTGTGAGTGGAATTGAGGAACCACAAAGGCAAAAAAAACATAATTGGAGTTGTGTATAGACCTCCTAACAGTGGTCAGGACCAGGGACGCAACATGTTCAAGGAAATAGAGAAGGCATGTCAGAAAGGCAAGGTTACATTGATCATGGGAGACTTCAATATGCAGGTGGACTGGGTAAATAATGTTGCTAGTGGATCTAAAGAAAGGGAATTCATGGAATGCTTACAGGATGGCTTTTTGGAACAGCTTGTCATGGAGCCCACAAGAGAACAGGCTATTCTGGACCTAGTGCTTTGCAATGAACCAGACTCTATAAAAGATCTTAAAGTAAGGGAATCCTTAGGAAGTAGCGACCATAATATGGTAGAGTTCAGTCTGGAGTTTGAACGGGAGAAGGCAAAATCGGATGTAATGGTGTTACAGTTGAATAAAGGTAATTATGAGGGCATGAGAGAGGAACTGACTAAAATAAACTGGAACCAGAGGCTAACCGGGAAGACAGTAGAGCAAAAATGGCAGGAGTTTATAGGTATAATTGAGGACACTGTACAGAGGTTCATTCCCAAGAAAAGAAAGATTAACCGGGGAGGGATTAGACAACCTTGGCTGACAAAGGAAGCCAGGAAATGTATTAAAGAAAAAGAGAGATCCTATAAAGTGGCTAAGAAAAGTGGGAAATCAGAAGATTGGGAAGGATACAAAAGCAAACAGAAGATAACAAAGAGTGTAATAAGAAATGAGAGGATCAAATATGAAGGCAGGCTAGCCAGTAATATTAGAAATAATAGTAAAAGTTTCTTTCAGCACATAAGAAACAAACGACAGGCAAAAGTAGACATTGGGCCACTTCAAACTGATGCAGGAAGCCTAGTGATGGGAGATAAGAAACTAGCAGGAGAACTTAACAAGTACTTTGCGTCAGTATTCACAGTGGAAGACATGAGTAATATCCCAAAAATTAAAGGGTGTCACGGGGCTGAGTTGAGTATGGTTGCCATTACGAAAGAGACAGTGCTAGAAAAGTTAAAAAGTCTTAAAATTGATAAATCTCCTGGCCCCGATGGGATACACCCTAGAGTTCTGAGAGAGGTGGCTGAGGAAATAGCAGAGGCATTGGTTGAGATCTTTCAAGAGTCACTGGAGTCAGGAAAGGTCCCGGATGATTGGAAGATCGCTGTTGTAACCCCCTTGTTCAAGAAAGGATCAAGGCAAAAGATGGAAAATTATAGGCCAATCAGCTTAACCTCGGTGGTTGGTAAAATTCTAGAATCCATCATTAAGGATGAGGTTTCTAAATTCTTGGAAGAGCAGAGTCTGATTAGAACAAGTCAACATGGAGTTAGTAAAGGGAGGACAGGCCTGACAAACCTGTTGGAATTTTTTGAAGAGGTAACAAGTAGGTTAGACCAGGGAAACCCAGTGGATGTGGTATATCTAGACTTTCAAAAGGCCTTTGATAAGGTGCCACACGAGAGGCTGTTGAGCAAGGTGAGGGCCCATGGTGTTCGAGGTGAGCTGCTGGGATGGACTGAGGATTGGCTGTCTAACAGAAGGCAGAGAGTTGGGATAAAAGATTCTTTTTCAGAATGGCAGCCGGTGACGAACGGTGTCCCGCAGGGTTCGGTGCTGGGGCCACAGCTGTTCGCAATATATATTAATGATTTGGATGAGGGAACCGGGGGAATTCTAGCGAAGTTTGCCGATGATACGAAGTTAGATGGACAGGCAGGTAGTACTGAGGAAGTGGGGAGGCTACAGAAGGATCTAGACAGGTGGGGAGAGTGGTCCAGGAAATGGCTGATGGAATGTAACGTGAGCAAGTGCGAGGTCTTGCACTTTGGCAAAAAGAATAAAAACATAGACTACTTTCTAAATGGTGAGAAAATTAATAAAGCCAAAGCACAAAGGGACCTGGGAGTGCTAGTCGAGGATTCTCTAAAGGTAAACATGCAGGTTGAGTCCGTGATTAAGAAAGCGAATGCAATGTTGTCTCTTATCTCAAGAGGGTTGGAATATAAAAGCAGAGATGTACCACTAAGACTTTATAAAGCTCTGGTTAGGCCCCATTTGGAGTACTATGTCCAGTTTTGGTCCCCACACCTCAGGAAGGACATACTGGCACTGGAACGTGCCCAGCGGAGATTCACACGGATGATCCCTGGAATGACAGGTCTAACATATGAGGAACGGCTGAGGATACTGGGATTGTATTCGTTGGAGCTTAGAAGATTAAGGGGAGACTTAATAGAGACGTACAAAATAATACATGGCTTGGAAAAGGTAGATGCTAGGAAATTGTTTCAGTTAAACGAGGAGACTAGGACCCGTGGACACAGCCTTAGAATTAGAGGGGGTCATTTCAGAACAGAAATGCAGAGACATTTCTTCAGCCAGAGAGTGGTGGGCCTGTGGAATTCATTGCCACGGAGTGCAGTGGAAGCCGGGACGCTAAATGTCTTCAAGGCCGAGATTGATAGATTTTTGTTGTCGAGAGGAATTAAGGGCTACGGGGAGAACGCTGGTAAGTGGAGCTGAAATGCGCATCAGCCATGATTGAATGGCGGAGTGGACTCGATGGGCCGAATGGCCTTACTTCCACTCCTATGTCTTATGGTCTTATGGTCTAAACTGTTTTCCACACCAGATACTCCACCGGTTGTGCTTCCCCTGGAAGAGTCTGTTCTGGTTTTAAACTTTCTGGACACCCTTCTGGTCACTGCTGACAATATACAACTGTGGACACAAGACATCCTGCCCTGGCAAAACTAAACCAGCTCGTAATGGGATAATTCAGGGTCTCCAAAATGGAGATATTGATAAGAAGTTATGTCTGGTGCCAGGATTGGATACTGGCATAGCTGCACTGGTGGGCGTTGCCCAGAGTATCAACAAGGACAAAAAACTGCCACCACCTGTACCCTCATTCATGGGAATGGCCAGGTAAACCCTGGATTTGGTTACATGTTGACTATGCCAGTCCTTCCGTGGGCTGGCATGTCAACTATGCCGGCCCTTTCAGCGGCTCAATGTTCTGGGTCATTGTGGTTGGATGTGTATAAAGGTCATTCGGTAAACTCAGGTATGACAATTAAGAACTGCAAGCATTGTTTGCGATACATAGAGTTAGAACATAGAACACAGAAAAGTACAGCACAGAACAGGCCCTTTGGCCCACGATGTTGTGCCGAGATTGAATCCTGATGTCAAATATAGTAACTTAACCTATGCACCCCTCAACTCACTGCTATCTATGTGCATGTCCAGCAGTCACTTAAATGTCCCCAATGACTCTGTTTCCACCACCACAGCTGGCAACGCATTCCATGCATTCACAACTCTCTGCGTAAATGACCTACCTCTGACGTCTCCTCTATACCTTTCCCCTAATATCTTAAAATTATGACCCCTCGTACCCATCAATCCTGCCCTGGGGAAAAGTCTCTGGCTATTGACTCTATCTATTCCTCTCGTTATTTTGTACACCTCGATCAGGTCTCTCTTCCTTCTTCTCTCCAGAGAGAAAAGTCCGAGCTTATTCAACCTTTCTTCATAAGGCAGGTAGCATCCTGGTAAACCTTCTTTGCGCCCTCTCCAAAGTCTCTGTATCTTTCCTATAGTCGGGCGACCAGAACTGGACAGGATATTCCAAATGTGGTCTCACCAGGGACTTGTAGAGCTGCAGCAAAACCTCGCGGCTCTTAAACTCAATCCCCCTGTTAATGAAAGCCAAAATAACATATGCTTTCTTAACAACCCTATCCACTTGGGTGGCAACTTTGAGGGATCTATGTACTTGCACACCCAGATCCCTCTGTTCCTCCACACTGCCAAGAATCCTGTCTTTAATCCTATATTCAGCATTCGAGTTCGACCTTCCAAAATACATCACTTCGCATTTATCCAGGTTGAACTCCATCTGCCATTTCTCAGCCCAGCTCGGCATCCTGTCTATGTCACGCTGCAGCCTACAGTAGCCCTCTATACTATCGACGACACCTCCAACCTTTGTGTCATCTGCAAATTTACTAACCCACCCCTCAAACTCTGTATCCAAGTCATTTATAAAAACTACAAAGAGCAGAGGCCCAAGAACAGAGCCCTGCGGGACCCCACTCAACACTGACCTCCAGGCAGAATACTTCCCATCTACAACCACTCTCTGCTTTCTGTCAGCCAGCCAATTCTGAATCCAGATAACCAAATCTCCCTGTATCCCATACTTCCTGACTTTATGAATGAGCCTACCATGGGGAACCTTATCAAATGCCTTGCTGAAGTTCATATACACCACATCCACTCCTCGACCGTCGTCGACCTGTCTTGATATCTCCTCAAAGAACTCAATAAGATTTGTGAGGCATGACCTGCCCCTCAAAGCCATGCTGAGTACATTTAATCACACTATGCTTTGCCAAATAGTCATAAATCCTATCCTTCAGAATTCTTTCCAAAACTTTGCTGACCACAGACCTAAGAGTGACTGGTCCGTAATTGCCAGGGATTTCCCTGGCTCGTTGCAGAGCACCAAATCAAAAATGGCCTCTCCCCTCGTCTACATACTGAGTAAGGAAACCATCCTGAACACATCTGACAAAAACGGCTCCATCCAAACCATCTACATTTAGGAGGTTCCAGTCGATATTGGGAAAGTTGCAATCACCCATAACACCAACCCTGCTACTTTTGCATTTTTCCAGAATCTGCTCACGTATGAGATCTTCAATCTCTCTACTGCTATTAGGTGGTCTGTAGAAAACCCCCAATGTGGTGGCTGTTCCCTTGCTGTTCCTAACTTCCACCCATACTGACTCAGTAGACAAACCTTCCTCAATAACCTTTGTTTCTGTAGCTGTGATGCACTCTCTGATTAGCAACGTTACACCCCATCCTCTTTTTCCACCCTCCCTGTTCTTTCTAAACATTCTAAACCCTGGAACATCAAACAACCATTCCTGCCCCTGTGAAACCCACGTCTCTGTTATGGCCAAAACATCGTAGCCCCAAGTATTGATCCATGCTCTAAGTTTTTCACTCTTCTGGAAGTCAAGGACAATGGGACATTTTTCACCACCAGGAAATTTGACTATTTCCTAAAGTCGAAAGGCATTTGACATGATCAGACAGCTCCATCCCATCCATTGTCCAGTGGTCTGGTGGAAAGATTGGTCCAAACATTGAAGGCCAGCTTAGAGAACAGCTTCACCTGATACTAAGCTGTTTGGGTCCTATTCAATTTCAAGACCTTCCCTCTCACAAATACAGAGATAACTCCAGCAGAGTGGGTGAACCAGATTAAACCTGATATTCCCAGACCTGGGGGCACAGTGGGGTGATGAGGGTGAAATGCCAGCAGGAATGCCAATATCAGCCACACGCTTCCTCTGAGCAAGAGAGACAGTTTACTTCAGTGGATGAAGTTTGGTACTGGAATCATTGTAATGGTCCTGCATGGCTACAAGATGAGGCCGATGCAAGATCCTGTGACATACAAAGTTCGGGTTGGTGAGGTGGTCCTGATGTGAATCACTGAAAGCTACTTCCTTTCAAATGAACAGGAGCAAAACATACCTGACCCCTCAGAACAGGCAGAAGACCTCTCAAAGACCATGGGTTCTCCTTCTTCGTCGAGCATCAAGGAAACTTGAGTCTAAGGTGGATGCAGTCTCAATACTGTTACCACTGGAAGAAGAAAAAAGAAAACTTTTGTGAGATGCTCCATATGCAAGACGCAACAATCCGTCTGGCACATTCAGCCTATTTCCAAGTCTGAGTCAGAGGAACCAGATCTCGGGTGAAAACATTCCAGGAGAAGCTACTAGAGAAAGACCAGGCCTACATTCCTGAACTTACTGGGGGAGGGATCTAGTGATTGGAACAAGATGGGTCTCATTGACTATAAGATCCTTGATTGGGGGTTGATAACCTGGTTGAAACTTTATTGCTGGAACAGCACAGCAGGTCAGGCAGCATCCAGGGAACAGGAGATTCGACGTTTCGGGCACAGGCCTTTGATCTCCAGCATCTGCAGACCTCACTTTCTCCCCGGTTGATAACCTGGGCCAACCAGAGAGCCCTGGGTGACAGGTATGATCAAAGGATTCCGAGGTACTGACTCCAAGCTGGCTAATCACAGCTATTATGCACATGTAAATCAAGGGTGATTTGCTGACGGGATACTGGCCTCAGTACAGTTATTTCAGTAAAGAAGGTGCTTAATAAAAAGAATATTATTGTCTCTGCACAATGGAGAACCCAGATACTCAGGGATTTAGGCTATCTATCTGAGAATTGATGCGTATTTGCACAAAAGCATGCTTTGAACCTGTGATCCCATTTTCACAAGGCACTTAAAGACATCAAGCAACCAAGGGTCCAAAAAGGACATTCTAAATTGGCTCACAGCTGGAGAAACCAGGCCCAACAGCCATTTGGCCAACAAAATTAAACAGAAGCCAACACGTTTCGGCTGCAGAGAACATTGGAAACAAAGGTCAAAGGTTCAGAGAGATCCCTTTACAACTGGCCTGAATGCTGTTTATTGGAGGAGTATCGAGTAGACTTTCTGATACATTGCCCTCCAGCCAGTGCACTTTGCATGTCCCCAGCATGTCAACAGTGAAAGGTATTGGTGCGACCCAATTGGATGCTTTGAACCCCACTCATGATCCCATTGGCCAAATGTTATAGAACATTTCGGGAGGCCTGGCTGAGGGGATAAAACCACATTCAGAAGCCTCCAGATCATCGAAGATTCAAAGCAAGACTGCTGGTGGAAGAACATGTAGCAACCCAACAAGATCCAGGAGAAGAAATGCACTGAACTGTGAGACGCAATTTCATGGAAGAGACCCAGCCCTATTTTGGGGAAGAAGGCTCCAACAGCCAGCACAAACAAGTAGATTGTTGGGGTAATATCCTTTCTCAGACAGATAGAGCTAGATAGAGAGTGAATGTGATGGGAATTTGAGAAATGCTGACATGATATTTTAAGAAATATTTTGTTAATAAAATTGAAATCACCTGCAATCTGAATTCTGTGTCCCTTGTCTGCCTCACCAACGAGAGCACTAGAATAAAGTACTTTAAATAATAAACTGGTTGAAGTGTCCACAGCATGGACCACAATATTCTCCCAAATGAAAACAATAAAGTTAAAGTATCACATGTATCACAGATACCCATTTAATAGATTGTATACAACCAGTAGTCAAACTACAACACAGATTACAAAACTGGCCAGATATTGTGCACTCACAAGTGTCAGACTGAGACTGTGAGTAGAGGATAAAATAATTCATTATATATACTTTGTTTTTCGGTTTATATCACACCAAAAATAAATTGATCTATATTTTCTTTGTGTTAGATCTTGAGTTGCAGTTATATTCACAAAGTGATCTTGTGCTTAGAAAGGTTGAAGACTACTGGGTTCGCGTGATTGATAGCAGAGAGATTAAATGGTTGATGTCATAATGACAGTTCTCAGTGAAAACATTAAGGAAGAATAAAATGCTAGAGGGAGGGGTCCAGATGGAGTAAAACACAGGAGTTGGGTGAAAGTTTCTATTTGGGACAGAACTCTTGGTCAAAGAAATGAGCATGAAGGGACTGGTGATGGAAGTATGGCTCAATCTGATGTCCAGTTTCTGATTCATAAAGAGATCATTGATTCATAGAATTCCTTCAGTGCAGAAAGAGTTACTATTCAGCCCATCAAGTTTGCACTGACCCTCTGAACACCATCCTACCTACAACCAACTCCCCCCAAACTATCTCATAACCTTGCATTTACCATGGATAATCCACCTAGCCTGCACATCCCTGGAGACAATGGGAAAATTTAGCATGGCCGATTCACCTAACCTGCAAATCTTTGGTCAGTGGGAGGAAACCGGAACATCCAGAGGAAACCCATGCAGTTACAACGAGAATATAGATGGTTGTACAGAATGGAGTTGAGTCCTTTGTTAAAGACAGACTGTTCAATATCAGAGAGGAGAAAATCTGAAAGTATTGCAAATTCATAGCAAGGGGTGAGTTGCAAAAAAGGATGGGCTCAAAGGGAAGTGAAAGAGAAGAGATATTTGGAGAGCATTAGTTGCCATAACATTGAAAAAAGAGATTTTGGATGAATTAAAGCATAAGAGAATTTCTGGTGTACCTTTCAATGTAGGACAAATGTCTTTGTGCATATCAATGAGTGTTCTTACATCGGCCTCCCTTTATCTGAGTCTCCTGAGAGCAAATGTGCAACTCTCCCTTGGGCAAGCTTTACCTGAGCAATCCTTCTCCTTGCTTTCCCTGTAAGCTACTGGTGTCCAATGATTCATTATATGCAGATTCAAATTTATGCTATCCCCTAAAGTAACAGCTATGTCAAAGACTGAGTGGTGGCTGTGAAATCAAGTCATTGCATTTTTTTTCATCAATCTGTTGTTCCTCTTAGATATCATGCTTCTATAGCATCACTTGTCAAGGTGCCCATTTGTTGGCATTGAAAAAGAGGAAATCACAAAGTAATTTTGTGGTCAGAGAATTAGGGAATGCAAGAGTTGGATGCTTCTATTATCTGCAGTTTATAAACCAGAAGAATTTATGGAATATAGGGAAGTGGAAATTGAGATGGTTGAATATATAGGAACATCAGTGGTTCAATCCTGCCACAAGCATGACAGCATTCATGGCTGTTTCAATGATGATCAGCACTGTAACCTCCATCGGGGGTAGACATGGAACTACACTGTCCCAAGCTGTTAGGTATTGCTGCCTGCAACGGATGCCACCTAGCGCCTTCAATAAAGATAGAAATATAACAGTAAATGTGGTAAAGTGTGCGACTTTCCTGTCTATTATATATACATTACAACAGAAACAACATTTCAATTTAGCTGTCAATGTTGGAAAATGTATGAAAGGTCCTACATAAAAATAAAAATAAACATCACAAAAGGAAGCCATTCAGCCCTTTATGTCCAACTCACTCTTGCACTTTTTACACACACCACTGCATTTTTTCTTCAGCTGATTATCTGAATCCCATTTGAAAGCCACAATTGAAACCTCCTCCCCCACACCCTCATTTCTTAAATTTAGGGAATGCAAGAGTTGGATGCTTCCACTATTTGCAGCTTATAAATCAGAAGAGTTTGTGGAATGAAGGGAAGTGGAATTTGAGATGGTTGAATATGTAGGAACATCTGTGGTTCAATCCTGCCACAAGCATGACAGCATTCATGGGTATTTCAATGATGGTCAGCACTGCAATCACCATCGGGGTGTAGACATGGAACTGCACTGTCCCAAGCTGTTAGGAATTGCTGCCACATAACTCCTTCAATAAAGATAGAAATGTGTCAACAAATGTGGTAAAGTGTGGGACCTTCCTATCTATTATATATATATATTACAATAGAAACAACATTTCAATTTAGCTGTCAGTGATGGAAAGTGTATGAAAGGTCCTATATAAAAACAAAACCACATCACAAAAAGAAGCCATTCAACACTTTATGTCCAACTCACTCTTGCACTTTTCATGCACACCACTGCATTTGTTTTTCTTCAGATGATTACCTAAATCCCGTTTGAAAGTCACAATTAAATTTTCCTACCTCACATCCTCATTTCTTAATTTTATTACTTTTGAATCTGTCTCCTTATTGTCACATTTTGTCACTGAAATCGAATTTGAACTTAAATTTCCTGAATGAAAACTGCTTTCAATTTCCCTTTTACACTGTGGATTGTTGTCCTCTCTGTAGGTACCAGTTGGTTGGTAAGCCATATCGGCTTTGTACAGCTTTCGGTTGGGGTGGCCAGGTCCCAACATGTGACCGTAAGTTAGAATTCCATCTTTCTTAAGAGCTGTAGGTTTTGTTTTGTATGTTTTACCGGATACATACTATCCAACTAGTATAATTTTACAGAATATTATTTTATTTAACTCGTGGTAAACGAGGTTAGATTATTTTTCTTCCCTGCTTTGAAACTAAATGCTCATTAGCCATTGGGTTAGGGACAGGAAACGCAGATACCATTAACATACAACTTTCCTATCTATCGTGAAGGGCTGTGTGATCATGCCAGCAAAGTCTTTGAGAAATAAAGGAGAGCTGGGGCCAATCTCATGAGTACAAAGATCTATTGGTATTTCCTCATTTCTATTCCAGGCCTTGTCCACTGCCCTTCCTCCCACGGAAGTCACAAATGGCATCCAATATGACTGTTACCATATTTCTTGTGTTATTGTTCAGCAACGTGGACTGAGTGGCATGAATCTATCTGAAATTCTTATCCAGATTAATCTAACAACTCAGACTACAGAGTGCAGTTATGGACAAGTAAATCCCTTTCTGTAACAAGTTTCTGTTGAAGTGTACATTGCAATGGTCATGAAGATTCCATTCTAATAGGCAGCTTATTAGCATATCCAGTACTTAAAGTGACACAGCTCTTAATAGCTTTACACATCACCTTTTTTTCAAGATAAAATTACATTAACTAGAAAAAGAAATGAATATACATTAGGGTAGTTGCAAAACTAATTGAAACATGTTTAATTTAAAAATCTGAAAGTCTGCATAACAACAGTGGTTTGACATTCCTTCTAGATCTTACGATGGTATAACTTTTCAGAGATTTAGACTTCACAATTGGATGTTCTCAGCTTGAATGTGTGTTCATGTCTTGCATATTGTCATTGTATTGGTTGTTGAACTTATGATTCAAACATTTTTTTCATGTCTGTGTACAATTTGAGGTATGCACAGTTTATTTAGTTTCTATTCTTCCTTAATGTTCTTTTCAGTGTCATAACATCATTGGATTTGGCTTACTGCACACTTGGGATATATCTGAGAGTAACTGTGTTCCCTGTGTAGGATGTAAGACACTGATCTTCTGTTCTACAAGCAGATAATAGACTCTGTACCTGCATGTTGGTCAACCATCATCTTCATTCTCCCATGTTTTTCGAGAAGGTCATCCTGTGTCTCTGAAAACTTGGATAGATGATGGCTTAATGGTGTTATCTTCCAAACATGATCTGTGCTTATGATGGTAAGATCATGTCTAGGGGTGTAGCTGTTCTTGCAACATAGAGGAAGGTAGCTGAACCAGATCAGCCTCTCACCTCTGTATTTGCTACACAGTAAAATTAAAATCTTCAAAGACTCTCAAAATTGACCCCAGTGATTCCTAACCAGACTTTAGAATACAATAACTTTAGTCGAGCAAAATGAAACAAGAAAGAAATCTAGCTGGTATACGCAATAAACAGAAAAACATTTGTTTTCAGCCTAATCTACACATAATACAGACGTACAAAGAAACACATATAAGAGATAAATAAGAGAAAATAACAAAACTGTCCAAATGACTTAAGTGGTTTTCACAATGCAGTGTTCACCAGGCATAACTGATAGTTTCCTGGTTGATTGTCTGAAGCTGTTGACCACGGTCAGTTCACTCAGAAAAAGACAGTAATACTTATAACTTAGTTTTCTATTCTCTGAGCTTCTAAGAACCGCTCATGAGAAACTGTGACATGGAGGTGCCAATGTTGGACTGCGGTGGCCAAGGTTAGAAGTCAGATGACACCAGGTTATAGTCCAATAGGTTTATTTGAAATCATAAGCTTTTGGAATGTTGCCCTTTGTCAGGTGAAATGATCATCTCCTCCACAAGGTCCCAGTTACCAAGCAACATCTGTAATCTGCTTGAGCATAGTATATTTTTCCAGAGTTTCTGGAACCATTTTCCAGATACTGACCTTGTTAACAGCTGACTTCTGCTAACTGTTTCAATCTAGTGCTCTTCCCTGGTGACAAAGCATCTGAAAAACCTTTTGATTGGGAACCAACCTGCAATTAACTTTCAGGACTGGTGTCACACATAAACTGAAGCTTGTTTGGTCTGTTCGCCTTTAACATAAGCTGTTACCACAGTCCAAAAGTCATCTTTAGCAGACAATTTGCAGTTCACAGCTCCAAACTATAATTGATAAACAAATTAAATAAAAATAATGAAAAAATCAATGAGGGCTGTAGTATTGTTAGATGTAACAAAGCAGCACAAACATTTTATATAAAGCCCTGCACTTATTGATGACAGTGTGAACCATTTGTTTAGTCTTGAAACCATTGGATCTGGGATAATGTTGTGACATTGTCACATATGTTATGCCCCATTTTTGACACATTTCCCTGAAAGCTCTATCAGTATACAGTGGCTCATTACCAATATGATGTCTGAAGGTGAACCAAACAGATTGAATACTGCATTCATTTATCTGCCATGGGTGTGCTTGAAGTGTCCTTTGATTGACAATTGAACATTTGGAAAAGTTAAAATAACTAGCAGAAGAACATCAACTCTGCTTGGTAAATAAATCTGTAGTATTCGTAGACAAAGGTGTCCTTTTAGTGTTGTAAAGATTCTTTGTGTTGCAGTGGTTGCTGGCTTGAGCTTATACATCCTCACTGTCTTCCCTATGTTGTTGTTGATCCCTTGTCATTAAACATTAGTCTGTGCCGGGCATCTTGTTCACTCTGTACCTGTATGTGATCGATAGAACTGTGACAATATAATCTGGCAAAGAGTTTCAGGTACAAACACTTGTTTTCCTTTACAAACTGTGGGCTGAATCTTACTTTTTTTTTTGGCAAATTGCAAGTTGCTTCAAGTGATGGAGTGATTCTTGCTGTAAGACCAAGCAAGTTTTCTGATTTTATTTTACCAAACTCTTGAATTGGGATGGGAATCTTGAACCTCGTCCAAGCGTTCTCCCTTCTCAAGGGATAGGGTGGTGCCAGAAGACATTCAGCTGGTTGAGGAGCCACACACCCTTGGTAGTCTCCATTCAGGAGACTGCAGAGATGACCAAGTCCTCCTATTCAAACCCAAGCCTGCCTGCCCACCTCCGACAATTGGAATTGCCAACCATGGAGCATCAAGTAGATTCTGGCATGAAGACCTTTGATATATCTGGCCCCTATCATGCTCTGAATGAATGGCCAGTGTGACAGAATCAAGTGAGATTTTTCATGAGGTCATCCCAATGACGAGATCATCTCACAGACATCTGGTGTGCTTTTCCTGAACAGCAAGGTAAGAATCTTGCTTGGCAATGGTGAATTTCCAATTAACGTTCATTATTGCTTGTTAACAGCTCAACCTGCTATAGGTTGCTTTTACTTCTTCTGGGAAGCAACAATATTAGGATCAGACTTGGTTTTACCCTTCATAGAACATAGAACATAGAAACCCTTCATAAACATAGAACATAGAACATAGAAGAATACAGCGCAGTACAGGCCCTTAGGCCCTCGATGTTGCGCCGATCCAAGCCCACCTAACCTATACTAACCCACTATCCTCCATATACCTATCCAATGCCCGCTTAAATGCCCATAAAGAGGGAGAGTCCACCACTGCTACTGGCAGGGCATTCCATGAACTTACGACTCGCTGAGTGAAGAACCTACCCCTAACTTCAAACTGTGTGTTACTGAGCAGCTTATCACTGAGAAGGTGCTGCTTGACAACACTGTTGATGACAAGCTGTGGAGCACACCTTCAGACAGTATTGCCAGGGCCCATAGTCTTTGCAGTAACCAGTGGGTCCAACCATTTCTTGATATCAATAAAGGGAATCGAGTTGATTGAAGACTGGCATCTGTGATGCTGTGAAGCTGGGAACCACTGGAGGAGCCTGAGATGGATTATGTACTTGGCACTTCTGGTTGATGATTGTTGTGAATGCTTCAGCTTTATCTTTTGGACTTGTGTGCTGGGCTCCCCTCTCATTATGCATGGGGATATTTGTGGAATCTCCTTCTCCAGTCAGTTGTTTAATTGTCCACCACCATTCATGACTGGAGTGACAGAACTGCAGAACTTAGTTCTGATCCATTAGTTGTGGGATTGTTTTCCTCTATCACTTGTTGCTTATCCTGTTTGGCACGCAAGTAGTCCTATTCTGTAGCTTTACCAACTTTTAGGTATGCCCAATGTTGCTTCTGACATGCCCTCCTGCTCTCTTCATTGATCCTCTGGTTTGATGATAGTGGTAGAATGGGAGATATTTCAGGCCATGAGGTTGCAAATTGTACTAGAGTACAATTTGGCTGCTCTTAGTAGCCCATAGTGCATCATTGTAAAGTATCTTCAATATGAAGTCAGGACTTTGTCTCCACAAGAACTGTGCAGTGGTCACTCTTAGCAATACTTTCATCAACAGATGCATCTGTAGCATGTAAATTGATGAGGATGAGGTCAGATATGTCTTTCTTTGTTGTTAGTTCCATCACTATCTGCTGCTGATCCATTCTAGCAGCTGAGTCCTTTCGGACTTGACCAGCATGATCAGAATCAGCTTAGCATAGAGGTGGGATCCTAGCATAGTTTCAGTAGGGAGATTTGCAAATTGAAGACAAAATTAGTTGGTTAAGTGACAGACAGGAAATGGAGATAGAAAAATGGACAACAAAGAAGTCTGACAATAATGATGTGTATTTCAATAAACGGAGTCTAATTAATAAAGCAGATGAGCTGTAATCAAAAATAGACACTCAGAAGTATTATGCCATGGTATTCCTTGCCCCTACAGCCACCGTGTTTTTGTGCTGAGTATAGTTGAGTTTCTGGTCAATGGTAACCTCCATGATATTGACAATGGGGGATTCAGTGATGGAATCCAAATTGAACGTTAAGACACAATGGTTAGATTGTCTCTTATTGGAGATGGACAGTACTTGGCATTTGTGTGGCATGAATTACTTGCCACTTTTCAGCCCAAATCTGGATATTGTCTCGGTCTTGCTGCATTGGACATATATGAATGTTGCTGAACATGCTGCAACCATCAGTGAACATCTCTTTTTGTAGCTGAAGATGGTTGGGCCGAGATCACTAGCCTGAGGAACCTCTGTAGAGATGTCCTGGAGCTGAGATGACTGGCCTCATTCTATGTGTCAGCTATGACTCCAACCGGTGGAAGATTTTCACCCTGATTCCCATTGATTCCAGTTCTTTGATGCAGTCTTGATGTAAAAGGCAGTGACTCACTTTATCTCTAGAACTGAGATCTTTTGTCCATGTTTGAACCAAGGGTCATTGTGGTTCAGTGGTTAGCACTGCTGCCTCACAGCACCAGGAACCTGGATTGGATTCTACCCTTGGCTGGTGGTCAATGTGGAGTTTGAATGTTCTCCCTGTGTTTGTGAGTTTCTTTAGGGTGCTCCAGTTTCCTCCCACTGACCAAAGATGTGCAGGTAAGGTGCATTCACCATGATAAATTGCACATCTTGTCCAGGGATGTGTAGGCTAGATGGTTTAACCATGGGAAATGTAAGGTTACAGGGATAGGGTGGGGGTGTTGGTCTGGGTGGGATGCTCTTCAGAGGGACAGTGTGGAACTGCTTGCTTCCATACTAGGGATTCTATGATTCTATCCAATGTGTTCAGGAGCTGAGTGACTATGGTAGAACCCAAACTGTGTGTTACTGAGCAGCTTATCACTGAGAAGGTGCTGCTTGACAACACTGTTGATGACAAGCTGTGGAGCACACCTTCAGACAGTATTGCCAGGGCCCATAGTCTTTGCAGTAACCAGTGGGTCCAACCATTTCTTGATATCAATAAAGGGAATCGAGTTGATTGAAGACTGGCATCTGTGATGCTGTGAAGCTGGGAACCACTGGAGGAGCCTGAGATGGATTATGTACTTGGCACTTCTGGTTGATGATTGTTGTGAATGCTTCAGCTTTATCTTTTGGACTTGTGTGCTGGGCTCCCCTCTCATTATGCATGGGGATATTTGTGGAATCTCCTTCTCCAGTCAGTTGTTTAATTGTCCACCACCATTCATGACTGGAGTGACAGAACTGCAGAACTTAGTTCTGATCCATTAGTTGTGGGATTGTTTTCCTCTATCACTTGTTGCTTATCCTGTTTGGCACGCAAGTAGTCCTATTCTGTAGCTTTACCAACTTTTAGGTATGCCCAATGTTGCTTCTGACATGCCCTCCTGCTCTCTTCATTGATCCTCTGGTTTGATGATAGTGGTAGAATGGGAGATATTTCAGGCCATGAGGTTGCAAATTGTACTAGAGTACAATTTGGCTGCTCTTAGTAGCCCATAGTGCATCATTGTAAAGTATCTTCAATATGAAGTCAGGACTTTGTCTCCACAAGAACTGTGCAGTGGTCACTCTTAGCAATACTTTCATCAACAGATGCATCTGTAGCATGTAAATTGATGAGGATGAGGTCAGATATGTCTTTCTTTGTTGTTAGTTCCATCACTATCTGCTGCTGATCCATTCTAGCAGCTGAGTCCTTTCGGACTTGACCAGCATGATCAGAATCAGCTTAGCATAGAGGTGGGATCCTAGCATAGTTTCAGTAGGGAGATTTGCAAATTGAAGACAAAATTAGTTGGTTAAGTGACAGACAGGAAATGGAGATAGAAAAATGGACAACAAAGAAGTCTGACAATAATGATGTGTATTTCAATAAACGGAGTCTAATTAATAAAGCAGATGAGCTGTAATCAAAAATAGACACTCAGAAGTATTATGCCATGGTATTCCTTGCCCCTACAGCCACCGTGTTTTTGTGCTGAGTATAGTTGAGTTTCTGGTCAATGGTAACCTCCATGATATTGACAATGGGGGATTCAGTGATGGAATCCAAATTGAACGTTAAGACACAATGGTTAGATTGTCTCTTATTGGAGATGGACAGTACTTGGCATTTGTGTGGCATGAATTACTTGCCACTTTTCAGCCCAAATCTGGATATTGTCTCGGTCTTGCTGCATTGGACATATATGAATGTTGCTGAACATGCTGCAACCATCAGTGAACATCTCTTTTTGTAGCTGAAGATGGTTGGGCCGAGATCACTAGCCTGAGGAACCTCTGTAGAGATGTCCTGGAGCTGAGATGACTGGCCTCATTCTATGTGTCAGCTATGACTCCAACCGGTGGAAGATTTTCACCCTGATTCCCATTGATTCCAGTTCTTTGATGCAGTCTTGATGTAAAAGGCAGTGACTCACTTTATCTCTAGAACTGAGATCTTTTGTCCATGTTTGAACCAAGGGTCATTGTGGTTCAGTGGTTAGCACTGCTGCCTCACAGCACCAGGAACCTGGATTGGATTCTACCCTTGGCTGGTGGTCAATGTGGAGTTTGAATGTTCTCCCTGTGTTTGTGAGTTTCTTTAGGGTGCTCCAGTTTCCTCCCACTGACCAAAGATGTGCAGGTAAGGTGCATTCACCATGATAAATTGCACATCTTGTCCAGGGATGTGTAGGCTAGATGGTTTAACCATGGGAAATGTAAGGTTACAGGGATAGGGTGGGGGTGTTGGTCTGGGTGGGATGCTCTTCAGAGGGACAGTGTGGAACTGCTTGCTTCCATACTAGGGATTCTATGATTCTATCCAATGTGTTCAGGAGCTGAGTGACTATGGTAGAACCCAAACTGTGTGTTACTGAGCAGCTTATCACTGAGAAGGTGCTGCTTGACAACACTGTTGATGACAAGCTGTGGAGCACACCTTCAGACAGTATTGCCAGGGCCCATAGTCTTTGCAGTAACCAGTGGGTCCAACCATTTCTTGATATCAATAAAGGGAATCGAGTTGATTGAAGACTGGCATCTGTGATGCTGTGAAGCTGGGAACCACTGGAGGAGCCTGAGATGGATTATGTACTTGGCACTTCTGGTTGATGATTGTTGTGAATGCTTCAGCTTTATCTTTTGGACTTGTGTGCTGGGCTCCCCTCTCATTATGCATGGGGATATTTGTGGAATCTCCTTCTCCAGTCAGTTGTTTAATTGTCCACCACCATTCATGACTGGAGTGACAGAACTGCAGAACTTAGTTCTGATCCATTAGTTGTGGGATTGTTTTCCTCTATCACTTGTTGCTTATCCTGTTTGGCACGCAAGTAGTCCTATTCTGTAGCTTTACCAACTTTTAGGTATGCCCAATGTTGCTTCTGACATGCCCTCCTGCTCTCTTCATTGATCCTCTGGTTTGATGATAGTGGTAGAATGGGAGATATTTCAGGCCATGAGGTTGCAAATTGTACTAGAGTACAATTTGGCTGCTCTTAGTAGCCCATAGTGCATCATTGTAAAGTATCTTCAATATGAAGTCAGGACTTTGTCTCCACAAGAACTGTGCAGTGGTCACTCTTAGCAATACTTTCATCAACAGATGCATCTGTAGCATGTAAATTGATGAGGATGAGGTCAGATATGTCTTTCTTTGTTGTTAGTTCCATCACTATCTGCTGCTGATCCATTCTAGCAGCTGAGTCCTTTCGGACTTGACCAGCATGATCAGAATCAGCTTAGCATAGAGGTGGGATCCTAGCATAGTTTCAGTAGGGAGATTTGCAAATTGAAGACAAAATTAGTTGGTTAAGTGACAGACAGGAAATGGAGATAGAAAAATGGACAACAAAGAAGTCTGACAATAATGATGTGTATTTCAATAAACGGAGTCTAATTAATAAAGCAGATGAGCTGTAATCAAAAATAGACACTCAGAAGTATTATGCCATGGTATTCCTTGCCCCTACAGCCACCGTGTTTTTGTGCTGAGTATAGTTGAGTTTCTGGTCAATGGTAACCTCCATGATATTGACAATGGGGGATTCAGTGATGGAATCCAAATTGAACGTTAAGACACAATGGTTAGATTGTCTCTTATTGGAGATGGACAGTACTTGGCATTTGTGTGGCATGAATTACTTGCCACTTTTCAGCCCAAATCTGGATATTGTCTCGGTCTTGCTGCATTGGACATATATGAATGTTGCTGAACATGCTGCAACCATCAGTGAACATCTCTTTTTGTAGCTGAAGATGGTTGGGCCGAGATCACTAGCCTGAGGAACCTCTGTAGAGATGTCCTGGAGCTGAGATGACTGGCCTCATTCTATGTGTCAGCTATGACTCCAACCGGTGGAAGATTTTCACCCTGATTCCCATTGATTCCAGTTCTTTGATGCAGTCTTGATGTAAAAGGCAGTGACTCACTTTATCTCTAGAACTGAGATCTTTTGTCCATGTTTGAACCAAGGGTCATTGTGGTTCAGTGGTTAGCACTGCTGCCTCACAGCACCAGGAACCTGGATTGGATTCTACCCTTGGCTGGTGGTCAATGTGGAGTTTGAATGTTCTCCCTGTGTTTGTGAGTTTCTTTAGGGTGCTCCAGTTTCCTCCCACTGACCAAAGATGTGCAGGTAAGGTGCATTCACCATGATAAATTGCACATCTTGTCCAGGGATGTGTAGGCTAGATGGTTTAACCATGGGAAATGTAAGGTTACAGGGATAGGGTGGGGGTGTTGGTCTGGGTGGGATGCTCTTCAGAGGGACAGTGTGGAACTGCTTGCTTCCATACTAGGGATTCTATGATTCTATGCAATGTGTTCAGGAGCTGAGTGACTATGGTAGAACCCAAACTGTGTGTTACTGAGCAGCTTATCACTGAGAAGGTGCTGCTTGACAACACTGTTGATGACAAGCTGTGGAGCACACCTTCAGACAGTATTGCCAGGGCCCATAGTCTTTGCAGTAACCAGTGGGTCCAACCATTTCTTGATATCAATAAAGGGAATCGAGTTGATTGAAGACTGGCATCTGTGATGCTGTGAAGCTGGGAACCACTGGAGGAGCCTGAGATGGATTATGTACTTGGCACTTCTGGTTGATGATTGTTGTGAATGCTTCAGCTTTATCTTTTGGACTTGTGTGCTGGGCTCCCCTCTCATTATGCATGGGGATATTTGTGGAATCTCCTTCTCCAGTCAGTTGTTTAATTGTCCACCACCATTCATGACTGGAGTGACAGAACTGCAGAACTTAGTTCTGATCCATTAGTTGTGGGATTGTTTTCCTCTATCACTTGTTGCTTATCCTGTTTGGCACGCAAGTAGTCCTATTCTGTAGCTTTACCAACTTTTAGGTATGCCCAATGTTGCTTCTGACATGCCCTCCTGCTCTCTTCATTGATCCTCTGGTTTGATGATAGTGGTAGAATGGGAGATATTTCAGGCCATGAGGTTGCAAATTGTACTAGAGTACAATTTGGCTGCTCTTAGTAGCCCATAGTGCATCATTGTAAAGTATCTTCAATATGAAGTCAGGACTTTGTCTCCACAAGAACTGTGCAGTGGTCACTCTTAGCAATACTCTCATCAACAGATGCATCTGTAGCATGTAAATTGATGAGGATGAGGTCAGATATGTCTTTCTTTGTTGTTAGTTCCATCACTATCTGCTGCTGACCCATTCTAGCAGCTTAGTCCTTTCGGACTTGACCAGCATGATCAGAATCAGCTTAGCATAGAGGTGGGATCCTAGCATAGTTTCAGTAGGGAGATTTGCAAATTGAAGGCAAAATTAGTTGGTTAAGTGACAGACAGGAAATGGAGATAGAAAAATGGACAACAAAGAAGTCTGACAATAATGATGTGTATTTCAATAAACGGAGTCTAATTAATAAAGCAGATGAGCTGTAATCAAAAATAGACACTCAGAAGTATTATGTCATGCACACAAGATAAGAGGCAAATCTAGACGAGTACACTAACACCATCACAAACTTCATTTGCTAATATGTGGAGAATTGTATGCTAAATAAGTCATTCTGGGTGTTCCCCAACCAGAAACCTTGGATGAACTGGGAAGTCAATTCCCAACTGAAGACCAGGTATGTAGCATTCAAGTCGGATGACCCAGACCTATGCAGAAATTCCAGGTATGACGACCGCAAAGCTATCAGAAATGCCAAGAAGCAGTACCAGACTAAGTTAGAGGTCCAAACCAACCATAAAACTCCCGCCACCTGTGGCAAGGCCTAAAAACATAATGGGATATAAAATGAAGCAGAGCAAGATAATGGACATAGATGTGGCCCTCTCAGATGCACTCAGTACTTTCTAAGCTCAGTTCGAGCAGTATGCCAGCAGTCTGGTGTCACCTCCCTAACAGCCTCGCATGCACAATTCCCTCTATCACTGCTGAAGACATCAGACTGGTCTTCCTGGGAGTCAACCCAAGCAAAGCGACGAGTCCGGACAGAGTCACCAGCAGTGCACTTGAATCCTGTTTGGACTGGCTAGCAGAGGTATTCACTGACATCTTCAACCTCTCACTCCTACAAGCCAAGGACCCCATCTGCTTCAAGAAGACCACCATCATCCCAGTACCTAAGAAAGCATATGTAACGTTGCCTTAATGACAAGCATCCATCTCCATAATCATGAAGTACTTTGAGAGGCTGCACATGGCCCACATCAACTCTAGTTTCCCAGCCTGCCTAGATCGCCTGCAATTTGCCTACTGATATAATTGATCCACAGTGAATGGCATTTCCCTAGCCCTGCACTCATCCCTGGAACATATGGACAACAAGGACATCTACATCAGACTCCTGCTCTTCGGCTACAGCTCCACCTTCAATACCATTATTCTCTCCAGAATGATCTCAAAGCTTCAAGACCTAGATCTAAGTTCCACCCTCTGCAACTGGATCCTCAGCTTTCTGACCCATAGACTGCAATTAGTGAAGATAGACAACAGCACCTTCTCCTCGATAACACTCAACACTGAAGCCCCCCAAGGATGCCCCCTCAGGCCCTTACTTTACTCCATGTACACCCACGACTCTTGCCAAATTCCAAATGAATGCTATCTCCAAGTTTGCGGGTGACACACAGTGGTAGAATGGTTCTCAAACAATGATGAGGCAGAATACAGAAAGGAGTTAGAGGGCTTTGTGACGTGGTGCAATAAGAACAACCTCTCTCTCAACATCAGCAAAACTAAATAATTGATTATTGCCTTCAAAAAGAAAGGAGGAGAACACGTTCCCATCTACATCAATGGAGCTGATGTTGAGAGGGTTGAGAGCATCACATTCCTAGGAGTTTGACGATAACTAACAATTTGTCCTGTACTTGCCATGTAGATGGTCAAAAAGGCAAGTAACGCCTCTTCTTCCTTTGTCCATAAGGTCCCTCACCAATTTCTACAAATGCACCATTGAAAGCATACTGTCCGGGTTCATAATGGCCTGATATGGCAAATGCTCTGCCCAGAAAGAAATTACAGAAGATTGTGCACACAGTCCAGACCATCACAGAAGTCAGCCTCCTATTTATGAACTTCATTTTCATGGCTCATTGCCGTGGATAGGCTGCGAACATCCCACACCGGTAATGCTCTCCTACAACCTCTTCCATTAGGTGGAAAATACAGAAGCTTGAATGTTTGCACTAGCAGATTCAAAAACGTCTTCTTCCATGCCTTTAGATTAGATTAGATTACATTACTTACAGTGTGGAAACAGGCCCTTCGGCCAAACAAGTCCACACCAACCCACCGAAGCGCAACCCACCCAGACCCATTCCCCTACATTTACCCCTTCACCTAACACTACGGGCAATTTAGCATGGCCAATTCACCTAACCTGCACATTTTTGGACTGTGGGAGGAAACCGGAGCACCCGGAGGAAACCCACGCAGACACGGGGAGAATGTGCAAGCTCCACACAGTCAGTCACCTGAGGCAGGAATTGAACCCGGGTCTCTGGCGCTGTGAGCAGTAGTGCTAACCACTGTGCCACCATGCCACCCCATCATTAGATGATGAATGGACTCTCCAACTTAAAATTATGCTGATCTTGTTAATTTTGATCTTCCCTAGCACATGCCCAGTGCGATATAACCTGTATGCCTCAGTCTAAGTTTTTTTTCACTCTGTGATCTGTATGCCCTTGCTTACTATGATCTTCCTGTACTGCTCATAAACAAAGCTTTTCACTGTACTTAGGTACACATGATAATGAATCAAATCACATTTTGATGGCTAGGCATGTCAGAGTACATAAAAGCCAAGCCCACATCAGTCAGCAGTTTTACCACTTACAGCTCCACAGAGATGCAGTAAGGTTTCACAGAACTTGTCATATCTCCTTGGATGCAATAAAAACCAGGTCTGCCATAAAACCTACACCGTTGATTACTGTGCCTCTTTTGGGGAACCATTCCGAAAGGAGTTAGTGAACTATGTGGGATCCCTGTTCAAAAGAAAAGGGCCACAATTATATTTTTACCATCACCACCATTATTTTCCATTTTCTAGAACCTGCACCTCGTATCTACCAAAACAGTGGCAAGCTAATTTACCCATTAAGATCTCATCTGACCAAGGCTCAAATTTCATGTCCAAAATATTCCAGAAATTGTTGGAAGCCTTCCTGCAGTCACAGGAGGCACTAGAATGGTATCACAAAACTTAAAAACATTGGTCAGATTATACTGCTATGAATAATTGCACAACTTGGATTAAGGACTGGGACATCTTTTGGTTGCCATCAGACATTCATTGAATGAATTCACCAGTTTTATTCCATTTAACTTTGCTCATGAACACCAAGTTTGAGGGTTCTGAAACAACTCAAGGAGAGGTTTTTCAACTAGAAGGAGCAAGTCTCTATCTTAGACTATGATTCAGAGTTTTAAGAGTGGCTTTGTGAGCCTGCAAAGTGGCCTGAGAACACTTTAAAGTCACCAAATTGTGATGAAACTCAAAGTAAACAAACATGCCAGAGTTTGAACCTTATAGCTGGGAAGCAACTTCTTGGTGCTTCTACAAACACCAGGTGAACTTGTAAAGTTCCAGTTTAGTGATTTGTATCAAGTGGCAAAGAAACTCAGGAAGTTACTCTTCTGATTGAGACCTAGACTGGGAACAAAAATGTCTGTGTAATGTCAACATGATAACTCAATACCACTACATAGAAGGAAAATGGTTTGTCCTGTTGTCACTAAACTGGGAGCTGAGGATTGCAGCAAAAATGAATTGGAGGGAGACATGGGTGAGACCCATATTAAACACCCTACTATCCCATTAAGCAATAGAGAAATACTGGTAAACCTAGACTCCTTTTTCACCCACCTATTTGCAACAGCAAGCAAGACTTAGTGAGATTGCTCACTTTATTCAAGGGTTGGTGAAGAGACAAACCAGGCTGCACCATGTTAGCTCTGTATAATGTGGATGTTGTGGAGAACCCTCCCCATAAGGTTACATCCCTATTGGCTAGGTCCAGATAAGCTGGTGTAGATTTGGTAGGTGATGAACTAGATACTGGAACAGCAAATAATAGAGCCTGGTACCAGTAACTGGAACTCCCCAGTTGAGCTCATGTTCAAGCTTGATGGATCAATAAGACTCTGGATTGATGACCAAAATGCTGATGCAATGATCGTAGCCAATTCCTACCCAATACACAGGCTGGAAGATTGAATAAACAAGTTTGGCAAAGCCACCTTTGTTACCAATATAGATTTGCTGTATATGCTTGTGTAGGTCGTGTTTTGAAGGCCTTTGTTTTGGACTGAAATTAGGGAGTTGACTTATAGACAAGTTATTGTTTTCGAGGGGATGAATTTCATGCTTGGCATGAGTCAAAAAATGGACAAACAAGAGCCAGATCTTTGTATAAAATAATAAACAACAGAAGGAAAATGAATTATGGCCATTATTAAGTATTTATCCACAAAATAACTGTCTCCATTCTGCCTGCTACAGTAGAACAGTACTTTCATACTGTATTCCAGTTACCAGTATAGTAAAGTGCATGAAGGTCAACACATAAGTACAACTCTTAATAGATATAACAGCAGGTGGTTAGGCCATCTACCAGGGATATTCCTACAACACACAATTCATGAAATAAAAACAACGGAGCAGTAAAAACAACAAAAGCAAAAGTTTGATAGTATTTTATTTAAAAATAATGCATTAAACTATGAATAATATATGATAACTACATTATATCAAAAAAACTGATGTTCACAGCAAAAGACTCTTCTCACCATACATCACGAATATTATGGGATAGCTGTTTAAAACAAAAGTTACAGGTACATGCAAAAGTTCATTAGAATCCTTCAAATTCCCTGACCTCCACAGTTGCACCACTTTATAATTTATTCCAGTCATATGGGTTAACCATATCATCGTATGGTTCATCTGAATTCTCAAGGGTCTCATCAATTGATTTGTCATCACTTTCATCTGACATAAATAGTCATCCTCCATACCATCTAAAGCATTACAAATTCCACATTTTTTGAAGGTTTTCACTATAATTTCAGTATCCATCTCCTACCAGGACCAAACAATCCACTCAAACAGTTGCTAGTAATGGAGCGCGCATGTTGCCAGCCTTTGTGAAGCATTCTGCCTCTTTTTGCATCCAAGTGTCCCATTTTTCCCTTACGAAGTCCATCAAAGGTTTATTGATGATAACATCTAGTGACTGCACCATTCGTAAGGCCTCTCAGAATCATTGCAATGTCAGTATTGTTAGCTCGAATTTCAGTGATAACAGCTTTCACTCTGTATGATCATATCCCAAACTAGTAAGCTTTTTTCCTTTCTAAGTCCACCTGGTTGCATATTCCAGACCTCCATAATCCAAGTCTTGCAGCCACCTTCATCCATCCACCCTGTTTCATGGACAAGGCTAACAATGCCTTTCGGAAATTTCTGTTTGGGAAGAGTTTTCCGCATAAAAATCACCACAGGCTTTAACTTTGTTCCATCTGCCATGCACCCAAGTAGCACAGTAAATTGACTCCTTTCATGACCATAGTCTTAAGTAAAACTATTTTTGCTCCAATCTTTGCTCCAATTCTGTTCTCTGGCATATCAAAGTTCATTGGGATTTTGTCCATATTGTCAATGCATGACAGACTGTACCCATTTTTCTTCAGCTTCTGATTACAAAGCGATGGAACCCTATTAGCTTGTCATTAAGTTCTGCTGGTAGACATTGGGCAATTTTGGTTTTTGGTCTAAGCACTAAATCATACCTTTTTATAAACCTACTGCTCCATCTAGCACTGGCTTTGAAATCACTGAATCCACCAATTTTTGCTTCGATTTTGGTGCGAATTCTGACACATTGTTGACTCACAATGCTCCTGTTCTGACACCACTAATTTACCCAGTCAGCAATCTTTTCTTCTAGTTGCGGCCACTTAAAGAGTTATAGAGATGTACAGCATGGAAACAGACCCTTCGGTCCAACTCGACTATGCCAACCAGATATCCCAACCTAACCTAGTCCCATTTGCCTGTACTTGGCCCATATCCCTCTAAACCCTTCCTATTCATATACCCATCCAGATGCCTTTTAAATGTTGCAATTGTACCAGCCTCTACCACTTCCTCTGGCAGCTCATTCCATACACGCACCACCCGCTGTGTGACAAAGTTACCCCTTAGGTTTCTTTTATATCTTTCCCCTCTCACCCTAAACATATGCCCTCTAGTTCTGGACTCCCCCACCGCAAGGAAAAAACTTTGTTTATTTATCCTATTGTTCAGCTTTCCTCGGCTAGCATACTCCTGTTTTGGCATAGCCTTTAAATGTGTGGCTATTTTCCTTCAATCTCACACAAGTTTTTTCAGAAACACAGATCTCCTTTGCAGTGATGCTATTGCTGTTCTTCTCTGCAACTTCAATTACTTTTAGTTTAAACAGTGCTGTATACTTCTTTCTTTTGTGATGCCATTTTGTCAGAAAAAGTTGGGAGAGTTTTACCGTAAGTTCAGAACACAACTGTACGCAACACCTAAGAAACTGAGGCATTAGCAGGAAGACAAAGTTGAAGGCTGCCATAAGGTACTGTAGATACCAGTATTTGCATGCACAGGTCAAATATATGTATGTAAATGTTACATCAATAAATATATATACAGTATACATATAGTTATCAACATTCAATTTAATTACTTGAAAATCATGTTGCGCAAATATATACATGCTGCGTGTAACATGTGATGACGCAGGTGTTGAATCAAAAACGAGTTTTTCAATCAAAAATGTGTATTTGAATCAAAACTGTGCAAATCATACCCTTTAAGGCTGCATGTATGGTCAGGAAGAGATCCCTGAAAAGCTAGGGTCAACTTAGAAATGAGGTATATGAAAAATATCAGACATTTTGGCCAAAAACGAAATCCTCATATACACCAGGTTGACCTATACACGGGTATATATGGTACTCAGGGGCTGTTGGCAGTTTGCAGGGAGAAAGCGAGGACTGCCGATGCTGGAGAACAGAGTTGAAAGTGTGCTGCTGGAAAAGCACAGCAGGTCAGGCAGCATCCGAGGAGCAGGAGAATTGACATTTCATGCGTAAGCCCTTCACCAGGAAGGGATTCCTAATGAATGGCTTATGCCTGAAACATTGAATCTCCTGCTCCTCATTGGAAGTTCGCAGGATTGCCATATGAAGGTTATCTCAAGAGTTATATCAGTTTCACGTCAGAACATAAGGCTAATAGGACTAGATAGTGACAAACTTAGCTAATTGCATTGTATACCTATGCCACCTACGACTTTACAATAACATCTAGGAAACACGCTTACAGCAAATAAAAGACTTCTTTCTAAAAATACAGGCCCCACTACTAATATAGATAGTGGTCAACTTTGCAAAATGTGTGTTTGCTAAGGCTCAAGTGACCTATTTAATGCCCAGACTGCAAAGGTGGAAGAAGTTGCTTTCCCACAATAATTCCCACAAGTGGATCATTGGAAGTAATATCCTTTCTCAGACGGATAGAGAGTGAAGGTTATGGGAATTTGAGAAATGCTGACATGATATTTTAAGAAATTGTTAATAAAATTGAGATCATCTGCAAATTGAATTCTGTGTCCCTTGTCTGCCTCACTGATGAGAGCACTAAAATAAAGTATTTTAAATAATAAACTGGTTGAAGTGTCCACTGCATGGACCACAATATTCTCCCAACTGAAAATAATAAAGTTAAAGTATCACACGTATCACAGATACTCATTTAATGGATTGTATGCAACTAGTAGTCAAGCTACAACACAGACTGCAAAGATTGGCTGATAAAATGCACTCACAGGTGTCAGACTGAGACCGTGACTAGAGGATAAAGTAATTTACTTTGTTTTCAGTGAATTTTTAGTATACTTTGTTTTTAGGTTTATATCACACCAGAAATAAGTTGATCTATATTTTCTTTGTGTTAGATCTTGGGTTGCAGTTAAATTCACAAAGTGATCTTGTGCTTAGAAAAGTTGGAGACCCCTGGGATAGCGTGATTGAATGAGCAGAGAGATTACATGGTTGATGTCATAGTGACAGTTCTCCATGAAAACATTAAGAAAGAGTAAAATGCTCGAGGGAGGGATCACACAGGAGAGAGATGGAGTGAGAACACAGGAGTTGGGTGAAAGTTTCTATCTGGGACTGGTGATGGAAGAATGGCTCAATCTGATGTCCAGTTTCTGATTCATAAAGGGATCATTGATTCATAGAAACCCCTCAGTGCAGAAAGAGCACCATTCAGCCCATCAAGTTTGCACCAACCCTCTGAACAGCAATCAAACTACAACCGATTCCCCCCAAACTATCTTCATAACCTTGCATTTACCATGGATAATCCACCTAGCCTGCACATCCGTGGACACAATGGGAAGGTTTAGCATGGCCAATTCACCTAACCTGCAAATCTTTGGTCAGTGGGAGGAAACCGGAACATCTAGAGGAAACCCATGCAGACACAACGAGAATATAGATGGCTGGACGGGATGCGGTTGAGTCCTTTGTTAAAGACAGACTGTTCAATATCAGAGAGAAAAACAAAATCAGAAAGTATTGCAAATTCATAGCAAGGTGTGAGATGCAAAGAAGGATGGGGCCAAAGAGAAGTGAAAGAGGAGAGATATTTGGAGCAGCATTACATTTGCCATAACATTGAAAAAAAGATTTTGGATGAATTAAAGCAGAAGAGAATTTCTGGTGTACCTTCCAATGTAGCACAAATGTCTTTGTGCATATCAATGAGTGTTCTTACATCGGCCTCCCTTTATCTGAGTCTCCTGAGAGCAAATGTGCAACTCTCCCTTGGGTAAGCTTTACCTGAGCAATCCTTCTTGCCTTCTCTGTAAGCCACTGGTGTCCAATGATTCATTATATACAGATTCAAATTTATGCTATCCACTAAAGTAATAGCTATGTCAGAGACTGAGTGGTAGCTGTGAAATCAAGTCATTGCATTTTTTTTCATCAATCTGTTGTTCCTCTTAGGTATCATGCTTCTATAGCATCACTTGTCAAGGTGCCCGTTTGTTGGCATTGAAAAAGAGGAAATCACAAAGTAATTTTGTGGTCAGAGAATTAGGGAATGCAAGAGTTGGATGCTTCTACTATCTGCAGTTTATAAACCAGAAGAATTTATGGAATATAGGGAAGTGGAAATTGAGATGGTTGAATATATAGGAACATCTGTGGTTCAATCCTGCCACAAGCATGACAGCATTCATGGCTGTTTCAATGATGGTCAGCACTGTAACCTCCATCGGGGTGTAGACATGGAACTACACTGTCCCAAGCTGTTAGGTATTGCTGCCTGCAACGGATGCCACCTAGCGCCTTCAATAAAGATAGAAATATAACAGTAAATGTGGTAAAGTGTGCGACTTTCCTGTCTATTATATATACATTACAACAGAAACAACATTTCAGTTTAGCTGTCAATGTTGGAAAATGTATGAAAGGTCCTACGTAAAAATAAAAACACATCACAAAAGGAAGCCATTCAGCCCTATATGTCCAACTCACTCTTGCACTTTTCACACACACCACTGCATTTTTTCTTCAGCTGATTATCTGAATCCCATTTGAAAGCCACAATTGAAACCTCCTCCCCCACACCCTCATTTCTTAATTTTTTTACTTTTGAATCTGTCTCCTTATTGTCACATTGTGCCATTTAAATTGAATTTCAAGCTTAAATTTCCTGAATGAAAATTGATTTCAATTTTCCTTTTACACTGGATTGTTGTCCTCTCTGTAGGTACCAGTTGGTTGGTAGGCCATATCGGCTTTGTAAAGCTTCCGGTTGGGATGGCCAGGTCCCAACGTGTGACCGTAAGTTAAAATTCCATCTTTCTTAAGAGGCTGAAGGTTTTGTTTTCTATGATTTACCAGCTCTATACTGTCTAACTAATATAATCTTACAGAATATTATTTTATTTAACTCACGTTAAATCAGGTTAGAAGATCTTTCTTCCGTGCTTTGACATAGGGAAGATAGGGACTGGAAATGCAGATACCATTAACATACAACTCTCCTATCAATCATGAAGGGCTGTGTGATCATATCGGAGGATGCTTTAAGAGAAAAAGAGATCTGGGGCCAATCTCATGAATACAAGGATCTATTAGTATTTCATCATTTTTATTCCACTCCTTGTTTACTGCCCTTCCTCCCACGAAATTCACAAATGGCATCCAATATGACTGTTACATTTCTGTTACAAGTTTCTGTTGAAGTGTACATTGCATTGGTCATGAAGATTCCATTCTGGTTGACAGCTTATTAGCATATCCAGTTCTTAAAGTGACACAGCTCTTAACAGCCATACACATCACTTTCTTTCAATGATAAAATTACATTAACTAGAAGAAAAATAAATCTACGTTAGGGTAGGTGCAACACTATTTATACAGAAACAATATTGAAAAGTGCTTAATTTTAAGAATCTAAAAATCTGCATAATATCAGTGGTTTGATCCTCCTTCTAGATCTTATGATGGTATAACTTTTCAGAGATTTAGATTTCATAGTTGGGTGTTCTCAACTTGTAGATGTGCATATTGTACTTGTATTGTATATTGTTAGTGTGTTGATTGTTGGACTTATTATTCAAACTATTTTTTGATGTGTGTGTACAATTTGAAATTTGCACAATTTCCCTAGTCTTTTTTTACTCACTCACGGGATTAGGACGTCACTGGAGAACCAGCATTTATTGCCCATCCCAATGGACAATTGGAAGTCAACCACATTGCTGTGGGTCTGGAATCACATGTAGGCCAGACCACATGAGGATGGCAGATTCCTTCCCTAAAAGACATTAGTGACCCAGATGGGTTTTTCTAACAATTGACAATGGATTCCTTGTCATCACAGACTCTTGGTTCCAGATATTTATTGAATTCAGATTCCACCATCTGCTGTGGCAAGATTTGAATCCAGATCCCCAGAACATTACCTGGGTCTCTGGGTTACGAATCCACCAATGATATCACTTGACCATTGCCTCCCCATTGTTTTCCCTCAATGTTGTTCTTTTTCAATGTTATGATTTCATTGTATCCAAGCTTACTGCCCACTTGGGATATATCTGAGAGTAACTGTGTTTCATGTATAGGATGTATGACTCTGACATTCTGTTCTCAAAGCAAATAATATACTCTGTAGCTGCATGTTGGTCAACCATCATCTTCATTCTCCCTTGTTTTTCGAGAAGTTTATCCTGTATCTCTGAGAACTTGGACAGGTGATGGCTTGATGGTGTTACCTTCCAAACAATGTCTCTGCTTATGATAGTAAGACCATATCTAGGGGTGTAGCTGCCTTTGCAATATAGAGGGAGGTAGCTGAACTAAATCAACCTCTCTACTTCATACAAACAAACACATTTAAGAGATATATAAGAAAATAACAAAACTGTTCCAATGTGTGATTTCTACCAAAAGTCCATTGCAAAATGCAGTACAGGAGCTGCACTGCTGTCAGGCATATGGCAATAAAAAAAAAACAGTATGGGCAGTGAAATGCCAAACTGCTTTGGAAATCCTGAAGGCCTTTGAACAAGCAAGCACATGGTTTCAAACCCAAACTATCATTTGGTTTCAAGTAGACATCAATGTGTGCTATATTGAGATAGGGGCTGTATTTCTTAGGATGACAAATTCATAATAGAGAGTCTAATCAGGGTCTTCTCAAAAAATCTAATCAGACATCAGAAGTGCTAATCCACAGTGGAAAAGTAAACCTTTGGTTTATTATTACTTCCAAACACTTCAAGAGGAAAATTTCAATTCTTCTTTTCCAAGGAAAAATCATCAGAATCAGTGACACAGCTAAATCTGCAACAATCTTGAGTGAGAATGTGAATATATTGGGTTCACCAGTGAGACAACAGAAGACAAATGAAGAAATTCAACCAAATCTACAAACTGAAGTAAACAATTTACTTACTTACACATGCATCAGCAGATTGAGAATAAAAATTGCTTACACAGATTGAAAACAAACTACAGACAACTCTTTGGGATGGAATGTGGACAGGGGATGACCAAAGTCAAGAGATTCAGGACATGATCAAGGAGATGGCACAGAGTTCCAGCATCAAGAAGAGATTGCCTGGCTGAGAGATCACAGGATACTGAAAAAAAAAGTGTTTCAGTAGATCAGCTAAATTCCATGATAGAGGTTCATAGAACAAAGGTCCCCCAGATGATATGTGGGACAGCAACCTGATTCAACAAGAATTCAACAACTTGCAGAGGACCCTGTGACAGGCAGTCAACAAAACCCAGAGGAACAGGCAAGAAGAGGATTAAGACAAGAAACAATAAAATGTAACTTTGCAAGAAAGTTATAAAGTAATTGGAGAGAAATAGAGACGGACCAACAGAAAGGAGAATCAATATGTAGGGATTGAAAAGAATTATGCAGTGGCATCAGAAGAAAGGAAATGTTGATCATTTGGTAAGTAACTGCTGTTAGGGACAGTTCGTAAAGTTCCAAAATTGCAAAATGCATTTTAAATATAATTACCTATCTCAGATTTTTTAAGAGACCTCCGTAAAAGGGAAGTAAAAAACTAATGATTTCGTTATTTTTCTTATTTCTCAGTGGTAAAATGTATTGAATTCTAAGGTTTAAATGAATTCAGTAAGTGGTAGTGAGAAGAGACATTGACTGATTTAAAAATTAATTCACCATATAATTATTAACTTAATTAAGACAAGAAAGATGGAAGGGCAGATTAATTGTGAAGATGATCACAAAATGTGAAACTCCTGGACCTAGTATGATCTAGGGTAAACACATCTACAATAAATGTTTCCCACCTGAGCAACATCCCGCTTGGAAGCCAAACTGCTAGCGCTGTGCTGAATCAGGTAGAGGAAAATTATCTGGATACTTTAAATCAGGAGTCCTTTTGAATATGGTGTTCTGATTTGATCATTAGTCATGGAAAGTTGAGGGCAACTGTGAGTGAAATAGATAAGGGACCCAGACAGCAGGAGTGCAGGAGCCTTAGCCTTTGGAATTAGATAACAGGTTTGTTATCCTTCAACTTGTTTCAATGAGAATAAGTGCTGCACAAGGTCATCTAACTGACCATGTCACCATAGTATAGGGAACCGTTGAAATAGAAAAAATATACAAAGGGAGATAAAGTGTAAGGTAGAGGAGCAGAAGTAGAGCTTTTGGCCCATTGAGTCTGATCTGCCTTTCAATGAGATTATGTCTGATCTGATAATCCTCAACTCCACTTTCCTACCTTCTTTTCAATAAACCCAGTTCTTTTAATGATTAAGAATATGTTTTCTGAAGTCTTTCTCTGTTTTGATAATATTCAGCTTGTCTATTCTCCCTACCAAATTGCATAACCTCACATTTTCCCACATTACATTCCATCTGTCAACTTTCTGTCCACCCAGTTAACCTGTTTCTATACCTTCAGACACTTTGTGCTATTCTCACAACTTACTTCCCTAACTATCCTTGTGTTATCTACAATAGATAACACAACAATCTTGACAATAGTCTACTTCAAACCCACTGACTCTCACAACTACCAGAAAGACACTTCCTCCCACCTCCCTCATTAAAAATGCTATCCCTTCCTCCCAAATCGTCCACCTCCGCCACATCTGCTCCCAGGAGGAGTAATTCCACTCTAGCATATCCCAGATGGTCTCTGACTTCAAAGACCACAATTTGCCCTCCCACGTGGTCAACAATACCCTCCATGATATCTCCTCCACTTCCTGCACCTCTGGTCTTGAACCCTACCCCTCCAACCGCAACACGGATAGAACCCTCCTGGTCCTCGCTTTCCACCTCACCAATCTCTGGATACAATGCATCATCCTCCGCCATTCCCACTGCCTATAGTCAGATCCCACCACCAGAGATATATTTCTCTCCCCACCCCTTCCAGTATTCCACAGAGACCATTCTCTCCACGACTCCCTCATTAGCTCCACACTCACCACTAACCCACCCTCCCTTCCCAGCACTTTCCCTTGCCACCACAAGAGGTGTAATACCTATGCCCACACCTTCCCTCCACCTCCATCCAAGGCCCCAAAGAATCCTTCCACATCCGGTAAAGATTCTCCTGCACATCCACCCACCTCATCTATGTCTGATGCTCTTGATGTGGTCTCTTCTATATTGGGGAGACAGGATACCAACTTGTGGAATGTTTCAGAGAACATCTCTGGGACATACACAGGAAAGCAGTGAGTATAAATTCTCACCCTTCGACGCCAACGGCCATTTTGAGTGCAAGCAGCAGCGGAGGTAAGACGAACCCGAAAGACTGCAGCTAAGGTAAGGCAGTTTTTTAAACTTACTTACCGGTAGTGGACAGCGGTGTTTTCCCTATCACAGAAGGAGTGGGAGCAGCGGAGGAAGTGACGAGGATCAGAGGGGCAGCCAGGAAGGAAAGCAGTGAGTATATATATCAGCAAGGCGGCTAAACCCGAGACTCTACAACTGTAGTATCTCCCACCCGTCCTCCTCCTCTAACCTAGTTAATAAGGTAAGGTTCATTCAAAGCTTCCTCTATTGAATATAAGTTTGTTATTAATTTTATAGCAACTTGAACTAAGCTTTCTACTTTAGTACTGAGTGGGTGTTCAGATAAGTCGGGTATGCTTGCTAGGGCAGTTGCTTGCTCCTCCTGCAGAATGTGGCAGGTGGGAGACATGGCACACGTCTCCGCTGGCTACATCTGTGGGAAGTGCACCCAACTCCAGCTCCTTGAAAACTGTGTTAGGGAATTGGAGCTGGAGCTGGATGAATTACGGATCATTCGGGAGGCTGAGGGGGTAATTGAGAGGAGTTACC
>NC_057735.1:18434275-18513180 GCF_004010195.1 Chiloscyllium plagiosum
AGGCCTGGACCAGATTTGTCCTCGGCTGCTTTGGGAAATGAGAAATGCAATTGCTTCGCCACTTGCGAAGATCTTTGCATCCTCGCTCTCCACTGGAGTCGTACCTGAGGACTGGAGAGAGGCAAATGTAATTCCTCTCTTCAAGAAAGGAAATAGGGAAATCCCCAGCAATTACAGACCAGTAAGTCTCACGTCTGTCGTCTGCAAGGTGTTAGAAAGGATTCTGAGGGATAGGATTTATGACCATCTGGAACAGCATGGCTTGATTAAATGCAATCACCACGACTTTGTGAGGGGCAAGTCATGCCTCACAAACCTTATCGAGTTCTTTGAAGATGTGACTAGAAAAGTTGATGAGGGTCAAGCTTTGGATGTGGTGTATATGGACTTCAGCAAGGCATTTGATAAGATTCCCTATGGTAGGCTCATTCAGAAGGTCAGGAGGAATGGGATCCAGGGCAACTTAGCTGTCTGGATACAGAATTGGCTGGCCAACAGAAGACAGCAAGTGGTAGTAGAAGGAAAATATTCTGCCTGGAAATCTGTGGTGAGTGATGTTCCACAGGGCTCTGTCCTTGGGCCTCTACTGTTTGTAATTTTTATTAATGACTTGGATGAGGGGATTGAAGGATGGGTCAGCAAGTTTGTAGACGACACAAAGGTTGGCGATGTCGTTGACAATATAGAGGGCTGTTGTAGGCTGCAGCGGGACATTGACAGGATGCAGAGATGGGCTGAGAGGTGGCAGATGGAGTTCAACCTGGATAAATGCGAGGTGATGCATTTTCGAATGTTGAATTTGAAAGCTGAGTACAGGATTAAGGATAGGATTCTTGGCAGTGTGGAGAAACAGAGGGATCTTGGTGTGCAGGTACATAGATCCCTTAAAATGGCCACCCAAGTGGACAGGGTTGTTAAGAAAGCATATGGTGTTTTGGCTTTTATTAACAGGGGGATTGAGTTTAAGAGTCATGAGATCTTGTTGCAGCTCTATAAAACTTTGGTTAGACCGCACTTGGAATACTACGTCCAGTTCTGGTCGCCCTATTATAGGAAAGATGTGGATGCTTTAGAGAGGGTTCAGAGGAGGTATACCAAGATGCTGCCTGGACTGGAGGGCTTACCTTATGAAGAGAGGTTGACTGAGCTCGAACTTTTTTCATTGGAGAAAAGGAGGAGGATGGGGGACCTAATTGAGCTATACGAGATAATGAGAGGCATAGATAGAGTCGATAGCCAGAGACTATTTCCCAGGGCAGAAATGACTAACACGAGAGGTCATAGTTTTAAGCTGGTTGGAGGAAAGTATAGAGGGGATGTCAGAGGCGGGTTCTTTACATAGAGAGTTGTGAGAGCATGGAATGCGTTGCCAGCAGCAGTTGTGGAAGCAAGGTCATTGGGGCCATTCAAGAGACTATTGGACATGCATATGGTCACAGAAATTTGAGGGTGCATACATGAGGATCAGTGGTCGGCACAACATCGTGGGCTGAAGGGCCTGTTCTGTGCTGTACTGTTCTATGTTCTATACAACCCCACTGCCTTGTGGCCAACCACTTCAACTCCCCACCTACTCCACTAAGGCCATGCAAGTTCTGGGCCTCCTCCGCCGCCAAATCCTAGCCACTCAATGCCTGGAGGAAGAACACTTCATCTTCTGCCTTGGGATCCTCCAACCACACACAATCAATGTCAATTTCACCAGTTTCCTCCTCTACCCTCTCCACACCTTATTCCAGGTCAAACTCACCAATTTGGCGCTACTCTCTTGAACTGTCCTACCTGTCCATCTTCCTTCCCACCTATCCGCTCCACACTCTGCTCTGACCTATCACCATCACCCTCCATCTTCATCTATCACATTCCTAGCTACCTGGATAGTATACAAAATGTTTGCTGTGCTACTGAGCATTGGTGGTTGAGGGAGTGAATATTTGTAGATGTGGGGCCAACAGGGATGTTCTTTGCCGTGGATAGTGTAATCTTCTTGATTGTTGTTGTAGCTACACCCATCCAGACAAGTGGGGAGTATTCCAACACACTTCTAACTGTACCCTGTAGCTCGTGGTCAGGCTTTGCAAGGTTGAGTCGAGTTAATCATTACATAGCCTCTGACCTGCTCATGTAGCTACTGTGTTTATGTACGAGTGCAGTTGAGTTTTATGGTTAATGGTAACCCCAAGGATGTTGATAGCGGGGGAATTCAATGATGGCAACACCGTTGATGTCCGGGAGTGGTGGTTAGATTGTCCTTTATTGGAGATGGTCATTGCTTGGCATTTGTTTGGTGGAATGTTACTTGCCAATTGTCAGCTCAAGCCTGGACTTTGCCCAGATCTTGTCGCACTTGAACGTGTACTACTGCAGTATCTGAACAGTCGTGAATGATGCTTAACATTGTGCAATCATTTGCAAAGATCCTCACTTCTGACTTTTGATGAAGGGAAAGTCATTGATGAAGCAGCTGAAGGTGGCTGGGCTTATGACACTACCCTGAGGAACTCCTGCAGCTGAGGTGACTGACCTCAAACAACCAAAACCATATTTCTGTGTGTTAGGTATAATTGTACCTAGCAGAGAGTTTGCTCCGATGTCCATTGATTTCAGTTTTGTGAGGGGTCCTTGATGCCATATTCAGTCCAATGTGACATTGAAGTTAAGGGTTGCCACTCTCGCCTCACCTCTGGATTTCAGCTCTTTTTTCCATGTTTGAACCAAGGCTATAATGAGGTCATGATTAGAATGGTCCTAGTGAACCCAAACTGGGCATCTTCGAGCAGGTTATTGCTGAGCAGGTGCTGCTTGAAAGCACTGTTGCTGATACCTTCCAGCACTTTACTGATGATTGAGTCAAAAAGTGTGTTACTGGAAAACCACAGCAGGTCCAGCAGCATCTGAGGAGCAACAGAGTCGACGTTTCAGATATAAGCCCTTCTGATGGGATGGTAATTAGCCAGGTTGGATTTGTCCTCTTTGTGTACAGGACATCTGGGCAATTTTCCACATTGTGTGGTAGATGCCAGTGTAGTAGGGCAGCGGCAAGTTCTGGAGCACAAGTCTTCAGTAATATTGTTGGAATGTTGTCAAGGTCAATAGCATTTGCACTATCCAATACCTCCAACTGTACCTTGATATCATATGGAGAGAATCAAATTGATTGATGCTTGAGATCTGTGATGCTGGAGACCACTGGAGAAGGCAGAGATGGTTCAATCACTTGGCACTTCTAGATTAGATTCCCTACTGTATGGAAACAGGCCCTTCAGCCCAACAAGTCCACACTGACCCTCTGAAGAGTAACCCACCCAGACCCATTCCCCTACCCTATATTTACCCCTTACTTGTCAATTTAGCTTGGCTGATTCACCTAAATGCACATCATTTGGATTGTGGGAGGAAACTGAAGCACCCAGAGGAAACTCACGCAGACACGGAGAGAATGTGCAAACTCCACACAGACGGAATCAAACCTGGGTCCCTGGTGCTGTGAGACAGCAGTGCTAACCACTGAGCCACCCTGCTGCCCTTCTGGCTGAAGATTACTGTGAATGTGTTGTTCTTCCACCATTGAGGATGAGGATATTTGTGGAGCCTCTTTCTCCAGTGAGTTGTTTAATTGTTCACCACCATTCTCTATTGCAAATTGTCCTTTTTCATAGCTTCACCAGATTGGCAACTCATTGGTGCCGCTCCTGGCAGTCCCTCCTGCACTCTCCATTAAACCACAGTTGATCCCCTGGCTTGATGGTAATAGCTGAGTGGAGGATATGTATCCAGTTTGTGCAGGTGTACAGTACTGCTGTTGTTGATAGCCCACAGCACTTCAAGGATGTCCAGTCTTGAGTTGCTAGATCTCTTCGATGTAAATTCCATTTAGCATGTTGATAGTGCCACATAACAGGGTATTCTCAATGAGCCCAGGACTGCATCTCCACAAGGACTATGTAGTGGTCACTTTTACTAATAATGTCATTGACGATGCTTCTGCAGCCAGCTGATTGGTAAGGATGAGGTTAAGTATGCTTTTCCCTCTTCTTGGTAACCTCATCACTTGTCCGGCAGTTATGTCGTTTAGTGCTCAACAAGTTTGATTAGTAGTGCTGCTGTCAAGTCACTTTTGGTGGTGAACATTGAAATCCCCAACTCAGAGTAAATTTTGCATCCTTGCCACATCAGTACTTCCTCAAAGTATTGCTTAACATGTAGAAGTATTGATTCTTTGGGCAGACGGTAAGTAGTAATGAGCAGAAAGAGAAAATGAGGATTGCAAATGCTGGAGATCAAAGTTGAAAAGTGTGGTGCTGGAAAAGCACAACAGGCCAGGCGGTATCCGTGGAGTAGGAGCAGGAATGTGGTAACTAGCAGGAGGTTTCTTGCTCATTTTTAACTTGAAGCCAAGAGACTTCATGCAGTTCAGAGTCAATGCTGAGGACTCCCAGTAACTCTCTCTCAACTGTACACTACTCTACTACCACCATTGTTAGGTCTGTCCTGCCAGGATTGTGATTTGGTATCTGAGATATTGTCTTTAAAATTTGATTCCTTGGGTCTGACTATGTCAGGCAATTGCTTGATGAGTCTGTGATACAGCTCTCCCAATTCTGGCAGTAGTCCCCAGTAAGGAGTACTTTGTAGGATTGACAGGGCTGTTTATGCTGTTGTCTTTTCTGGTGCCTGGGTTAATGTTGGGTGGTCTGTCTGGTTTCATTTCGTTGTTGAGACTTCAAAGCAATTGATGCAACTGAGTGGCTTGCTAGGTCATTTCAGAGAGTAGCTGAGAGTCAACTGCATTGTTGTCGATCAGGACTCACATGCAGGCCAGGGCAGGTGAGGATGTCAGATTTTCTTCCCTGAAATACATTAGTGTGCCAGATGAGTTTGTCTTACAATCTTCATTCTTCATTCCAGATTTTTAAAATTAAATTCAAATTCCACCATCTTCCAATTCAAACTCAGGTCCCCAGAAGGTTAGCTAAATTTCTGGATTAATAATCTAGCAATAATACTACTAGGCCATCACCTTCCCAAACAGATATATCAAATAAAGATTCACCACTTTTGTGAGACTTGATATATTGAACCATGTTGAAATGGACTTCCACAGCAGTACTTTTCACAATCTCAAGATGTTCAATAATGCTTAAGAGCCAATTAAATACTTTGGTGTGTAGTTATCATTTAATATCAGACAGGAGTCTTGTGGTGCAGTGCTAGTATCCCTACTTTTGGGTCAGCAGGTTAAAGTACCACTTGTGTTGGAAATGTGCCATAACATGTCCAAATAGGTTGATTAAAAATAAATGTAACATCTAACTGGAAGGTAAATCTGAGAAATGTTTTGAATTTGCTTCAAACTCTGGAGTAGTTCTTTTCGCCCAGGTAAAATGCAACACTGTGACACAGATAACATAGCTGGAAAGAGATTTTGGAAGAAAGTTGAATAACGGTTTTAATCAACTAACCCATTTGAATGCAATTATGTGACAATACCTCTACTTGCAGCAAAAGCACAGACTGACTAATGGAGGATGGTTCAAGGGTTTTTGCTAAGTATTGAATGTTACATCTGAATCCTCCCACTTCTGCCTGAATCAGTGTCAACAATGCCCTTTGGGATTTAGATCTTTACAACCTTGATCCTATATTAATTTTTAATTTTTTGCCTGTGATATTACCTCTGTGTCAGCGTAATTTGAAGTTGGTAAAATTTCTAATACTGTTCTTCTATCAACTATAAGCACATTCTTTAAAAAAGTGAAATTTCAACTACTCTGCATCAATTAAAAATCATCATTTCCCCCAGCGACCTCATTTTGAATTTATTCACAACATTACTTTCTATCACAGTCTATCAAAGTGAGAACAACAAGAGGAGAAACTTCAGTCAACTAGTCCTTCTCTAAGTGATATGCTACCTTAACTTGGACATGATAACAATTTCCTCATTGCTGGGTGAAAAACATAGAATTCTGTTCCCTTGTCGAGTATTGCCATAGGGCCTACAGCAATTCAGAAAGATGTCCACCCACAACAGGGCAAGTAGAAATGGGCAATAAATCTGAATTTGCCATCATTGCTCTTTTCCTAATAATTTGCTCTTTTTGTTTCTCACCAATCCATTGCTCCTGACAGAAAAGCACAGTTCAGCTGTGGTCAGGTTTCATAACCTTTGGTTGATAAGGAAGCTGTACTGTGGAAGAAGAATGACATTTCTACATTATGCTATGATACAGTGAATGAATAGTATGATATTTCACTGAAAAAAAAATGTAGTTCTGACTTTGTTCATATTATTAATTGAGTTTTATTTATCTCTAGTTGTCAACTGTGCTGATCCTCCATCTATTCACAATGGGAAAGTTTCATCGCTACCCTTTGGAGATAACTGGAATTATGGAATGGTCGCAAAATATTCATGTAATGCTGAATATGCATTGATTGGTGTGAAAGAACTTACTTGTACAGCAAATGGACAGTGGGACAAGAATCCACCAGAGTGCAAAGGTGCTTAAGAACATAGCCATATTTAATTGTTCACTGCCATTTTTAACCTGAAGGTAATTAATATTTGTCTTTAGTATATTTTAGGTCAGGTTCCCCAACAGCTGCTGAAATAATCATAGACAAAAATCAAATGAAACACATGTTGCAAATCTGGGATTTGTGCTGTCAGGGAGCATCTATAAAAGAGAAAGCAAACTGGAATTTTCTATTCACTAGAGTGGCATGGGCAGTGGTGAGTGTAGTGATTGGGACCAGGTACATCTTGTTGACTATGAGGTCCTTGATTGGTTGTTAATCTGGGCCAATCAGGAGGCACTGGCTGACCAATATAAGCATGGTATCACCTGTTCTCTTTCACTGTGTCTCACACGTACACACGCAACATGGGTGCTAGGGAAAATATAAGTACTACCGCTGTTAGGTGAATAAGAAAAGAAAAAAAATATAGGCAGGGGATTTAGAATTTCTTCAGTGTAGGGGACTGACTCCGAGTGGCTGTCCACAGTCAGTGTACTGTGCACAAGAAAATAAAGGATGACTTAGTGATGGGATGCTGGCCTGTGTGCAGTTATTTCAGTGAGAAATTTGGGAAAATATGATCAGAATGAAATAATTACAACCTCAAGGTCCAGAAAGGAGTGATTACTTATTTACCATGTATTTCTGTCTCATTCATTATCTTATTTATATGCAAATTTTAATTTTCTTCTTTACTGAGAAACTGGAGATACTAGTCCCTACCATGAAAGTCAGAGTGATTACCTGGTTGCAACAGCTTGCCACGTTTGTTTGTTTGGACCTTCATCCAACTCTGCCTTCTCTACAACATCTCTGCATGCTCCATGGATACTGTCCTCTTCCACCTTTCATTCATGCAAATTGGCCTCACCAAACCACCAGCCTAACCATATCCTCATGCCTGTGAAGAGGAAATGATTAGTTAAGACAAATGTAGCTTTCTTGCAATCAGAAACCATGGAAGTTATAATAGAGAACAAAGTGATGGCAGACCAATTAAATACATATTTTAGTTCTGCCTTCACATAGGAGCGCACAAATGACATCAAAACCTGTTCAGAAACAGGGACTACTAAAAGGAACAAGTGGAGGGCAGTCAGTATTAGTAGGAAAATTGTTTTGAGGAAATTTGAGGCCAATAAATCGATATCCAAGAGTACGTCAACAAGTGGGCCTATCAGAAAGTAGCTTTTGTCACCACATTGTTCAAAAATAGAAGTAGCGAGAAAACACAGAATTATAGATTGGTCAGCCTGACATCAGTAATAGGCAAAATGAAACAGTTCAACATAAAATATTTAATAGCTGAGTACTTGGAAAACAGTGACAGTATTGGACAAAGTCAAGAGTGTGGTGCTGGAAAAGCAGAGAGGGTTAGGCAGCATCTGAGGAGCAGGAGAATCAATGTTTTGGGCATAAGTCCTTCATCAGGACTTTGAAACATCGATTCTCCTGCTCCTCAGATGCTGCCTGACCTCCTCTGCTTTTCCAGCAACCACACTCTTGACTCCAATCTCCAGCATCTGCAGTCCTCATTTTCTCCTAGTACTGTACAAAGTCAGCATAGATTTACAAAAGATAACTGATGCTTGGTAAATGTACTGAAATTTTTTGAGGATGTAATTAGTAGTCTTTCATAATGGGGAATCAGTGGACGTGGCTTACTTAGAATTTCAAAAGGCTTACAGTAAGGTCCCTCATAAGAGATGTAAAATTAAAGCACATGGGATTGACGGTATTGTACTGACATAGGATAGAAAACTAGTTGGCAAACAAGAAACAAAGAGTAAGAATTAACATTTTCTGAAGCTTTTCCGCAGCCAGTGCCTAGTGGGTTACTGTGGATCAGTACTTGGACACCAGCTATTCATGATATATATCAATGATAAGAGAATTAAATATAATAACTTTTGCAGACAACACAAAGTTAGATAGGAGGCTATCTAGGAGGGAGTGTAACAAAGGTTTACCAGATTGATTTCTGGAATGGCAGGACTGATACTTGAAGAGATACTGGATTGGTTTGGACTATGTTTACTGGAGTTGAGAAGAATGAGGCGAAATCTCATAAAAACCAAAAGAATTCCATCAAGACTGCACTGGTTAAATGTAGGAAAGGTGTTTCAATGACTGAGCGGCCATGGGGAATGTTCTCAGAACCAGGCATCACAGTCTAAAGATGTGGGTTAGACCATTTATGAGTGAGATGAGGAGAAATTTTGTCATCTAAAGAATGGTGAACCTGTGAAGTTCTGTGCCATAACAAGAAGGAGTTTTCAAGAAGCAATTAGATATTTAATTCTTAGGGCAAAAGGTATCAAAGGGTATCGAGAGAATGCAGGAACAGGGTGCTCCGTTGAATGATCAGCCATGATCGTATTGAATGGTGGAGCAGGCTCAAAGTACTGAAATGCCTTCTCCCGCTTCTATTTTCTATGCTCTTGGCCACCTCAGCCCAATTTTAGGATAATTTTACCAGTAATGAAGCAAGGGTGAGATTGACTTTGATGAAAGTGGAAAGGATAATCCCTAATTGTGTTGCAGGTGATGTTGAGGTCTCCTCATTGACCACAAGAATATAAGATGTAGGTGCAGAAGTCGGTCATAGAGCCCATTGAGACTGTTCTGCCATTCAATGAAATCATGGCTAATCTGATGATAGTGTTGGGGAGATTTCACTGCGGTGTTTAATGTAGGGCTAGGGAGGGTGACACTTCCAGCCCTGAAATGGTTAACAACAGCCAAGCGAGCTGCTGCAGGCGATTGCATGACTGCTGGAGCTTGTAAGGGATATGCATAATGTTAATTAAATCTTGGAGCCTGTAAATACCAGCCAGTATCAATTGCCCCATCGAAACTCGGGATTAATAAAGAAACTGATCGGAATCTGTAACTGTTAGACAAGTGTGAATTGCTATATCGGAACCTGTAACTAGTGAGTGTGAATGGCTCTATTTAAGTCTAAAGTTGATAAGTGTAATTGACAATTTAGTTAAACTAAAACTATTGAAAATGGCTAGCCTGTCAGACGCATAGTAATTCCTTGAAACAATGGACTATTGAATACGGGATCGGAACCGCTCCCGGGGATGGCTGAGCCATTGTCAAGCACAGCAGGAGCTGGACAGGCACTTCGATGCGGCCAATAGGAGGACGGATCCCCAGTGCGCGCAGATGAATGGACCAATGGGGAAGGCGAACTGACCGGGGACTCCAGGCACCGCGAAGTATAATTGTGTCAACTTTGAACGGGAAGGCAGAACGCCTTCTCCAACGAATGCATGCCTGTTGATTCGTTGTATCAGTTAAGATTCTGTGAATAAACTGCTGTCTGCGTCTAATCATAGTTGCCAGTGTGAGTCTCTCCTTCCAAAAGAACACGCAAAGACGGGACCCTCCGGGTCCGTCTTAACAATAGTCATCACCAATTTCCTGTCTTGAACTTCCAAACCTTGATTCCAAACTATTTAAATATCCATGTATCTCAGCCTTGAACATATTTAATGTTTAAGTATCAACAATCCTGTGTAGTAAAGAATTCCACAGACTCGTTACCCTCAGAAATAAAATTCCTATTGATATATGGGCAACAACTTATTCGGAGATTATGCCCTCTAATCCTAGACTCTCCTCCAAAGGAAAACAACCTTTTCTGCAAGTTCACTAGGAATCTTGAATGTTTCAACAAAATTGCCTTTCATTCTTCTAAACTCCACTGGGTTCTGGCCCGAATTACTCAACCTCTCCTAATAGTACAATCCCTCCATAGGAGGGAGTCATGTAGAGGTTGAACAGGACATTTGTGAGGCCTCTCCTGCAGTATTTTGTCCAGTTCTGGTCACCCACTTACTATGAAGCTGGAGAGTGTTCAGAAGAGATTTACCAGGATTCTGCCATGTATGGAAGGTTTGAATTAAAAGAAAAGGTTGGGTAGGCTGAGACCTTCTTCACTTGAGTATAGGAGGTTGAGAGGTTACGTTATAAAAGTTTATAAAACCATGAGGAGTATAAATAGGGTTAATCATAAGTGCCTTTTCCTTAGGATGAGGCACTTCAGGACTAGGGGGCACATTTTTAAGGTGAGAAAAGAGAGTTTAAAAAAGACATGGGGGCAAATGTTTTTACACAGGGTGGTTCATATGTGGAATGCACTGCCTAAAGAACTCCCTGTGCACACAATTACAATGTTGAAAAGAAATTTGGATGAGTACATAAATGGGGAGGTTTGGAAGGTTATGGGCCAGGAGGAGACAGTTGGGACTAGTTTAGTTTGGGATTATGTTCAGCATGGACTGTGGGTCTGTTTCCATGCTGTATGACTCTATGAATCTAGTGAACCTTCTTTGGACTGCCTCCAATGCCACTGTATCTTTTCTTAGGGAAGAAGGCCAAAATGGTTCAAAGGTGTAGTCTGGCTAGTGGCTTATACCATTTTAGAAAACTGATAATTTGGACCTACAAATTTCACTATCTGTCATGACTGAATTGAATTCAATTTTCTCACAACATTAGCCTGGTGTCTTAGGTCAGTGGCTGTCAATTGGTGTGATGTGGCACATGAGAACTGCCCAAGTGTGCCATGATATTTTTTAAAGATAAGGAAATACTCTGTTTCGTTTTAAACAGCCTAAACCAAAATTAAACTAAAATTTCTGAAAATTAGTCATCAAATTAATAACAAGCCATTGGTCTCTTGATTCTAAAATTCACAAACATTTTAATTTTGCCTGTAAACCCGTGTCTGAGATGTTTTGAGAGTTTAAACTAATGACCAAGCAACAACTTGCATGCATATTTTTGTTGTAATGAGACAAAATAAGCTAACTACTAGAGGGAACACCCATCAGTGGAGCAGGATTTGTGGGTGGCCCTATCATCAATTCCTTCCCGGAAGAAAACGTTATACATACACTGGCAGGTCCCAGGTTTCCCCTAAACTAGTAAAATTCAAATTACTTTAATTTGCATTCTGCTCTGAGCCATTCAATTTCAATTATGTATCTGTTCAGTGTAGTATGTGGAACAGATTTAGGACCATGAATAGTTAGAATTAGTGAGTTGAACAGATTTTGAAAATGTGTCATTATGAAATGTGAAACATGAGCAATCAATTCAGCTGCAGAAAGCTGTGCCATGGAATCATTTGTATCATTGACGTGCACTGTTGCAGAAAAGGTTGAGAGCTATTGTTCAAAGTCATTAATTATGTGAAATTATGCCTCCACCAGCTGCCTGCACAAGGAGTGAGTAGGAAGTGCAGAGAACAGGAGTTTGGGAGTATGTGTTGGGTGAGAGCCATTGATTAGAAATGATGCATCGAATGTTGTCGTCCATGAGCCTTGGTGAAATATTGAGTGAATGGCAGAATTAGATGGAGCAGCCGCCTTATGGGTCTGAAGTAGAAGAGAAAAGATGGTGGCACTTACTTTGCAGAGCACAGAAGATCATTAACCTTCTTTTTATACTGCTGTCCATTTTATTATATCTTGGGCACAGCACTGATCCATACTGCTATCTATTTCCAAAATGAGACTGGTGCCATGTTCTTCTCTAACAGTCTGCGCTGCTCTCCTTTCCATCAATCTATCAGCACCGACTTTCACGAAAGTGATGAGTTAATTAGCCTGGCTCAGCCATGTTTTCTGTGATAATAACACAATATGAAGATGAACATCTTTTGTTAATTAAACCAAACACAGAAAAGCTCGCCTTAGAACATAGAACAATACAGCATAGAACAGGCCCTTCGGCCCACGATGTTGTGCCGAACATTTGTCCTAGCTGAAGCACCCATCCATGTACCTATCCAATTGCCGCTTAAAGTTCGCCAATGATTCTGACTCTGCCACTCCCACAGGCAGCGCATTCCATGCCCCCACCACTCTCTGGGTAAAGAACCCACCCCTGACATCTCCCCTATACCTTCCACCCTTCACCGTAAATTTATGTCCCCTTGTAACACTCGGTTGTGCCCGGGGAAAAAGTTTCTGACTGTCTACTCTACCTATTCCTCTGATCATCTTATAAACCTCTATCAAGTCACCCCTCATCCTTCGCCGTTCCAACGAGAAAAGGCCGAGAACTCTCAACCGATCCTCGTACGACTTCCTCTCCATTCCAGGCAACATCCTGGTAAATCTTCTCTGCAACCTCTCCAAAGCTCCCACATCTTTCCTAAAGTGAGGCGACCAGAACTGCACACAGTACTCCAAATGCGGCCTAACCAAAGTCCTGTACAGTTGCAACATCACTTCACGAACCTTGAATTGAATCCCTCTGCTAATGAACGCTAATACACCATAGGCCTTCTTACAAGCTCTACCCACCTGAGTGGCAACTTTCAAAGACCTATGAACATACACCCCAAGATCCCTCTGCTCCTCCACCTCACTAAGAACCCTACCGTTAACCCTGTATTCCGAATTCTTATTTGTCTTTCCAAAATGGACAACCTCACACTTGGCAGGATTGAACTCCATCTGCCACTCCTCAGCCCAGCTCTGCATCATATCTAAGTCCCTTTACAGCCGACAACAGCCCTCCTCACTATCCACAACTCCACCAATCTTCATATCACCTGATTTCCTTCTTAAGTATACTCCTACTGCCTTTATACTGTTCTAAGGATCCGTTTGATCTCTTCTGTCTAAACCTGACATATGCTTCTTTTTTCTTAATCAAAATCTTAATTTTTCTAGTCATCCAGCTTTCCCTACATTTACCAGCATTTCCTTTCACCCGAACAGGAATATCCTGTCTCAGGATTCTTGTTACCTCATTTCTGAAGGCTTCTCATTTTCTAGCCGCCTCTTTACCTGCGAACATCTGCCCTCAATCAGCTTTTGAAAGTTCTTGCCTAATACCATCAAAATTAGCCTTTCTCCAATTTAGAAATTCAACTTTTAGATTTAGTCTATCCTTTTCCATCATTATTTTAAACTAATAGAATTTTGGTTGCTGACCACAAAATGCTCCCCCACTGACACCTCAGTCACCTACCCTACTTCTTTCCCAAGAGTAGGTCAAGTCTCTGAATCAGAAAATTTTCTTGTGCTTCCAAAGTAATTCCAAAGATACATTCTATTTTGCTCAAAAAGCACACAATCTGCAGGCAGTCAATGCAAGCACTCAATCCATATACCACTTTATAAATTCATACTTTGAAAACAGAACCAGTCTGACTCGAGATTGGGATACAGACAGAATCCAACCTCACACCTTTAATTCATTGTCTGAGCTGAGATGTCACTTTTTTTAATATAAAGCCTTAAGCTTTCTCGAGAATGAGACTTAAACGTAGTTCTGGGATTTGTATGTTAATGAAATGAAACCTGCAACCCATTCTAAAAGATGAAACACTTAACAGCAATTTAGTTTTGTTCAATATATCTTTTCAGTTGTTTGACACTATAAACTTTTGCTTTAAATTGTGTCTTATGATCCTGCTGCACAGCTACCTGAAGGAGGAGCAGCACTCCAAAAGCCAGCACTTCCAAATAAACCTATTGGATTATAACCTGGTGTTGTGAGATTTTTAACTTTGTACACTCCAGTCCAACACTAGCCTTGTCTCATAATCAGTTAAAATATGAGTGACAGAGAACTCCTAAATTCCACTATTTAAAGAAGATAAAATCAATTTATTTTCTTACTCTAAAAGCAAATGTTAAACAAGAAACTTCATAAATCTGAGCCCCCTTTCTCTTAGCTGCTTAATTTCTGACTCTAACTCTGTAACTGTATAGCTGTTCCAATAAGACACTTATTAAAATTACATTAGCTTAATCTCAAAATCACACAGTCTTTGTCTTCTCCGCTGTTTTCAATTTTCCTGTTGCTGAACTCCATGGGTCATCTTCTTTCTTTTTACTGCGAGTTTGTTTCACATGAAAAGGTGCCTTTGATAGGGTGTTTTCTAATTTTTTTGAGAGCAAGATGTTAGATGGGAAATTAGCTTTCCAGCAGTATCACTCCCTACGGCAGTTGCTTGCCAAAGTGATAAGTTAAATCGCCTTTCTGGGTCTTGTTTTCTGGGATAACAACACAACAGTATAATGTGAAGGGCATTTCCTGGCTTGCGGCATCTGAAATGGTTCATAGCTGGTCTTTAATTATGGTACCAGCATTATGAATGCTGGAACGTACTGGCAATAGTGATCACATTCCCCACTCTTTCCACCAGTTCCATGTGATTGGCAACATGAGCCCTGATGCATAATTGATGAAGTGAAGGGCAGAAGATTGAATGAGATAAGTCCTATGAGCCACAACATACCAGACACGAAAAGTGTGGCGCTGGAAAAGCATAGCAGGTCAGGCAGCAACTGAGGAGCAGGAGAGTCAACGTTTCAGGCCTAAGCCCTTCATCATTCCTGATGCCTTTCCAATGCCACGTTTTTCGATTCTGACTTCCAGAATCTGCAGTCCTCACTTTCTCCCACAACATATGAGACACCCAAGTATCACAAAAAATGCTGTCACTCCAAATGGGAAAATTCAGCTCAAAGCTTATGATTCAGCTTGATTGCCTTTCATCAGAATAGAAAACATTAGAATTGTAACAGGTTTAAGCACAGAGATAGGAAATGTGAGTGTGAATAAAGAAAAAAGCACAAAAGGAATGTGATGTTGTGGAAAGAAGCATTGGTTGAATGACAATAGAGATGATGATGGAAGTCAAAAAGGATTCATGAGTATATTCTTAAGTTAGCGATTTTTGGGAAAATTTGTAGCCCAGGTGGATGATAAGTATGCAAGTTAGCTTGCTGAGCTGGGAGGTTTGCTATCAGACTTTTTGTCACCATGACGAGTTAACATCTTTTGTGAGAGTCTCCGATGAAGCACTGGTGGTATGTCCTGCCTCTCTATTTATTGGTCTTGGTTTCTTAAGGTGGGTGATGTCATTTCTGGTTCTTTTTTTCCCAACGAAAGGTAAATAGGGTCTAAATCAATGCGTTTATTGATGGAGTTCTGGTTAGAATGCAATGTATCTAGGAACGCCACCAGGATACATGGACACTAACTAGCCACCAAAAGACACCACCCATTATCAGTAGTTTCCATACACAGTAGGATACCACTTTGACCGGACGACACACACTTAGAACAGGCGAAAGAAACAAAGACACACAGGAATTCCAAGAGGCATGGCATTCTAAACAGAACTCCATCAATAAACACATTGATTTAGACCCCATCTACTTTCCCTTGTAAAAAAAAACGGAAATGACATCACCCGCCTTTTGAATAGGGTGGTTATGGTAGGGGATTTTAACTTTCCAAACATAGACTGGGACTGTCATAGTGTTAAGGGTTTAGATGGAGAGGAACTTTTTAAGTGTGTACAAGACAATTTTCTGACTCAGTATGTAGATGTACCTACGGAAGAAGGTGTAAAACTTGACCTCCTCTTGGGAAATAAGGCAGGGCAGGTGACTGAGGTGTCAGTGGGGGAGCACTTTGGGGCCAGCGACCATAATTCTATAAGATTTAAAATAATGATGGAAAAGGATAGACCAGATCTAAAAGTTGAAGTTCTAAATTGGAGAAAGGCCAATTTTGACGGTATTAGGCAAGAACTTTCGAAAGCTGATTGGGGGCAGATGTTCGCAGGTAAAGTGATGGTTGGAAAATGGGAAACCTTCAGAAATTAGATAACAATAATCCAGAGAAAGTATATTCCTGTTAGGGTGAAAGGAAAGGCTGGTAGGTATAGGGAATGCTGGATGACGAAAGAAATTGAGGGTTTGGTTAAGAAAAAGAAGGAAGCATATGTCAGGTATAGACAGGATAGATCGAGTGAATCCTTAGAAGAGTCCTTAGTGAGAATCCTTAGTGAGCCTGATGCCTGTGGTGGGCAAGTTGTTGGAGGGAATCCTGAGGGACAGGATGTACATGTATTTGGAAAGGCAAGAACTGATTAGGGATAGTCAACATGGCTTTCTGCTTGGGAAATCATGTCTCACAAACTTGATTGAGTTTTTTGAGAAAGTAACAAAGAGGATTGATGAGGGCAGAGTGGTAGATGTGATCTATATGGACTTCAGTAAGGCATTTGACAAGGTTCCCCATGGGAGACTGACTAGCAAGGTTAGATCTCACGGAATACAGGGAGAACTAGCCATTTGGATACAGAACTGGTTCTCAAAGGTAGAAGACAGAGGGTGGTGGTGGAGGGGTGTTTTTCAGACTGGAGGCCTGTGACCAGTGGAGTGCCATAGAGATCGATGCTGTCTCCTCTATTTTTTGTCATTTACATAAATGATTTGGATGTGAGCATAAGAGGTACAGTTAGTAAGTTTGCAGATGACACGAAAATTGGAGGTGCAGTGGATAGCGAAGAGGGTTACCTTAACAGGATCTTAACCAGATGGGCCAATGGGCTGAGAAGTGGCAGATGGAGGTTAATCAGATAAATGTGAGTGCTGCATTTTGGGAAAGCAAATCTTAGCAGGACTTATACACTTAATCATAAACTCCTAGGGAGTGTTGCTGAACAAAGAGATCTTTGAGTGCAGGTTCATAGCTCCTTGAAAATGGAGTCGCAGGTAGATAGGATAGTGATGAACGCGTTTGATATGCTTTCCTTTATTGGTCAGAGTATTGAGTACAGGCGTTGGGAGGTCATGTTGCGGCTGTACAGGACATTGGTTAGGCCACTGTTGGAATATTGCGTGCAGTTCTGGTCTCCTTCCTATCGGAAATATGTTGTGAAAAGTGGTGGAGGCTGGTACAATTGCAACATTTAAGAGGCATTTGGATGGGTATATGAATAGGAAGGGTTTGGAAGGATATTGGCCGGGTGCTGGCAGGTGAGACTGGATTGGGTTGGGATATTTGGTCGGCATAGACAGGTTGGACCGAAGGGTCTGTTTCCATGTTGTACATCTCTATGACTCTAAAGCAAGCCCTATGAATAGAGAGGTTGAACATACCACCGGCGCTTCATCGGAGACTCGCACTGATGATGTTACCTAGGCATGGTGACAAAATGTCTGAAAACCAACCTCTCAGCTCAGTACACTAACTTACATACATTCTTAAGTATTTGAAGAAAAATTAAGAGAACCCCATGTCTAAATTTGGTGATGACACCGAGTTAGGCAGCATAGTAAATAGTGTAGATCTGAGTTTTATTGAAAAATTAAGTGAATGGACCAAACTTATAAACTTTTAAATAAAACTGGAAAGTGATGGCAATACTCAGCAGGTTTGGTAGTGTCTGTGGAAAGACAAAAGGAGTTAATGTTTTGAGTCCAATGACTTTTCTTTGGAATTCAGACTTCTATTTTACATCTCCAACATCTGCAGTATTTTGCTTTTATTTGTGGAATTTTGAGTTCAGCCTTTATTAGTGTAAGGCCATGAACTTCTGACCAATGAAAGATAGATATTTTCAAAATGGTAACAAGCTAGAAAAAGTGAAAGAGCTAATATGACCTAAATACCCAAAACAACTAAATGTATTGGACATGTAGAAATGGAAATTAAAATATTGACAGAATGTTAGCCTTTATGTCAAGGGAGGTGGAATACAAAGAGGTGGAAGGACATCACATTGGCTTAGTGTTTAGCACTGCTGCCTCACAGTGCCTCACCCTAGCTCAATTCCAGTTTTGGGTGAATGTCTGTGTGGAGTTTGTATGTTCTCCCAGGGTCTACTTGGTTTCTTATAGGTGCTCCAGTTTCCAACCACTGTCCAAAAATGTGCAGGTTAGGTGGATTGGCCATGCAAAATTGTCTGAAGTGTCTAGCAGTATGCAGGTTAGGCAGATTAGGTATGGTAAATGCAGAGTTGCAGGGATAGGCAAGGGACTATTTCTGGGTGGGATGCTCTTTGAAGGGTTGGTGCAGATTTGATGGGCTGAATGGCCACTTTGTACATCATGGGGATTCTATGATTCTAAAAGTTCTTTGTGGTTATATAAAGTCTTGGTTCGATGTTATTTGGAGTACTATATTGCACTCTGTACATTGCAATTCTCAAATGATATACTCTCCTAATAGCAGGTCTAACACAAATTGATTGATACCAGCTTAAAGCATTCTGAGTATAGTTTGCATGATCTAAACTAGCATTGATAGGATCAATACTTAATTGAGCAAACTGATGTTTTAAAGAGTTGAAAAGGCAAACAGAGAGACATTATTTATCCTGGTAAAGGATTTGAATACAAATCATGAATTATTTTAGAACTGAGGTTAAACTGTTCAGGCGTCATATCAGGAAACACTTCTTGCACACAAAGATTTGTGAAACTGTAGAATTTTCTCCCCCCAAGAGGCTGTTGAGGCCAAACTCAGTTAAAAATGTGAAAACTGACGTTGATTGATTTTTGTTAAAGCAATTAATTGTTACAAAACTAAGCTGGATGGGTGAATTAAGGTATAGGTCAGCAATGATTTAATTATGTCACACAATAGCCTTGAGGAACTGAATAACTTACTCCTATAAATGTGTTCTTCTACAAGTTGAATCATTTCCAATAAAAGGGTGAAGTTAGCTTGAAGTATCAAATAGTTAAGGTATGAGGGAGCATTTGCACTTGAAAAGCTTGCAATGTTTGAGTATGAAAATGATAAGATTTCCAACAAATCAACTCCTTCATTTTGGAAAATATTACAAAAATTGCACACAGTGAATTGGACTGTGGGGTACTAAAAATTTAAATTTTAAGTAAATATGGTGGCAGGAATACTTTTCTCCACTTGCTTGTAGTCTGATATCATGCCCATTGGTAACTTAATTTGCAATTTTGCCAAGCTCCAAATAAGCTAAAGCTGTTCTAGTTCCATCTCATTTCCAGATCTATTTCCATTTCCATTTTTGAACTGAAGAATAATACACTTTTTGACAGTCTTCATACACTGTCCTTTTTGATGGAAAACCCTATACCATCTGCAGGATTTCACGTTATCCCTAAATAATATAATATTTGAGTCTCTGGAGAACAACTGCCTTAACTATCCAATGTCATATCTGCCTTGACCCAATAAAGCATTGAGTCCTGTTGTTATTTGCTAAAACAGCTTACTTTCAATTACAATATATAAATTAAATGATAACACCCAACTTGAATTCTCTACTGCAAATATTCAAACATAAAGTGTAAGATTTTTTTAGAAAGTGAAACCATCCACTCAACTGCCTCTGCTACATTCCTTTCTTCCCCTAGTTCACTAGGAAACAAATATGTCCTAATGGACCCACAACCTTAGCCCTAAACTTACATTTTCCTTTTACATCTACTACTCCAACTCCATTCCCTTGAAGCTCATCTTGATTGTGCAACCCAACCTCCTCTCTTGATCCTATTTTGACTGAAATGTGAATGGTTCCCAATTTTTCAAATCTATTATCAACAAACTCTGTTACCATTGGTTCAGGTTTCTGAATTACCAGTCCAGATTGTCTCACCTATGACATTACTCATTGCTACCTGTCAGAAATGCAGGACAGAATTTAATAGAGGTTGCAGATTTGTTCACCGATCTGGTGTGTTTTTCTGCAAACATCTTGTCGCCTCGCTGGGTGACATGGTCAGTGCACCTTCGATAAAGTGTTCTGGTCTGTCCCATCTGGTATATATATGTCTCTGTTTTTTGGTACTTTCAGTTTTGTATCTGAGTGGTTTGTGTATGTAGTCCAGTTCAATGTGTTTATTGATTGAGTTCCGGTTGGAATGTAAGGCTTCAAGGAATTCTCTCACATCTCTCCGGATCCCATTTACCAACCACTTAGCCACAGAACCAGAAGTACCAAAAAACAGAGACACATAAATATCAGGCGGGACAGACCACTAACACTTTATCAAAGATGCACTGACGATGTCACCAGCTCGCCAAACGAATCTATGACCTCATCACAACCCAAGCTAGAAATATTTTCAAAAGCTCTCGAATTTAATAGAGTTTGCTTCAGAATTTCATGGACTAAACAAGATGGTGGGCAGCCTAGAAGGTTCAAGTAAAAGGCAGAGTGTCTATCACTAGGTGGCAGGAAAACTATTCCACAGTTAATCAGGGAAAGGAAGGGTTGAACCCTGAACACCCATTTACAGGAGGCAGAGGTCATAGAACATAGAAGAACACAGCGCAGAACAGGCCCTTCGGCCCTCGATGTTGAGCCGATCCAAGCCCACCTAACCTACACTAGCCCACTATCCTCCATATGCCTATCCAATGCCCGCTTAAATGCCCATAATGAGGGAGAGTCCACCACTGCTACTGGCAGGGCATTCCATGAACTCACGACTCGCTGAGTAAAGAACCTACCCCTAACATCTGTCCCATACCTACCCCCCCTTAATTTAAAGCTATGCCCCCTTGTAATAGCTGACTCCATACGTGGAAAAAGATTCTCACTGTCGACCCTATCTAAACCCCTAATCATCTTGTACACCTCTATCAAGATACCCCTAAACCTTCTTTTCTCCAATGAAACAACCCCAAAGTGCCTCAGCCTTTCCTCATACGATCTTTCTACCATACCAGGCAACATCCTGGTAAACCTCCTCTGCACCTGTTCCAGTGCCTCCACATCCTTCCTATAGTATGGCGACCAAAACTGCACACAATACTCCAGATGCGGCCGCACCAGAGTCTTATACAACTGCAACATGAGGTCAGTTAGACTCATGAACGAGCCATTTGAAATCAATTCATCCAGAATCTAAGGGATTTAACGGTGACTTCGGGCATAGGTCTCCCATACTTCTAGAGCCCCTGTAACAAATGCTATTGGGTTCACCAGTGTCCTACTGGAAGTGCCCCTTATCTTCAAGCATTCAGCATCAGCATCAGAAAAGTGAGTCCTACTGAAAGCACCCATCTGTCCTACATCTGATCCATTCCCTTTTCCCTCAACAGCCACTTCTTTCCTGCCATTACCACCCTATCTCACTTAACTGCTCTAGGAATTCAAGGATGATCTCCAGTGAAGATCTCAGTATTAATGATAGTGGCCACTGATGCTATCAATAATAAAAAATTGAAGGCTTCTGAAGGATCAGAATCTTTCGGTGATAGAATTACCTTGAGGACTTAATGGGAGCCCCAATATTGTCCAGTCATGTATCTGATTGAACTCCCATGAAAAGTTGATGTGAGGATCCCACTGCTGTCTATAACCTAGGTTTTTTTAAAATAGAATCCCAATAGTGTGGAAACAGGTCATTTATGATCCGGGTTTGATTCCTGCGTAGGGCGACTGCTGTGTGGACTTTGCACATGCTCCTCGTGTCTGTGTGGGTTTCCTCTGGGTGCTCCGGTTTCCTCCCACATTTCAAAGATATGCAGATCTGGTGAATTGGCCATGCTAAATTGCCTGTAGTGTTAGCTGCATTAATTAGGGGAATGAGTTTGGCTGGGTTACTCTTTGGAGGGTTGGTGTGGACTTGTTGGGCTGAAGCGCCTGCTTCCAATACTGTAGGGAATCTAATCTAAAAGTCCTCACAAACTCTCCAAAGAACACCTCAACCAGAGTCACCCTATTCTTTCAAGCCCCACAACTCCCAAGGCTAATACACCTGACTATATACCCCCAGACACTATGGGCAATTTAGCATGGCCACTCCACCTAACCTGCATATCTTTGGACCTTGGGAGGAAATCAGAACAACCTCATACACGGAGTTTGTGCAAATTTCACATAGAAAGTTGCCTAAGGCTGTGAAGCAGCATTGCTAACCACTGAACCACTAGATTCTAGTGTATTGAATCAAGTTATAAGTAGAATTAAATATATGAAAAGGGGAAAAGAAACTTCATCTCGACAATCTAAAGGAAAGAAAAATTTAAAAGTATTGAAATATTGCTGTGATGTTGTGGATGAGATCATTCAACATATTTCAAGCAAACTTTAGACAGCATATTTCCTCCATATCTATGAGAGTTCCATTCCTGAGAACCCCGACAACTGATGAAATTCACAAGTACGGAGCTTGTTAAAAATAAAAATTGCAGATATGCGATTATTTGCCTGGGGATGTTTTGCCACGGATACAGAGGATTTACTGTATGCAGGACAGAGGATAACAATTCAAATTACTGAAACTAAAAATAAAATTTAAAAGAATTATTGATTCAAAAACTAACAAACATATGTGAGTTTAGATATTTGAAGAATTCAAAATGCAGGAGTTGGAGTTACCTGCATGTTGTTGCATTTTGTGAAGATCAGAAATAACTTTTTGTTTACATCATTATGTGTAACAGTAAAGACGGTTCCTTGCCAACAAAATGTTTTCATGCTGGGGGTTAGGAGAATGCTTTCGAAGTAGAGCAAAATTCAAATAGCAGTTAAGGTAAACCTTCTGTTGGTGTTAAAGAATGCACAGCTATCTTACAGAGATGAATGTATTATTTTGTCATCAGTTGTTAGGTGTATTCGTCCTAAAGTACCTGAAAATATTGAAGTAATAGCAGGGTTTGGACCTGTGTACAGATACATGGATACAGTTACCTACAGATGTTTGGATGGTTTCAAAATGTCTGGCTCAGCTGTAATTCGTTGTGAGGAAACTAATGCATTTGTGCCACTACCACCTACCTGCAGAAATGGTGCGTATTGTTTAATTTGAAGATAGAATGAAAAGATGTGTAATGTGTTTCTCTTCAGACTATTAAAGTCACCTCATCAAGTTGTATAAATATTGAATGCAGTGTAATATTTCTTATTTAATGTGGAAATGATGTCTTTGTATATGATTTTCTTCACTTTGCAAAGATATCTAAAATTAATGTTTAGAACTTTTTAAGTTTAATAACTAACTTATAGTGACTTCTTAGTATTGTAATTTGTCAATAACTTAATGTAACTGGAAACTTGAAATTTATAGTTTACATATTGTTCAATCTTAACATGAGGGTTTTTTAAATGTTGTTTTATCTTTCCAAAGACACAACTCACACATTTATTTAATTTAACATTCATGGACTGAAGCTTGTCTCATTATTTTAAAAATCAGGAAAATGTTGTTCCTGATAATAAATGCATGAAGTTGTCTGAACAAATTGCAATAAATTAAAATCATTACTATTGTAAATATGATTAGGGTTCGAGGTTGAGACATTCACATGTGTACAAAGGTCTTTTGTTCATCAACATTTAGCATTAACCTGGCATTTTCACTAGTTGAAAAGTATCTTTACAGCCTATATGATGAAATTTTGTGGAAGATTAGGCATATGATCATGTAATTGTTCATAGAATGATGTTCGCAGTCAAATGTTAACTGTTTTGTATGAAGGAGTAATTGTCCACCTGCTGTACAGGATCGCATAATATCTTATTACAGTCTTAGGCTGGAGAAATAGAAGTAAAAAAGAAGTTTCTGATTGAGACGCTATCAGCTCCAAATGCTTTTCTTTGGCTCTGTTAGTCAACTCATCAAGTAGCTCTGAATGTACCATGGAAAGCTTTGAAAAATAATTGGAGGCAGTCCTCAGAGATCCTTTTGACAATGTTGGATGTTTATGCTCGGTACTCAATCAGTTGGTGGTGAATTGGAGTATTATACAGAGATTTTTCAGTGGTTGAACTCTGACATTTGGGTCATGGAATTCTGTCCATCTAAGCCTCACTTGATCCAGAGACTCACCATTCAGCCCCTCCCTTTTTAATCAGTTGCCACTTCTGATCTGTCTTTGACTCGCTTTCTATGGTTATGAGATGCAAAGACTGCACTTCCAATAACTGATGCTCCAAGAGCAACTTGCAGAGCAACTCCTGTGCTGGTCCATCTTTTTACTGCCATGTTTGCTATTGAGATTGCTGTTCCAAGAATAAGATAGGCGCATCTTCTGAGTAAAAATGTGTGGTGTTGGAAAAGCACAACAGGTCAGGCAGCACCCAAGGAGCAGGAGAATTGATGTTTTGGGCATAAGTCCTTCATCAGGAATCTGGGGTGTCCAAGGGGGCTGAGAGATAAATAGGAGGGGGCTAGGACTGGGGCAAGGTAGCTAGGAAGGCGATAGGTAGATAAAAGTGGGTGTGATGGTGAGAGTTTGGAGTGGAGGGTGGATCAGAGGTGGAAAGGCAGCTGGACAGGTAGCACAGTTCAAGAGGATGGTGCCGGGTCAGAGGTTGGATCTGGGATCAGATGGGGGAGGGGAGATGAGGAAACTGGTGAAATCAACATTGATGCTGTGTGGTTGAAGGATCCCAAGGTGGAAGATGAGACGTTATTCCTCCAGGCGTTGGAATGCTTGGATTTGACGGTGTAGGAGGTCCAAGATTTGCATGTCCTTTGCAGAATGGGAGGGGAGTTGAAGTGGTCAGCCACAGGGTGGTGAGGTTGTTTGGAGTGTGTATCCCAGAGATGTTCTCTGAAATGTTCTGCAAGTTGGTGCCCCGTCTCCTTAATGTAGAGGAGACCACATTGACAGGAACGGACACAGTAGATGAGGTGTTTGGATGTGCAGGGAAATCTCTGCCGGATGTGGAAGAATCCTGTGGGGCTTGAATGGGGGTGAGGGGGTCAGGTGTGGCCGCAAGCTTTACACTTTTTGCGGTGGCAAGGGAAGACGCTGGGAATGGAGGATGGGTTGATGGTGGGGTTGGGGGGGAGGAGGAGGGTGAGTGGACGTGGACCTCATGAGGGAGTTGTGGAGGGAATGGTCTCTGTGGAATGCTGATAGAGGTGGGGAGGGAAATATATCTTTGGTGGTGAGGTCTGATTGTAGATGGCAGAAATGGCAGATTATGATGTGTTGTATCCGGAGATTAGTAGGTTGGAAGGTGAGGACCGGGGATTTCAATCCTTGTTGCAGTTGGATGGGTGAGGTTCAACTGCTGAGGAGCAGGAAGTGAAGGAGATGCACTGGAGGGCATTGTTGACCACATGGGAGGACAAAATGTGGTCCTTAAAGTAGGAGACCATCTGGAATGTTCAGGAGCGGAAGTGCTCCTCTTGGGAGCAGATGTGGTGGAAGCGGAGGAATTGGGAGTAAGTGATAGTGTGAGGGGGTGTGTGAGGAGATGTAGTTCAGGTAGTTGTGGGAGTTGGTGGGCTTGAAGTAGATGTCTGTTTTGAGTCAGTTGCTGGAAATGGAGATTGAGAGATCAAGGAAGGGAAGGGAGGTGTCATGGTCCAGGGGGCAGTAGAAGGAAGTGTCTGTGAGATGGCTTTCAGTGTCTGCTTTCAGTGGTGTACAGGTCGGTCTTTCCTGGTGTATTTTCTGACTCAACCTGAGGCCTATTATCCTGAGTCTGTCTTTCCTGGTGTATTTTCTGACTCAACCTGAGGCCTATTATCCTGAGTAGAATTGCAGCCATTTCCTAAGCATAGTGACAACAACTCTGAGCAAGGTGGAGAAATCAGGTAAGGAGAGAATGAGTATGTGGTGGTGATGAGAGGAAGGAGTGGGGGAGCAGAAGATTGTTTGAATTGGAGATGTAAATGAGTAGCGAGTTAAGGATTGAGTGAATGAGTATGTGTGGGTGGGAGGGGAGAGCTGTATGAGTGGAAGTTTAGGGAGAGAAATAAGGCTTGATTGGAAGGGGATGTGAGGGCAAGAGTAAGGTCTGATTGAGGAGAAGGAAATGGATGAATGAGGGGAAGGTTTTGAGAAGAGTGGCTGCTGAGTGAGCGAGTTTGCTAGAAGTGGGAGTCGGAATGAGGCTTATGATTGAATACAGGGGATGTTTGTTGGGAGGTGGTCTATATGTGAGATATGGAGGAGAGAAGCAGGTTACAATATAAATGAATGGGAAGGGAAAAAGAATTACACTGAGCCTTCTGTCACCACCAAACAAGGAGGGATTGGCTCAAACCTACATGAGAACAGCTATAACTGTGTTATAGTTGGACCACATTAGAGATAGATTTCTCACAATCAAATAATATTTAAATCAGTTTTACCTTTTGTCAGTTGGATGCATGGTACCATTACAGGATCCATCTGATTGACGTGTTACTGGAATCTAGTCATTTGAAACATTTACCATTGCAAATAGAGACTTTAGTTAATTTATTGATGCTTGATTTAGAATTATACTTCTCAGTTCATATTGAGAGTAAAGGATAGTGTCCTGAGATGAGATTTTCAAGATAGTAAATATTTGTTTTCAAGTTATTTTTGTAGTGAAAAGGCACATTAAATTTTGCAGAGAATAACTTTTAAATGAAAATTTGAAGGAACTTTATTATATACTGAGAGGATAATTTATGTTATGTATAACCACTTTTTTTTATTCCAAATGCAGTCACATGCAAGATAAGATAATTATGGAGACACTCAATGCCTTAATTTAAAAATAATAAAGACATATTTTATGTGTTTCTAAAGTCTGCTGTACCTGCGAGTAGAGTTAAGTTTGCCATCCATGCTAGATTCTCTTCCTTTTTGCCTTCATACTTTCACACTATATGACATGAATTGATTATTGGTAACATTTTTGTAAGTATAAATCTAATGTAGGATTGATCAAATTAATAAAGATGTAATTTTAAACCAGATGGAAACTTCGTGGACAGCCATGAAATCTCATTCTATAAGCAAATCTATATTATATTAATCCATATTATATTAGACTTTAACTGTACTTTTGTGACTAAGGTTCTTGATACGTTGTTATTTGAAACTTCAAATTCTATAGTGAGCCGAACCATCTATAGCTTTAAATTTGACCTGTATTAATATATTATGTGTGTTAGAAGCTTAGTTTCATTCTTGAGATCTGTGAGTGGTACATGATTGTCTGCAAATTTGTTGACATGCAATTAAATGAGAGACTTTAACAATTCCTGTGAGGTTAATATTTCAGTGCTTTAGAAAACTAAGGTCAGAAGACAGGGGAAAAAGAAGGTCTGATGTCTCACAATAATATATCCTAGAACACAGAGGAACAGAAATAGATTATTTTAGTGTGATGATGCTGCTCCTTTAACAAGGTTATGGTGTCCTTGGGTTTTTTTCAGGAGTTCGTACAAGTCACAGACTGTGAAAAGTCTAAGTCTGAAGGGTTTTAGGGACAATTTGATTATTGCAAATAAATACAACCTCAGGCAAAAAGCTTTCAAGTTTAAAAAAGCATTTGTATAATGAAAGGGAAACGGCCAGTTCTCCCAGTTTAGCTTCTCTCTGATTTGGTTTAGTCTGACTATTCAGTGAAACCAGTCAGGTGGTTGTAAAAGCTGCTGAATCCAAAGAAGCAGGTCCATGCTGATCCTCCTCTCTCTTTGTTATCTCTAATGTGAGAACCTGTGTTTGATTTATTCCTTTTGTGCCAAGGGGTGTTTAGGTGGATTGTAGCAAATATTTGGAACAGCATCATTAAGATGATCTGATGGATTTTCGAATAGGTTAAGTTATTTGGTATTCATAGAGCAATAGAGATGTACAGCACAGAAACAGACCCTTCGGTCCAACTCGTCCATACCGACCAAATATCCCAATGCAATCTAGTCCCACTTGCCAGCTCCTGGCCGACATCCCTCTAAACCCTTTCTATTCATATATCCATCCAGATGCCTTTTAATGTTGCAATTGTACTAGCATCCACCACTTACTCTGGCAGCTCAGACTATAGACATACCACCCTCTGAGGGTAAATTTTGCCTCTTATGTCTCTTTAATATCTTTCCTTTCTAACCCTAAATCTATGCCCTCTTGTTCTGGACTCCCCCACCCCAGAGAAAAGACTTTGTCTATTTATCCTATCCATGCCCCTCATGATTCTATAAACCTCTATAAGGTCACCCCTCAGCCTCTGACGCTCCGGGGAAAACAGACCTAGCCTATTCATCCTCTACTTGTAGGTCAAATCCTCCAACCCTGGCAACATCTAGTTCTCTTTTGTTTGTGTTTCATTTGGTAATCTTGTAAACAAATTCTGTTTTGTTTAAAACTATGTGGCTTGACCACCTGATTCCTTCTTGGAATATCCACGTTACAACTGCTAAAAACAACTCGCAAATTTAGGGTCTGGGCTACTTTCTTGAAATGTTTTGAGAGAGTGTGGCCTGCTCCATAGCATTAGGAAAACAGAACCATCCGAAAGGATAGTGAGTGTGCAGGTTTCTTTCAGAGAAAGAAGAAGTCTCCAGGACAATCACGGCAGAAGAAAAAAAGTCAGGAGTGGTTTAGAAATTAGTAAGAGAATAGCTCCAGAACAAAGGCTTTAACCTTTTAGAGAGGAAGACATCCAACAAAGCTGTTGAATGTATGAATTCAAGGAATATATGCTAAAGAGCAAATAATTGTGTTAACTTTTTTTAATGGTATCACGAGGAGACATTAACAAAGAACATAGCGTCAAATGAATGTCAATATTTGCTGGAAGGAGACTAAATACAGTCATGCAAGTTAAATAATCAGCTTGAAAGTGGAGGTGGATTGACCTTTCACTGAGGCTTAAGTATCTGTAAGGTTGTTGCAAAGGTGAAAGGGTTGAATCTTTATTTCTGTTGCTTTTAATAAAACAGTTTCAAATAGTTATTTTATAATGTGAATATTGCATGTGTTTTTTTCCCTTTGTATTTAATAACATTTAATGTTATTTGATTAAAGGTATTTTGACAGCCTGTGTGAATACGTTCAGTGAGTGACTAATTATTGCCTGTCCAAGCCAGGTTTCACTCTATCATCTGACTTATCCAGAATTATCATCAGCTGGTGTCACAACAACTTTTCAAATACACATTGTCATATTTATATAATATATATATGATACATTGTTATTATTTATATATGTTATTGCTTATTATGCCAACTTTAGTAACACCATATTGAATGCTATTATGGTAGTTTATTGCTTTGTTTTACCAGTACCTGGGCCATGCTAGTTTTCACAAATTATTTGTCATAATTTTTTAAAAATATATATTCTGTTATTGACTATTAGCATGCTGACAAATATAACTATTTTTACCAACCCTAATAGTCCTTGAAAGGTGGTGTTAAGTTAAACTGGGATAGCAACATAAAAGGTTTTGTGAAGTACTGCCAAAATCATTAGTTCACTTCGCATGTACAGAAATCTCTGATGTCATCTTCAAAATAAGTAAAAAATGAACTTCTAATTTTGAATTTTTTAGCAAACTAAATATATCAACTAATTGTTTCCATTGCTCAAATATTTTCTGCAAGTGATCAATTTCTACACAGTGATGAGATCTGAAATTCAAAATTCTATGTCTTGGGTCAAGTCATTATTGATCTACTATATATATTTACCAATGAACTTGAAATAGGCTGGTTCAGGGGACTCAGTAAGCTCATTATGGCATATTGAATTTATTTTCTTTTATCCATTCAGGAGATGAGGGGGTCACTGGTTAAGTCAGTACTTATTACCCATCCCTATTTGCCCAGAGGGTGGTTAAGAGTTAATCACATTCCTGTGGACCTGGAGTCATATGTTGACCAGACCAGCTAAGGATAGCAGTTTATTTCCCTAAAGGACATTAGTGAATCATATGGTTTTTTTCCGATAATGGTCATCATTAGACTCTTAACTACAGATTTAAAAAATTTAGTTCAAATTCAAATTGATTTGAACATGGGTCCCCAGAACCTTACCTGGATCTCTGCATTAACAGTCTAACATTCATATCACAAGGTCATCGCCTCCCCTGATTTCCGCAGTTATGATGACAGTCTGTGGAAAAAGCACCATTTATGCCATGTGCTTGCTGACCCTGCCATTTTATAAAATTTGGTGTGAATTGTTTACTTCAGATTATCATTTTGTTTTTAGACAGTCAATGTTTTGAGAAGTGTATTTTTTGACCTTTATATTCCAATTAGCAAGATTGGTAATTTATTTTTTCACTTCCACAACAGCTAGTACTCTTACTGTTACAACTACTTCCAGTCCTTTATCTATGACATCTGGTAGGTACATTAGTTGGACTTAATGGACTATAAATTTTGTATTTAATTGTTTGTTTAATAAGACTCAAATAAAGAAAGTTGCTAACATCTCTAGCAAATTCTGAAACAGAAATACTGAAATCCTAAGAAATACTCAGTACTTCAAGCAGCATCTATGGAGAATTATTCATGCTGACCTTTCTTCAGAACTGACGAGTATAAATACATGAACTCATCTTATGTCCTTCACAGATGCTACTTGATCTGATTAATTTTTCTAGTGTTTGCATGTTTTGTTTAAAACCTTTACTATATTCAATATTGTGCTTTCTCTGCGTTCTGCATTTGACATATATTTCATCTGCAGTTGTATAATGCATAGCATGTAATTATCATAGTTATTGTTAAAGGAAGCTGTAGATACATGAGTACAGACCTCGAATGAAGGTTTCCACCTGATGTGTTTTCTAGCCTTTTTCTTTCAGGTGTTGAAATATTATGAAATATCTATTTTAATAGTTATCTCTTTTTGGATTCCCAGGTTTTGACATTTAAAAAAAATGTTTTGTGTATATTTCAGTATTTAAAATTGTGCCTTAAAGAAAATTTCATTTCTGCACGACCATAACCACACCATATAATCAAAGGTCATCGTGTCATATAATTGTCTCTTAAATGGATCTAAAATTTTACCTCTACTATTTTACTCAAAAGGTAATTACAATTAGTGATCATGTCTTTCCTTAAAAAGGAGTTATTACTTTCTCCAGATTTTAGCTATTTCTGCCTTTTTTTGGCATTCTAACATTTTAAAATATCCAAATTCATCTTTTATTTGGCTTGTAATATTTTGTGCTTGTTTCCTGAAATTCCTTCTTCCTGGCAATTCAGTCCCTTGATACGAAGCCTTAGACTTTGCTTTTAGACACTGGTGACCTAAACTGACTAGTTAAAGTATAACCAGATGCTGTGTTGTTTTAATATTCTGTTTTATAAAGTATGGTCAATCACCTTTGTAATATAATGAGCACTTTTTTTTCTAAACTACTGTATGGTAAGTTGCTATTGAATACTAAACTAAATACTATCCCAGATCTCTTCCAACTTTACCTTCAACATCTACAACAGTAAAATCCTGATGATTCAAATCCCAGGTAATTCACAGATTTTTTTTTAGGCAAAACTTCATGATAACTAAGGAAGAACCATTCCTACATGAATATATGTAATTCATCAAGCCAACAAATGCAGAATATGTCAAAAGCAGTGGATTCAAATGGTATCTGAAAACACAATAAAGCAATAAAGTGTAAAGATATCTTTATTAATAATTGCTAGGTAGTACAGAATTTAAACATTGCTAAAAGGAGACATGATGTCAAAGATTTTTCCCTTGCACTCATCAGGTTTAGGATCTAAGAACTAGACTTGATAAAAAGGATATCAATTTATACAGCATGAGAGGGAGGTGCAGATTGGTTCAGACTACTTTTGGTGTGGAGATACAACAAGAACAAAAACTGTCAGTTTTAGTTCTCAAGCCAGGTAAGTAGACTCTGGTCAGGATGTTATCATGGGAAAGCAGCAGAGATTGACAGTGTCTGTGCCCCTTTTATCTCCAGAATGAAGGTGCAATTAAAAGGTTCTGAAGATCTAATGGCAAGATGTATTAATGTATGTAGCTTCCACCAGGCACAAATGCATCATTCTTTAAGTTCAAATGATGATCTAAAGTTAGTGTCCTATCGAATTCTTAATACAATGTTGATTATTTAATAAATAATTTGCAATAGAAGAATCACATTGAATGGTGGACTTACTGTTCTGAGGCTTGCAAGCACTGGCTGGTTGAACATGAACAAAATGTCACCTCCCATATCTCCTCCAATGGAATGTGTTGTTTCATACAGTCTGCCAGTCATTAGGACATATGGCCTACATAGCTGGCATCACACCGGCATTGAGATTCATATATCATCTGTGATAAAATTAGGGTTAACTGTAACCCTGTTGCATTTGTTTGGTAGGCAAAACATCTTTTTGGCTTGACGGCAACATCCCGGTAGTGCAGAAAAGTGAGTATATTGCAATGTAGCATCATGAGACACCTGCATTCTATTCCTGATGAGTGAAAGATTAAAAATATCTTCTTGTCTCCTGCTAACAATTTTTAACAACTTTATTCAATTTGTTCACATCTTAAAATGGCTTGAAGTTGTAAACGCCTAGAGCTCTGCATTGAAAAATGTTGGAAGTTAGGTCTGAAAAGTTTTTGTGATCTTTTTCTGCTTCATGTGCTGTCTACAGACATGACTGATATAATGTACCATGTCATAAATGAAGTAAAATGTGTTTCATAGTTTTCTTGCTGCACTACAATAACCTAGAGCATCTCGATGGCCTTTGTGGCATCAGCTAGGTAAATACACTTAATTGCATCATTTGTCAATTCTATCATGCAATATGGATATTTGTCCATCTCTGCATAAGTTTCCATAATGCCTTGTCATCAGTTGGTTATCCTCCCCTTACTTCTCTTCATAGTAAATGTCTTGTGCAATCACAGTTAAAAATCACACAACACCAGGTTATAGTCCAACTGGTTTAATTGGAAGCACTAGCTTTTGGAGCGCCACACCTTCATCAGGTGGTTGAAGGAGCGGCTCTGAAAGCTAGTGCTTCCAATTAAACCTGTTGGACGATAACCTGGTGTTGTGTGATTTTTAACTTTGTACACTCCAGTCCAACACCAGCATCTCCAAATCATGACTACTTGTGCAATCATAACCTATTTGAACCCAGCTTGATGGAAACAGTTAGCAGTTGTCACATACATCCTCTCCTCCCTCATTTTCATCAGCATGAACATGGCCACTAGAATATTCTTGATTATTCAGAGGACATGAGCAGGGAGTACTTCATTTGGTTAATCGAATGCCAGATTATCAAATGCTGGATAACATAGTTAACCAAACGTTGAGACTTTCTGATCTTGTTTGGGTAATCTGAAATTCGGTTAATCAAATGCCGGATAATCGAGATTCCTCTGTAGTTGTGTTGTACTTCTGCTTTTCATCGATGACCTCAATAATCTGAGATGTCAGCTGACATTGGTAGTGGGTTTTCAGATTTCCAGTCACCCTTGATCCATTAGGTCTTACTCTGAATTTATACAGAACCATCATTATCTCTTATACCTCAACCTTTGGTGATGAAAAAAAAAGCTGATATTCTCTGTGAACTTGTACTCCACATCGCTGTGGTATTTCTTAGCATCAAGGATTTCAGGGTGCTAAAAAATGTAGATGACAAAATTGTTGATACTATAATTGTTATCTTCCAAAGGACTAAATGCATGGGAATGACACCACCTATAAGTTCTTCCAAATCACATGGCATCTAGACTTTGAATTATATTGCTATTCCTTTATTGTTGATGCATCAAAATCCTGGAATTATTTTCCTAACTGAACTAAGGTTCACGAAGGCCGCTATTTTCTCAAAGACATTTAGGAATTGCTTAATAAATTCAGTGATTTCCATATTCCATAAAGAAATAAAAATTAAGTCCAGCAATTGTCTCCAATACAACTGTATTGAAGCGCGGAGTTCGAGATAAATGAGGAAATTGTAGGTTTATTAGACCATAACATTAGAACCAGTATTAGGCCATTCAGCCCATTGAGTCTGCTCTGCTATTCAATCATGGCTGATATGTTTCTCAATCCCATTATCTGCTGTCACCCTGGAACCCTTGATACCCTTACAAATAAAGTGTAGCTATTAGTTGTATGTTGTCTGTGGGAAAAATACAAAATTTTGTATTTGGGGCAGAGTGATTACTCTTTCAGATCAATATGAGCTGATCAGGGATTGGAGGGAGTATGTAACATATTAGATAAGGGAGTGTTAATAGAACGTATATGAAATCCAGAATCTATTTAGAAGGTTTCACATAAGACACTGTTGACAAACATCAGCACATGAAATTGGAAACAGCCAATTGGCTTGAATGAGGACTTGACTTAGTTTGAGACAAAGAATAGCAATTATGGGCTGCACAATTTAATTATATTTGTAAGTGACTTTGATTAAGAACTAGAGAATCAAGTTTGCTACATTTGGAGACGTCCAGTAAACCAGGAGTTGAAGTGTTGGGAGGGATACCTGATATTTTACCTTTGCTAGAGGATATTCCCAGCATCTACAACACTAAATAATAGAGGCAGGCAGTCAATTAATCCAATTACCTTATGGCCTCAAAGTCACCACTGAAGGATTCACTTCTCCAATCACCTTAATGCCAGTTGCTTGGTGCCAATAAATTGTATCTGTTTTACAGGCTACTATTTGGAATATGGCCTCATTCTTCTTGTACATTCAATAGGGGCCATCTGCAACTTAACATTGATTGAATGACTGATACCTTAGGAATTTAATTGTACTTTTGGAAGTGCTTTCTTTATTGACTGCCATTGATAAAATGGCCTCCACAATTTCATGATTGATCTGTGTGAACTCACAATCTGCATTTGGTCCCACATCATGCTGATAATCTGGTCATAAAATTTAGGTTTATTGAGGATTTAAATTTGTTAGGCAAAGGCATGATGTGTATCAGAATAAAGGGAAGTCAGAGATACGGTGATCTAAGTGTTCGGTGTAATTGTCTTGAAGAGCTGAATGGCATATTTTAGTTCCTGTGCTCTGCTGAATATTGTTATAATTACTGCTTCAATCTTGTGACGATGCTTTGTGGAGTTGTAGGGCCTTATACCTATGTTGATGTCACCTGCAGAGATTGACAGCACAGTTAGCAAAACTAGACTCTGGAATAAGACTAGGCGAAAGTGAGGACTGCAGATGCTGGAGTCAAGAGTGTGGTGCTGGAAAAGCACAACAGATCAGGCAGCATCCAAGGAGCAGGAAAATCGACGGAAGGGCTTTTGCCCGAAATGTTGATCTTCTTGCTCCTGCCTGACCTGCTTTGCTTTTCCAGCACCACATTGTGGAATAAGACTTAGGTGTCACTGTTACTCATCTCCACTATTCTCAAAACTGGTCATTAAGTGAAGTTTAACTTGGTAGTGGTAAGATGCACACTTACCTTGACCCAGAAATGACATCTTTCTCGATTTCTTCTCATGCCTACTCTGAGATTTGCCTTAGTTGCCAAGATCTTATTCTTCACAAACAACTGATACTTAAACTAATATTTTTGTTTTTGTGAAATCAGATGCCCTTAATGGAGCAGTAAAGTTTAAAAATCTCTCTGGCAAAGTTGCAAAGATATTTGATGACTCCAGGATTCATAAGCATTGCCTAAAAATTAGCATTTGGCTTTCTAGCATGAACTTAGAATGCACTGATACTGAAATTTCAAATGAAACTTGATAAAGTATCTCGTAATAGATGTGTTAGCAAAATTGATTAAATGTTCACTTGTAAATACAAAATTGTCAAGAAGGCAGAAATCAGAAGGTAGTGGTGATTGTTTCTCCAGCTGCAATAATTCATGTGGCATTTCACAGAGTCAATATGAAAATCATTACTTTTCACATTATGTTTTAATGGCCTGGTTTTGATATAAAGGGTGAAATTTCAAACTATGTACAAAATGATTCAAAATTTGAGCGCTATAAATAGAACAAGAAAGTAGAGGACTTCAGGAAGTTATTTTGAAGTGGGCAGACACACAGCAGATGGAATTTAATGCAGGGAAATGTGAAACAATCCATTTTGCGGGAAAGAATGAGAAGAAGGAATATAAATCCAGGGGAGCTAGCCAATTGGATACAAAACTGGCTAGAAGGTAGGAGACGAAGTGGTGGTAAAGGGTTGCTTTTTTGGACTGGAGCTATGTGACCATTGGTGTGTCACAAAGATCAGTGTTGGGTCCACTGGTTTATGTTATTTATATAAAGGATTTGGATGTGAATATAGGAGATATGGTTAATATGTTTGCGGATGACACCAAAATAGATGGTGCAGTGGACAGTGAAGGAGATTATCTCAGAATATAATGGGATATATATATATATATATATATAAAATAGATAGATCAGATGGGCCAATGGCCAAGGAATGGCAGATGGAGTTTAACTTAGATCAGTGTGAAGTGGTGCAATTTGATAAGGTAAACCAGGGAAAGAGTTATGTAATAAATGATAGGGCCCTGAGGAGTGTTGCCAAACAAAGAGACCTAGGGGTGTATGTGCACAGTTCCTTGAAAGTGGAGTCATAGGGAGGCATGGTGCTGAATAATGTTATGAAGGTGTAGAGGTGTACTGTACCTTTAAGAGAGTTGGAAAGCTAGCAAGGACTGACAAAGCACAGAAAGTCCTGAACATAGTAACAATAAAACACATGGTCAAAACAAATAGTAGCATCCGAGTTGCCATGAAACAAAAACAAATTCAAATTTGGCCAATCAGTTTAAATTATGCTTCAAGATACCAAATTCCAATCAAATTTGTATTTAGTAGTTTGATAATACACCAATGAAACAACCCGATTTTTTGTTATAAAACTGGACATTTTGAACAGTTAGGGGGAGAACTGCCAAGACACCAACAAGTACAGATTGCCAGCAGAACAGCTCTCTGAAAGGTACTTGTAAGAGAAAGATTCACCTATCAATTTGATAGAGATCACTAAACCTGGCTTTAAAGGGATCTCCTATCATTGGTAACAGTACGAATACATCATTCCTCTCAGGAAAACGTCTGAGTAATAGAGGTTTTGTCTGCCACCTGCTTCATTCTGTGCTCTGCCCACTTTAGGTGGTATTTACTCACCTACTCGATTTAATCTCTCCCTCAACTCCGATACATAATCTAAGTGTGAGGTCTCCAACTTTGGTCCTGTCAATTTTTCTTTAATTAATTTCAAAGGGGCTCTCACTTCATGCCTGAATATTAATTCAAAGGGAGTGAACTGAATTGATTTGTTTGGGGCATCTCTAATGGCAAACATTTATCCCAATCATTCAGGCAGTCCTGACAGTATGCTCTCAACATGGTCTTCAACGTCTGATGCCACCTTTTGAAAGCTCCCTGGGATTCAGGATGATATGCACTGGATTTAAAGTGCTGTATACTTAAGCTATCCATAACCTCCTTAAACAGTCTAGCAGTAAAACTTGACCCTTGGTCTGACTGAATTTCTCTGGGTAACCATACCAGTTAAAGAAAGCTTCTAACTCCTCTACTACCATTTTTGCCTTGATACTCCGGAAAGGAGTTGCCTCTGGAAATCTGGTAGACACATCCATTGTGGTTAACAAGTACTGGTTCCCACTTTTACTTCATGGTAGGGGACCGACACAATCAATTATAACCCATGTGAAAGGTTCTTCAAATGGGGGAATTAGCAACAAAGGTGCTGGTTTTATTACTGCCTGTGACTTACCTACCATTTGGCATGTATGACATGTATGGCAGAAGTTCACCATAAACTTGTGCATTCCAGGCCAATAAAAATGTTTTTGTACCTTAGCCTGTGTCTTTTGTACCCCTAGGTGACCTCCTACAGGAAGTTCATGTGCAAACCTGTCTGTATGCTATGGACAACACATTCTGATGCACTTCGGCCCATTTCTCCTCTGCTCTAACCTGCTGTGGTCTCCGTTTCCATCTTAGGATTTTATCTTTCAGATAATAACCCTCAGGAATATTCTCGGTCTCCTTTTCAGAGTACACTTCCATACATGTATCTTCTATCGTCCTGTCTTTCTGTTGCAAGTCCCGTAACCTTTCAGGACAAAATATTTCTGTCTGACTCTCTGCCTGTTCAGGTTTTTCCTGCTCCATCACGTGAAACAGAGTTTTCACTAACTGAACCTTTACTCCTTCATCTTTCTCTTTAGTTTTTGCTTCATGCTGTGACTTATGATTTTGGGATCTGGTTACTACACTGTCTGGGAAAATACCAGAATGTTTCTGTTTTAACTCCTCAGCTTCTTGGTTTTCCTTGGACTTCTTCACAAGAAAGGGTGTCACCCCCACCTTAGACCCTGCTAAATTATTCCTAAGAACAAACTAGATATCTGGAACTGACAGTCTGTCAATCACTCCCATGTAACTTCGCCAGTCTTGAGTTGGCACTCCAACCTGATCTTACAGAGGGAACACTAAATTTCTGTCCATCGATCCCACAAATTACCACAATCGGGTAACAGATCAGAAAGAGTGCAAATTCACTCATCTCTTACTATCAGTGACTGGTTAGATCCCGTATCTGTCAAAATTATAACTTCTTATTCTCCCCCTGTTCTTTCTGGATAAACTTTACCCCAGAGGCAAATTATTTATAGAGATCAGGTACTAACTCCATACCCAGCCCCTGCCCAGGCTGTGCACTCTCCTGCAGCTCCTTGGGGTTTTCTTTACTACCTTCACTAATGCCACTGGCTTAGCTTCTTTTACCACATATCTTCCTACAGTGCCTTTCTTTAACAACCAGCACTGTGACATTACTTGTCCCATTTTACCACAGCGGAAACACCTGAGGCCTTCCACCTCCTTTCCATCCTCTTGGGCTTCTTTTTTACCCTGTGGTAAAGTCTTACCAGTGTTCTTTACTCTTCGTTTCATAGTGTAGGATCTCCCAACTTCTATCTCTCTCAGGATGAAATTCTGACCGGAAGCTTGTTTAGGCACCAACTTGAATTTATCTGCTAATTCCGCTGCCTTCTCACTCCTGAGCTTTCTGTTCCTCCACATGAACTCTTATCATCTCTGTAAATAAGTTTTTAAACTCATCCAGCAGAATAATCTCTCTTAGACACTCATAGGTCCTATCTTTCTTTCAAGCACGTACCCATCTGTCAAAATGACTGCTTAATTCTTTCAAACTCAACATAAGTCTGACCTGGTTCCTTTTGTATGTTTTCGAATCACTGTCTATATGCTTCTGGTACTAATTCATAGGCACTTAATATAGCCTGCTTAACCTCTTCATAACCTCTTGACCCCCTCATCTGACAGCGCGGCAAATACCTCACTTGCTCTGCCTACCAGTTTAGTCTGAACTAGCATTACCCATAACTCCTTGGTCCATTCCATCTGCCTAGCCAGTTTTTGAAATGAAATCAAGAAGGCTTCAACATTTTCCTCATCAAAGTTTTGACAAATTTGTATATATCAGTACCCTTTTTAATCTCTGCCCATTTGGTCATCAGTAGTTAGGCTTGAACTGGAGAATTGTTTTCTATTCTGCACACACTTGAGGAAGAATTTTAAGACCTTTATGTGCAGAGAAGATTTATACGAATGATATCAAGGATGATATACATCAGTTATACATGAACATATTGCAGAAACTGAGATTATTGGACTCAATATTATATGCTCACATGGCTGTGTTTTCAGTAGGCAGGTGCGACTTTCTCATAACTTTCTCATCTACCTCTCAGCTCATCCCTAGAATAGGGAGAACAGGCAACTGCCAAAATATCAGCTCATCAGTCTTATCTAAGTAAATGATCAAGGGTCAATGGAGAAATTTAATAGTTCAGTTGACCCCAAAGTTGCCCTGACCACTTCATAATGTGATTGATATGGGTAGGCAAGGAGAATTGAGCGACTTTTATTATTAATTTTTTTTAAATTGTGGAAAAGAAGGATGGCATAATTATCAGAGGATTCCCTGTGTGCCCCTTCAGAAAGTAGTAGCATCCCTTCTTCCCTGCCCAGTCTTTAAAACTCACTCATGCATTGCTTCTTCCTATGGTCACCAAATCCATCCTGCTAAATGTCCCTCCTTATCTAGTGTCTGGGATCCATTGGGGCCTTTGTGTTGGGTATACTTGCAGTCCCGAGAGCATCCATTATTGAGCTGTTGTGCTGCTGGCACCTTGAGAGCTGTTAGCCAATCAGATTGGCCAGTAGCTCCAGAGCAATCTCCTGCCATTGAGGGGTGGAAGTCCCACTGTCTACTAACTGATTTAGACCACTAGTAGCTCATATGGCAATATGTAAGGCATTTTTAGGTCTGCAGGTTGGCTGCTCACTTTCCTTTGGGAGGGGGAGCTGTGAGCCATTCATTCACCACCTTGCAAATTCTTATCCTCTTTACCAATTTAAGGGGAAGTTTTCAAATTTGAGGGCACTTTGCTTGAGTACATAAAAAAAGAAATCTGTATTTAAAATTTTGTTAAGCTGGTGACTATTTACTTAATGTGAAATTGTTATAACTTGAAGTGAGAGAGATGTCAAAGAGGAATCTTCTTTCCTGTGTCTGGCAGCGCAATTCGATCTTTATTCAGAACTCTTTACGGTACATTATGGGGGAGGTTCCTGAAACAGTGTCCATTGAACACTCTGCTCCTCCCAGTCAAGTACTGTATTTATATGCATTTTACAATAATTACATGCAACATTGGCTTTGTGCGTGGGAAATCATGTCTCACAAACTTGATTGAGTTTTTTGAAGACGTAACAAAGAGGATTGATGAGAGCAGAGCAGTGGTCGTGATCTATATGGACTTCGGTAAGGCGTTTGACAAGGTTCCCCATGGTGAGACAGATTAGCAAGGTTAGATCTCATGGACTACAGGAAGAACTAGCCATTTGGATACAGAATTGGCTCAAAGGTAGGAGACAGAGGATGGTAGTGGAGGGTTGTTTTTCAGACTATAGGCCTGTGACCAGTGGAGTGCCACAAGGATCGGTGCTGGGTCTACTACTTGTCATCATTTATATAAATAATTTGGATGTGAGCATAAGAATAAGTTTGCAGATGACACCAAAATTGGAAGTGTATTGGACAGCGAAGAAGGTTACCTCAGATTACAATAGGATCTTGATCAGATGGGCCAATGGGCTGAGAAATGGCAGATGGAGTTTAATTTAGATAAATGTGAGGTGCTGCATTTTGGGAAAACAAAACTTAAGGACTTATACACTTAGTGGTAAGGTCATAGGGAGTGTTGCTGAACAAAGAGACCTTGGAGTGCAGGTTGATAGTTCCTTGAAAATGGAGTCACAGGTAGATAGGATAGTGAAGAAGGCATTTGGTATGCTTTCCTTTATCGGTCAGAGTGTTGAGTACAGGAGTTGGGAGGTCATGTTGCAGCTGTACAGGACATTGGTTAGGCCACTGTTGGAATATTGAGTGCAATTCTGGTCTCCTTCCTATCAGAAGGATGTTATTGAAAGGGTTCAGAAAAGACTTACAAGGATGTTGCCAGGTTGGAGGATTTGAGCTATAGGAAAGAGATTGAATAGGTTGGGGCTGTTTTCCCTGGAGCGTTGGAGGCTGAGACTTATAGAGGTTTATAAAATCGTGAGGGGCATGGATAGGATAAATAGACAAAATATCTTTCCTGATTTGGGGGAGTCCAGAACTAGAGGGCATAGGTTTAGGGTGAAAGGGGAAAGATATAAAAGAGACCTAAGGGGCAACTTTTTCACATAGAGGGTGGTACGTGTATGGAATGAGCTGCCAGAGGAAGTGGTGGAGGCTAGTACAATTGTAGCATTTAAAAGGCATCTGGATGAGTATATGAATAGGAAGGGTTTGGAGGGATATGGGCCGGGTGCTGGACTAGATTGGGTTGGGATATCTGGTCGGCATGGACGAGTTGGACTGAAGGGTCTGTTTCCGTGCTGTACATCTCGATGACTCTATTGTTAGCCATGTCTCTCCAATCGTGTAAACAAATGATTAACGATGGATATCTCTGTTGACTGCTCGAGGTCCTCCCATGATCTCATGGTACTTACCAGACATCTTTGTCACTAGTCCTTGGGATCTTACAATGGATGCTGTATTCACTCACATTCCTGTTATGCTGACAATTAGCCTTCTACCCAGAGATTTCCCAGCTACATCACACTAATTGATAATTGCTTATCAATTATAAGTTTTTCAAATTCTGTAAGGCAATTTATATTTCCTACTAATATTATTTTTGGATACATAAAAGGATGCTAATTTCTACCAATTGCTTTCAAATGTACAATATCAGTTTTAGTCTAAAGTTGATTATATGTGAATTTATATAATTATATCTGTTGTTATAATTCTTTGATGAGGCTTACAAATTGGGGAGATCAAACAAACACAGTCTCTCTATCTTGCAGTTGCGAGTTCATTCAAGACAGAAGTTTAATTCTCCTCCACCCCTGACTTTACTTCAAATACCTAACACACAAGTGTCCCCACCAAATAGCACATATTCAGACTCCTTAAGAAAAATGAAATTCAATCACTTCCACAGCTTTCCGAATGGGGAGCTGTGAAGTTACATTTGTTTACTTTCCATGTTTTACAACCTCTTTTCCTGCTTAGAGGTTGTCTGTTTCCACCATTTGTTGCTGCACCTTTATGAGGGGGGCCTCTTTTTACTATCTACAGTTAGCTGCTTATAAGAATTCAAGTAAATCCCTGCATGTAAGCTTGTAGGTTTATACTTTTGATCTCACTTGATTCATGGGTATGTTTAATATACTTTTGTTTTTTGCTAAACTACAAAGAGCACATCCATAGCCTTCATTTCTAGGTACGAACTTGCTGTTGGTTATCAGCATGGAAACGACATTTATATTATTCTGTGAAACAGAAGAACCAAATTTTGTGATATCCCAGCAACATGCCACTCCAGCAAAACCCATTTGGTGGGCTTATCCTATAGGCATTTCATTCTGAATAGTTATTTATTGGTTTAACGTGGGACTTCAGTCTAATTTTAGTCAGTAATTCACACTTCATGGAGCTAATGATCAACCAGTCTCAGCAATACCACAGAGAGTGGTGGCCACTGCTGGGACTGAATTTTGAGAGGGAACGGGAGCTTGGAAGCTGGAATAGCTTTGTGAGGACTCTGTTAAGAAGACATACTTGCCAAATGTGCTTGCAATTAACCCACACTTAAAACTTCTGGGCTAAAGAGTAACAAAAAGATGGGGTACTGGGCTAATGGTCGGATACTTAGTAGTGTGGATTAGCAGAGGGATCTTGGTGTCCATGTACACAGATCTCTGAAAGTTGCCACCCCAGGTAAATAGTGCGGTGAAGAAGGCATATGGCGTACTGGCTTTTATTCGTAGAGGAATTGAGTTCCGTAGTCCTGAGGTCATGTTGCAGTTGTGCGCACGGTGGCACAGTGGTTAGCACTGCTGCCTCACAGCGCCCGAGACCCAGGTTCAATTTAGCACTGCTGCCTCACAGCGCCCGAGACCCAGGTTCAATTTCCGCCTCAGGCGACTGACTGTGTGGAGTTTGCACATTCTCCCCGTGTCTGCGTGGGTTTCCTCCGGGTGCTCCGGTTTCCTCCCACAGTCACAAAGATGTGCAGGTCAGGTGAATTGGCCATGCTAAATTGCCCGTAGTGTTAGGTAAGGGGTAAATGTAGGGGTATGGGTGGGTTGCGCTTCGGCGGGTCGGTGTGGACTTGTTGGGCCAAAGGGCCTGTTTCCACACTGTAAGTAATCTTGTATAAGACTCTGGTGCGGCCGCATCTGGAGTATTGTGTGCAGTTTTGGTCGACATACTATAGGAAGGATGTGGAGGCACTGGAACGGGTGCAGAGGAGGTTTACCAGGATGTTGCCTGGTACGGTAGGAAGATGGTATGAGGAAAGGCTGAGGCACTTTGGGCTGTTTTCATTGGAGAAAAGAAGGTTTAGGGGTGACTTGATAGAGGTGTACAAGATGATTAGGGGTTTAGATAGGGTTGACCATGAGAACCTTTTTCCACGTATGAAGTCAGCTATTATGAGGGGGCATAGCTTTAAATTAAGGGGTGGTAAGTATAGGACAGATGTTAGGGGTAGATTCTTTACTCAGCGAGTCGTGAGTTCATGGAATGCCCTGCCAGTAGCAGTGGTGGACTCTCCCTCTTTATGGGCATTTAAACGGGCATTGGATAGGCATATGGAGGATAGTGGGCTAGTGTAGGTTAGGTGGGCTTGGATCGGTGCAACATCGAGGGCCAAAGGGCCTGTACTGCCCTGTATTTTTCTATGTTCTAAAATCTGAGGATCTCTTCTATCACTGTTTAAATCCAGCAGTAGTGGCATCACTTGCCTGCTTAAGGAGCTCAAGTAACCTATGGGCAGGTAGGCTACATGATAATTTCCTCACTGATAGTTAAATTATGATGTGGTGTACAGCGGCTGGTAAGCATGATACCCTTGACATTTAATGGGGATTTGACTTGCAACACTGTCACATAGGAGCCATAATTCCTTCTAATTGATGAAGCATAAATAGTTGTTCGTGGTATATAGAGGAATCAAAATCTTACCATTGCTGAAGTGGAATGTGGCTTCTATATGCATTAGACAAATGAATTTATTTTCAGACTAGCTTAAAATGTTTTCTTTTTTACTCATTGTAGCACCGACTGGACAGGGAGCAACAATTGGTGGTAAGAAGGACAACTGGTTTGTTTTATCTGTTTACAATTTTCATCAATAGATATTTAAAGTATAGACAGTTAAAATGTGATTTCAACATCACAATTTGAAATGGCATTCCAGATATTCAAGGTATACAACTCTATACCTTCAGTTTGGATAATATTTTATCTTAAGCATTGTCATTTAATATGTGGCTGAACATTCTTTTGCTCACAAGGCCTAGAATGTACCCAAAAGATGTCTCAAAACCAGCAACTCCAGGACTGAGTAAATGCTGGATTTGGAGCATGATAGGCTTGGAGAAAAAGTATTGGGGCCTTAATTCAAGGAACATATGAAATGAAGAGAATGAGTTCCTTTAGAATACATTGGGAATTCTTTGAGCAAGTAACAAGTAAGTTAGACCAAGAAGAGCGAATGGATGTTATCTACCTGGACTTCAAGAAGGCCTTTGACAAGGTGCTGCATGGGAGGCTACTGAGTTAGATAAGGGGTCATGGTGTCAGAGGCAAAGTGCTAGCATGGATAGAAGCTTGGCTGTCTGGCAGAAAACAAATAGTCGGGATAAAAGGCTCCTTCTCAGGATGGCAGATGGTAATAAGTGGTACTCTATAAGGCTCAGTGTTGGGACCACAACTTTTCACTTTAATGATCCAAATGAAGGAACTGAGGACATTCTGGCTGACTTTGCAGACAATACGAAGATAGGTAGAGGGACAGGTAGCATTGAGAAGGCAGGGAGGCTACAGAAGGATTTGGACAGGTTAGGAGAGTGAGCAAAGAAGCGGACGATGGAGTACAATGGGGGAAAGTGTGAGGTCATACACTTTGGTAGGAAGAATAGAGATATGGACTATTTTCCAAATGGGGAGAAAATTCAGAAATCTGAAGTGCAAAGAGACTTGGAAGTTCTAGTACATGATTGTCTCAAGGTAAACTTGCAGGTTGAGTTGGTAGTTAGGAACGCAGATGCAGATGCATTTATCTAGAAAGAACTTGAAGGACTTCTGAGGCTCTATAAAACTCTGGTCAAACCCTGTTTGGAGTATTGTGTGCAGTTTTAGGACCCTTACCTCAGGAAGGATGCACTGGCCCTAAAACATGTTCAGAGGATGTTCACGAGAATGGTCTCAGGACTGACAAGCTTAACATATGAGGAATATTTGAGGACTCTGGGTTTATAATCAATGGAGTTTTGGAGGATGAGGGGGGGATTTAATTGAAACATACAGAATACTGAATGACCTGGACAGAACAGATGTTGGGAAAATGTTTCCATTGATCAGAGAGACTAGGACCCAAGGGCACAGCCTTAGAATAAAGGGAAGACCTTTTAGAATGGAGATAAGGAGAAACTTCTTCAGTCAGAGAGTGATGATTCTATGGAATTCATTGTCATAGAAGGCTGTGGAGGCCAGGTCATTGAGTATATTTAAGACTGAGAAAGATGAGTTCTTGAGTATCAAGGGGATCAAGGGTTACAGAGGGAAAGTGGGAGAAAGGAGTTGAGAAACTTATCAGCTATGGTTGAATGGCAGAGCAGACTCGATGAGCTGAATGACCTAATTTCTGCTCCTATGTCTTAGGATCTTATAGTCTTATAATAGTGAATCACACTTAGAAAACAAAATGAAATATTCTGAAAAGTAAGGTTGATTCACAATCTGTGCTGGATTTAAGCAATAGTAAAATACAGAAATTGTAATTAAAATACTGTGACTAGAGGATACTGCATGAGAAAAGTATTGAATGGGTTGGATCAAAGACAGACAAATTATAAGATTTTCAGGCTTGGAAATTGCAGGACCTGTACTACCTGCTAATCTCCCTTCCCACCTATCTGCTCCACCCTCCCCTCTGACCTATCACCTCCATCCCCACCCTCATTCACCTATTGTATTCTTTTCTACCTTCCCCCGCTCTCCTGTCTGACCTATCACCTCCATCCCCACCCCCATTCACCTATTGTACTCTTCGCTACCTTCTCCCCAGCCTCCCCCCCGCCACCCCCCATTTATATCTCCACCCTGGAGGTTTCCTGCCTCTATTCCTGATGAAGGGCTTTTGCCTGAAATATCGATTTTCCTGCTCCTCGGATGCTGCCTGACTTGCTGTGCTTTTCCAGCACCACTCTGATCTAAACCCTGACCACAGTTTATGCCAAGCGTTAGTCATGACACCTATTCATATTGTTTCCACACATGCATTGCAGCCCAGATGATGCCTGTCATTGAAAATACTTTCTCAATTCCTACAATTCAATTAGTTCACAGCATTAAGCTTATGCCTAAGTTTGGCTTTATATTTGCACATTATGGATTACAATTCCTTTGGCCATGCCTACAAAATCAGAATCATGATGTACTGAACAATTGTCAAGTCACCAGACTAACTGACCTGAAATTAGCTTAAACACATCTCCTTGGTTATCCATGCTCTGTTATTAATAATGCTGTTCCTGTCTTGTCTCCACCCTGTCTCCTTCGGAGGAAAGAGCACTGAGAAGGCTTTCCAGATTCCTCATCCATTCCCCATCACTGTGCCTTTGGTCCTGAGGATCAGTGGCTGGAGGACTGGAGTGCAGATGTATGCATTCCTATACAGCAGATCTTGAAGGCGCTGGATCTGGCTTTCCATTGTAGCCACCAACCTGTCAATGGAGGCAGCCAGATAAATTGTACAACTCATTATACTGCTGCAGCTTCTGATCATTATCCCAGATTCTGTTTGACACTGCTGTTCCTCCTTGTTCATGTGGACAAAGTCCCTGATGTCTGACAATACTAGGTCCTCTGCTGTCTGGGACTGAGCAGATGCCTGGTCTCTGGCAATCCTTTACATGTCAGCAGCCTGGGTCATTTCTTCTTTGGCCACCTGCAGAGCTGACGCAATCAGATGCTCAACTGATTGTCTCTCACATTTTCTAAGATTGACATTCCCATGTGGTGTCAGTCTGAACTAATGGAGGTTTCAGGAGACATTGAAAATGTTACCAGTGAGGCCTTGGTACTTTCATCCTGAAGAGGTTGATGCAGTAGCTTCTGGAAAGCCTGTAATTTCACCATGGTGGTACGTGCAAGATAAAAGAGAGAGAAGGTGTTGCAGCTAGTTGTTAGAAATGGTTTGTAATGAAAGATAGTAACAGTGAGGATACAGAGAGATTTCCAGTAGAATGAAGAATGGTACTAAATAAGTTGATGGGACCTAGACATTTCAACAGCCTTGCAAGAGTGGTCCTGGTTTTTTCATGCAATGTCCAGGGTTCTCTCCTCATAAGGCCTGAGGAGCCTAATGCCAGCCATCTCTCCACCTATCGGATCATCTCTGCCCTTTTGTGAGTTGTCTTCTCCTGTAATGAGAGAAAATTAGGAATTAAGTGAGTTGATAGTGAGTGGTATGGCTGTTAGTCCTGATGCAGGCAAAAGGTGTTAAGATGTCCTGAGCAACTGAGTAGGCTGCACAGAGAGAGGGATGCAAGGTTAGTGGAAAGTTGGTGGGGTGGATGAGAAGTTGAGGAAAGATGTTGCAAGCAACAATCCCAGAGCATGAACTTTGATGGGAGGTAGGTGCAGTAGAAGAGATAAAATTAGTAAGATAGAAAAGCGAAGAGAGTGGCTCATCCCTGGCACAACAACGAAAGTAATTAATCTTCTTGTGGCACAGCTGGCCATTCCTCCACATCATGGAGATGCTACTGGCCAGGGTTGTAACCTCATACCAAGCTGCGGGGTCTGGTGGCATGACGTCCTCTGCTGGCCTTCTGGGAAGCGGGCTCCTCTCCACCCCCTTGACAAGAGACTATATCCATCAGAGAATCATAGCGGCATCTACCACTGACCCAACATTGTTTGGAAACATCCTCGAAAGAGCAGGAAAGCTTTGGAATGGCAGTGCTTATTTAGGTGCACAACAATCATTTAACGATGGTGTGGACACAAACAATGCTAGTATTTCAGTGGAGAAGTTGCTCTGAGAACACTCATAGTAAGATGAAGATAGAATCATAATTGATGGATGCGATTCGTGTGGGGCAGATAGTTAATAAGGTGAATTTGTTAAGGTACAGTGAGTACCCACCAAAAACATTGAGACATCTTTCACTCAATCAAAACAAGGAAGATTCAGCCTGTTAAGTTTGTTTCTTTGTCAATGGATGCTGATAGATCAGCTGAGTGTTTCCAGCATTTTCTATTCTTAATTCAGTACAACTTCCCTGACATTGTACACTATATCTCTGATCGGGAAAATTAAGATTTAGATGCTTTCTGATTAGAACATAGAAACGTACAGCACAGAACAGGCCCATGATGTTGTGCCGAGGATTATTCCTAATCTAAAATAAAATAACCTAACCTACGCACCCCTGAATTCACTGTGCATGTCCAGCAGTTGTTGAAATGTCTTTAATGACTCTGCTTCCACACCACCGCTGGCAACGCATTCCATGCATTCACAACTCTCTGCATAAAGAACCTACCTGATGTCTCCTCTTTACCTTTCTCCTAATATCTTAAAACTATGATCCCTCGTGCCAGTCAATCTTGCCCTGGCTATTGACTCTATCCAAGCCCGTCATTACCTTTTATACCTCAATCAAGTCACCTCTCCTCCTCCTTCTCTCCAGAGAGAAAAGTCCGAGCTTAGTCAATTTCTCTTCATAAGACAAGCCCTCCAGTCCAGGCAGCATCCTGGTAAACTTTCTTTGTACCCTCTTCAAAGCCTCCATATCTTTCCTATAACAGGGCGACCAGAACTGAACACAAAATTCCAAGTGTGGTCTCACCAGGGTCTTGTAGAGCTGCAGCAAAACCTCGCGGCTCTTAAACTCGATCCCCTGTTAATGAAAGCCAAAACACCATACGCTTTCTTAACAACCCTATCCTCATGAGTTGCAACTTTGAAGGATCTATGCATTCGAACACCATGATCCCTCTATTTCTCCACACTTCCAATAATCCTGTCTTTAATCCTATATTCAGCATTCAAGTTTGACCTTCCAAAATGCATCACTTCGCATTTATCCACGATTTATCCATTTATCTGCCATTTCTCAGCACAGCTCTGCATCCTGTCTATGTTGTGCTGCAGCCTGCAATATCCCTCGATACTATCAACGGCACCTCCAACCTTTGTGTCATTGGCAAATTTACTCACCCACCCCTCAACCTCCTCGTCCAAGTCATTTATAAAAACTACAAAGAGCAGAGGCCCAAGAACAGAGCCCTGTGGCTCACCACTCACCACTGACCTCCAGGCAGAATACTTCCCATCTACAACCACTCTCTGCCTTCTGTCAGCCAACCAATTCTGAATCCAGACAGCCAAATCTCCCTGTATCCCATACCTCCTGACTTTATGAATGAGCTACCATGGGGAACCTTATCAAATGCCTTGCTGAAGTCCAAACTCACCACATCCACTGCTCGACCATTGTAGACCAGTCTTATCACCTCCTCAAAGAATTCAATAAGATTTGTGGGGCGTGACCTACCCCTCACAAAGCCATGCTGACTGCCTTTAATCATGCTCTGCTTTTCCAAATAGTCATAAATCCTATCCCTCAGAATTCTTTCCATTACCTTGCTGACCACAGACGTAAGACTGACTAGTCTGTAATTGCCACGGATTTCCCTATTCCCCTTCTACAAAAGAGGAACAACATTCACCTCTCTCCAACCCTCCAGGATGACTCCAGTGGAGAGTGAGGGAGCAAAGATCTTCGCCAGTGGCTTAGCAACCAAGGGTATATCTGGTCTGGCCCTGGGAATATATTGGTCTTAATGTTTGCCAAAATTTCCAGCATATCAATTTCATCCATCTTGATCTGTTCAAGCCTGTTTCCCAGCTCCTCAAAGTTCTCATTCACAAAAAGGTCCCTTTCCTTTGTGAAAATCTCATTTAGGGCTTCTCCTATCTGCTCAGACTCCACGCACAAGTTCCCAATGCTATCCCTGACCGGCCCTACCTTCTCCCTGATCATTCTCTTATTCCTCACGTATGAGTAAAATACTTTTGTGTTGTTCCTAATCCTTCCTGCCAAGCCTTTTTCGTGCCCCCTTCTAGTTCTCCTCAGTCTATTTCTGACCTCCTTTCTCGTAAGCCTGTTGTAATCCTGTAAAGCTGCGCTAGATCCTTGCTTCCTCCACCTTACATCAGCTACCTTCTTCCTTTTGACAAGAAGCTCCTCTGTTCTCGTCATCTAAGGCTCCTTAAACTTACCCGTTCTTGCCTGTCTCAGAGGAACAAATTTATGCATCAGTTGCAACAACTGCTCCTTAAATAGTCTCCACATGTCTGTTGTGCCCTTTCTGTGGAATAATTGCTCCCAATCTGTATTTCCCAACTCCTGTCTGATCACGCCATAATTTCCTTTTCCCCAATCAAATACCTTCCCTTGGTAACTGCTCCTTTCCCTCTTCAAGGCTATGGTAAATGTGAGGCACTTGTGGTCACTGTCACCAAAGTGTTCTCCCACTGCGAGATCTGACACCTGTCCTGGCTCATTGCCGAGCACCAAATCCAAAATGGCCTCTCCTCTCGTCAGTCTGTCTACATATTAAGTAAGGAAAACCTCCTGAACACACCTGATAAAAATGGCTCCATCCAAACCATCTGCACTAAGGAGGTTCCAGTCAATATTAGGAAAGTTGACGTCACCTATAATAACAATCTTGCTACATCTGCATTTTTCCAAACTCTGCTGGCCTATGAATTCTTCATTTACTGTAATCAACCTTGAAGAGTGTGGTGCTGGAAAAGCACAGCTGGTCAGGCAGCATCCGAGGAGCAGGCGAGTCGGTGTTTCGAGCATTTACAATCCTCGACTCTGATCTCCAGCATCTGCAGTACTTGCTTTTTCTTACTTTTTCAACCTGTCAAGTATCTGTGCACATTGTTGATCTGCTAAATGAGACATTTTCACAGCTCCTGTAATTGATCAGCCAGTTGCTCACTGATGATCGTGTTGTCACTCTCAAACAGCAAATGTTTTAATGCGAAGTATGTTACTCATGCTGATGCCCCCACCCTCTTCAGGATGTAAGACAATGGTGACATATGTATGTATCCAATTCCTTCCCATCTCAGGTAGTTTTATTCATCCATGTCAAGATTGTCTTTTATGAATCCTATAAAAACGTTATTGCCTTCTTTTCACCAACGTTTTATCCATTCCATCTGCACACAGTACTGTCTAACCATCTACCATTCGAGTACTTTTTGATACCAGTTGCTACTACTGCTGGACAAGTCAGATTCCAATTGAAATTGGGTTTCAAAGATAATATTTTGCTTTCTTCAATTTAACATGGTGGTCTTTCACTGAAACATAAGCATGCAATGCTTCAGAATTTAACAATAAAATAAATTTATTATACAAAATATGGTACTTAGGTACACATGACAATAAACAAAATCAAATTTTAAAAAAAATAATAAAGGACAAACTAAGCCTTTACATGTAATGTAACTTGAAAGCTATCAAAATATTTGGCAGAACAAAATCCCATCTTTCCCAATACCATCACATTATAGTACAGAAAACGTCTTATTATCTAGCACCTATGGGAAAAGGATTGTGCCACTTGATCAAATATTCTGACAATCAAGAGAGGTCTACATTATCAATATAAAAACACATATTAAGTAAGAGAAATATATTGTAGGGGGTATACACATCAATGTTATACTTTATTTATAGTATAAATCACTTAATAATGCAATGTTGCCTTTTTACTCACACCCTTGACTGACTACTCGGACATAAATGTAGACCTTAGTATTTGAGGAGAAATTGACTTGAAATTGAATCAACTATTGGTATTTTGTGCGGCCATTCAATTGAACAACAAATATATTTATGTTGAGGTAAATAAGTTTTTAAAAGTTAGAATAATTGGACAGATTAATACAGTACATTTTGCTGTATTTGATGTGCATAATTTTCACTTGGTTGTCAAGAGTGTCAGTTCATAAATTGCCAGTTAAAACAAGGTTTGCTAGACTCACATGCCAGAAAAAATGTCCTTTCTCTCTCATATCTATAGATTGAAATTAACCTTTTTTAAACATTTTTTTAGCCTGATAGCCTTTTCCTTGATTATATACATAAAACTGAGCTTAGAGCTTCTTAGCTACAAATAACCCTTTCTGGTCTGCAATGTTTAAACTAAAACCCTTATACTATGGTAACTTATTCCAAATTATTCTGAACTATCCTTTCTTGAGGAGAAATTGTTCTTACATTTAATCCCTGCGAGATCTTCTGCAAAATAACTAAGATCTTTCCAATTTATGGACTTTTCCTAAAGAAAAAAAAATTCTTCATTCTCCTTAATGAAAAGCAAGATATTTCTTTCTAGTTTGTTTTCTCTGATTGTAGAACTCTCATAATACAACCAAATTCAGATTATCATGAGGGTCACAGTCCCTTCCTTTTGATATATACAGGTTTGAAATCATGGCCCCAGAAATTTTGGCAAGTTAATTATTAAACCTCTTCATATATATATATAGACCAAAACCAAATGTCACTAGTTGAAATCCAGCTTTAAAATTTATTACATTAATTTATATAAATCACAAACTACATCACAGTATGTAAGTACAATATTACATAATTATGTAACAACAACAAAAAAACACACAAATTATTTACACTATGAACCACTAGAACTGAAAACTAATAAGACGACCTGGGACGGGGGAGTCCAGAACTAGAGGGCCTAGGTTTAGGATGAGAGGGGAAAGATTTGAAAGCAACCTAAGGGGTAATCTTTTTCATGCAGAGGGTGGTGTGTTTATGCAATGAGCTCCCGGAGTGGTGGATGCTGCTACAATTACAACATTTAAAAGACGTCTGGATGGGTATATGCATAGGACGGGTTTAGAGATATATGGGTATATATATATATATGCTGGCAAATGGGACTAGATTAACTTAGGACATTTGGTCAGCATGGACAAGTTGGACTGAGGGGTCTGTTTCTGTGTTGTATATCTCTATGACTCTGACTCTAAATAGTTTAAAATATATATAAAAATGAGAAATGGATTGATCTTAAATATTATAGCATGAACTTGCAAGTATTTCCAGTGCTCCTACACACTCAATACAACTGTTGTTAAGTATATATTGCATTTCCCGCTCAATTCTGACAATAAAGACCTCACTTCTCTGCATTAGATTCTACCTACTGTTGTCTGCCCAATTTGCCAGCCTATCCACATTATGGGCATATGCCTACTGACCTTAGAAATGCTTCAATGACTTCCCATACATGAATCTATACATACAAACATAAGAGCAGAAGTAATCCATTTAGACCCTGAAGCCTGCTATGACATTCAATAAGTTCATGAGTTTATTCAGCTCTGTTAAAATATATAATAACTCTGCCTCCATTGCCTTTTGAGCTGAGTTCCAAAGGTGCACAACCTTATGAGAGAAAAAAAATCATCTATGTCCTGCAATGGTAACATCTAATTTTAAAACAGTGTCCACTGCGTATAGATTCACTAACAAGAAAAAATATCATTTTCACCTTGTCAAGATTATGCAGGATATTATATAGTTCAGTCAGGGTGTCACAGTGTTTCAGTGGTTAGCACTGCTGCCTCACATCGCCAGAGACCTAGGTTCAATTCCATCCTCAGGTCACTGTGTTGAGTTTGTACATTCTCCTTACATCTGTTTGGGTTTCCTCCCACAGTCCAAAGGTGTGTAAGTTAGATGGATTTGCCATGCTAAATTGCCCATCCTTAGTAAGTGGATCAAGGCTAATGGGGTGAAGGCAGGAGAATGGGAATTGAGAAACATATCAGCCATGTTGAAAGACAGAGTTAAACTCAATAGGCTGAAGGAACTAATTCTGGTCCTATATTTATGGATTTGTGTCTTGGGAAATTCAAATATAGCACACGTACAGGCTCTCATTATCCACAACATATGTTACTGCTTCCAAGAACTCCAATAAATTTAATTAACCTTTGACAAAACAATGCTGAATTTTCCTGATTACCTTGAGGTTTTCGAAGTGCATAACTATAATATCTTCAATATTTGATTATTACATTTCTCTGATGCCAGACATCAAGGTAGATGGCCTAGTTACGTATTTTATTCCTCACTTTCTTGAATAAAAGGGTTATATTTGATACTTTCAAGTGCAATGGAATCTTTCCTGAATTTGGGTAATTTTGGAAAATTACACCAATGCAATGGCTAACCTACAGGCAATATCTTTTGAGACTGTAGGATGAAGACTATATGATTCCAAAAACATATCAGTTTTCTGCAACTCCTGTGATTTTGCCTCCTCCCTTTAAACACCAGATTGAAGCTGAGAGAATAATTGATAATACATAGAAAGAGGTAGTCACATCGCAGGCTAAGACTCCACAGGCAGAAAGGGAATGGGTGACTACCAGGCAGACTAAGAGGATTAAGTATACTGTGCAGAATCCTCTGTGGCCATTCCCCTGTAAAACAGATATACTGCTTTGGATACTGTTAAGGGGAAAGGTCTTTCTGGGGAAACCAGCTACAGCCAAATTTGTGGCATCATGGTTGGTTCTGCTGTACAGAGGAGGAGTAAAAACTGTGGAAATGCAATAGGGGAGTCAAATGTCAGGGGATTAGATAGGTGTTTCTGCAGCCACAAACTAGACTCCAGGATAGTATATTACTTTCCTGTTGTTAGGATCAAGGATGTCTCAGACCAACTACAGGACATCCTGGAGGGGGAGGGTGAAATAGGAAAAGTGAGGACTGTAAATGCTGGAGATCAGAGTCGGGAGTGTGGTCCTGGAAAAGCACAGCCAGTCAGGCAGCATCCGAGGAGCAGGAGAGTCGATATTTTAGCATAAGCTCTCCGGCTCTTCGGAGGCTGCCTGATCTGCTGTGCCTTCCCAGAACCACACTCAATGACTCTGATCTCCAGCATCTACAATCTTTTTCATAGTAAAAAAAGTAGTGGGAATGGGACAAGGAATGTTAAAAAGACAAACCTTAAGGCATTGTGCCTGAGAAAGGATCACGCAACCTGAAACATTAGCTCTAGTTTCTCTCCACAGATGCTGCCAGACCTATTAAGCTTTTCCGGCAATTTCTGTTTTTCTTTTTGATCTATTAAAGAATTACTGGCAAGTTCCATTGTGGCATCAATGGGCCATCAAGAGCTAAAATGAAATCTGCTTTTGTTACATCACATGGCTATACCAATGTCAAGTGATGCAGTTGGGTTAATGTAGCCTCAGCTACATTTCAGAGGAATATGAATCAGGTCATAGCTATGGTTCATAATTGTGTGGTTTGTTTAGATGATGTTTGTTATATTGTAACAATGAGAAGAGCGTGTCAAACAATTAGAAACCTATTTAGCATTTACTTAGGACATATTGTGGGACAGGGAAGTTGTTGCCAAGAATAGCAAAAGTAAAAGCTTTAACATAATTTCCCATTTCTAGTACCAAATATGAAATCATGAGGTTTTTATGAATGTGTGAATATGTATCAGATATTTTTGCTTAATTTTAGATGGTAGCACCTTCAACAGTTTTGTTAAGCAATAATTAGAAGTGGTATGATTAGTGGAATGCTAGGTAGCCTTTGGCAAGTTGAATGTAATCCAAAAAAGTGTCCGAATGATGGCCACTCCAATTGTTCCATACGCTTCAAAATAGTGATGATGCGAGTGACTGGAGTTGGTGAAATTATTTGGAGGCTAATCAGATGGGGATGAGAACCCAGTGGGTACTTCTCCAAGAAACTACACCCAATATCTGAAGAAGTACTTCACCATAAAAAGTAGAATTTTAGACTGATGTTGGTTCTTCAACTCTGAAGTCTGTTAGACACAATAATAAAGCAACATGGATCATTTACATGGATCATAATCCACAGTCCTTCACTGAAAAGTTTAAAGTTTAGAAAGCAAGACTATTCAGGTAGAGTGTTTTGTTTCAAACATCTGTTGTAAAAAAAATCTTTATGTTGGAATAAGTTAAAGGTTTAAGGAATGCTAAGATTATATAAGGTTGTACATAGGGTAAAGAATCATGAATGGATTTAAGTATCATATGCCTGACATTATTTTATGATGAAACATTTTTGAAATGGCTTCACATAATAAAAGTGGAGGCATGTAAAGACAATATCTTTTTTTTCTTGTATTTTTCATTGTGAACTTCCTTCCCAGTCTTTCCCTCTGCCCAGAACACTCATGGTGATTTTTGTGCCTGTCTGTAAATGTGTCTGTACGGTCGGGAGAGTTTAAACTAAGGTTCATAATTATAACTAAAATCCATTTATTTGAAATAAATGGTCATTCTTGTTCAGTACAAAAACTTGGCCCATGTTGTCTGTCAACCTGAATCTAAATAACATTTAGGTTGGGGAACTTTGCTTAGTTTTATGGAGATTCTTAACTTTTGTGATGACCTCAGGAATAGTGGGGTTTGATTTCTAGTGCGGTGCCCAGTGAGGTGCAAGAAGAAACAGTTGAAACTTTTTGTGGTTTGTATAAGGTCTTTATAACTCTCGAGTGTGTGTACATAGATAGATAGAGAGAGAGAGAGAGAGAGTTTTGTTTGAATGTTTCCTTTCTTTTGTGTGATAAACTTGTGTTCTGTTGTTAAAGAACACTGCATTCGTGTGAATATATTTCAGTGACAGACTACCATGCTAACCAACTTCAAAAACTAAAGAAATGATCTATCAAGCTGGATTTCTTGGGATCTGATTTGTCCATTATCATCAATTAGGACCATAACATTTATCTGGCACTTTGTTGGTGCAAATGTTACTTGCGATTTATCAACTTTAGCTTGAATATTGCCCAAGACCTTGCACCATGCAGGCACAGGTTATTTCATTATCTGTAAAGTTGTAAATTGACCTCAACATTGTGCAGTCATCAGTAAATATCTCCACTTCTGATCTTCTGATGGTCAGGTCATTGAACTAGCTGAAGATGGTTTGAGACGAGGGCCTGAGCAACTCTTGCAAAAATATCCCAAACTGAAATCAACAACCACAACTTGTGCTGAAAACAACAAATACTGGAAATTATAGCAGGTCAGACAGCATCCATGGACAGAGAGCAAGCTAATGTTGTGAGGCTAGATGACTCTTCATCAGAGCTGATATGAAGTGTGGAGGGGATAGTGTTTATGCTGTAGTTTTGAGGGGGAGGTGTGGGGTTGATGGCTGTAGGGTACTGGTGGACAACTTGTCGTTCTTTTTGTTAGGTATAATTCTGTCAAATGGCTTCTTCATGTTGAGGGGCCTCAATTTCAACATCCCTGAAATTCAGTACATTTGTCCATGCTTAGCTGTAAAATAAGGTTTGGAACTGTCTGGTGTGTCAAAGTTGAACTGAGCGTCAGTGTGCAGGTATACCATGCACTTTCATTTTTCTGCAATGTCATGTTTTCTTCATCATTGTTCCATCAACAAATTTTCTTCATGCAATCAATACATGCCATCACTCCCAATTATTATAGGTCTTTCAATATTTGCAGAAGAAAACATCAGAGAATAATTGATGGAAGGCTTATAATGGAATTTCCACAAGAGGTTGGTGTAAGGATTTAGGTAGAGCCCATCCCATCTGAATCATTGCCAGGCCCAGAGTCCCCATGAATCATATAGCAAGGGCTGTGGCTAGTGGGGTGTTTAACTCTATGGAAGTAGCGAAAAGGGGCAAGAGCATAGCAGAGGTTATTAAAGTTTCCAGAACAAATAATAGGACAGAGGGAATGGAACGAGTCTGGAATCTAACTTCAGACACAGCAAATAAGGAAACAACTGGAAAAAGTGCAGTCAATTAGGAGTCAGACAGGGAGTGTTGTATTTGGAAATATCTCACTGTTCCTTCAATGTTGGTGAGTCAAAATTGTGGAACTCTCACTCATGGCATTGTGGGTTGACCTAAAGCAGATGGACTGCAGCACTTCAAAAAGGCAACTCACCTCTGACTTCACAGCTGCAAGTAGGATGGGCCAGCACACTTCCCATGAATGAATTAAAAATAAAATCCCACATCACCATCTATCAACCTTCCCCTTCTGAGTTTCTGTATTCAGACTGCCAAGAAGCATTCCATGCCCAGCCATAAAAGCCCCAGCAGGATGAAAAAGTGTAACAGCACAACAATAATGGAAAGGTTTGTCACTTAATATGATACTTGCAGCCACCAACTCAGTTACTGGTGCTGCATACCTTGGACACCAGTATACAGTTGGGATCAGTAGATGGTGATTCAGTCAGTTGGCCTTCAATCATGTTAGGAGTAAAGAATGGTTTTGTACCAGCTTACTGAAAGTTTGGATAACAGACAAGTACTGCTGCAGAGAATTTGAATCAGGGCTTTGATCCGAAAGCATACAGATGTATCCTGAATGAACATGCACATTAAGTTTCTGAATGCATTTTTTGAGTTGGAATATAAAGGAGTGCAACTCGAAATTGACAGGGGAAATAATGTCACTTTGCAGACCAAATCCTATCACTCTGTCTTGCTATAGATTCAAAAACTCCTCTTGCTACACTCTTTTCATGACCTTGAGGATGTGACAAGGCTTTCTAACAAATCTAATAACTCATCAAGTACTACAAAGAAAGCATTCCAAATTTCTTTGAAACACTTGGAATAAAACTGCACTTACAATTTGGGTACCCTGTCCATCTTGGAGCTCAAACCATTGTTTTCTGAGTGAATGAAAAGCTGCCACATGTGTTGACCAGATTTGGGGTCCTGGTATCATACTAGCTCGTTGGACAATCTGATATAAGAATAATACTAAGTCATTGTCTCCTGGCACATACAGGACATGCACTTCCTTGCATGTTTATCCTAGAAGAACAATGAGGAATGGCTACTTGATAAATTACACATGAAAAGGTGTGCACAGCACTTTGTAAGAATTGATATACTTTGGGAGGATTACTTACTATAAGTACCAAAATTTGAAAAGTGTAGCTGAGCAAAGAAACTTAGTACGTATACATAAATCCTTAAAGGTGGCACAGCAAATTAAGAATGTATTTTCAAAGAAGAATATGTGTATAAATAAAGGAATACCTCAAAAAAAAGGGATCATGCTAGAACCTGAAATCACTTGTTAGGCATGAGATAAAAGTGTATAACAGAGTTTAGTCATTTGGAATTTGGATGTTAAGAGTATAAATAAGTTTATTGTGCTTCTATGAAGGTAACAGTTTTTAAGATATCAGAAAGTCATTTGGAAAAGTGACTTTAAAATGACATTTCTAAGAAAGCCTGTAGCTTAGTAGGTGCCTAGTCAGACACCTATGGTGTTAATTGTTGAAGTGTTTACAACATGGAACTTTTAAGACATACAGAGAACAGGAAGAAGGGTTACACCCTAAATGTTGACTTCTCCACCTCCTGATGCTGCCTGGCTTGCTGTGTCTGTCCAGTCTCCTGTTTGTTTACCTCATATAGAAAATAGGGGCCACTAACTTTTTGAATTCAGTTCAGAAAAATCAGGTTTTTCAGGTAATGATGAATAGTTTTGATAAAGTGAATAGAAATATTCTATGCAAGTGGGTCAATAATTAACTATAGGTCATTGATTTTAAAAATGGCATAACAAGTCGAGGGAAGGTAAGGTTGTTTGCATCTGGAATGCTGTACCTGAAACAGGTTTGGAAGTTGATTCTACAAATAATTTTTAAAAAGGAGTTAAATAGATAGAAAATTTGAAACTTGCAGGGTTATGGCCAAAAACAAAACAATGTTGGATCAAGTGCAAAGTTTTAAAAAATTGTGTCAAATGGTTTTCTCTGCTGAGTTTTCATTACATATCTGAAAACTGCAGTTAGGTGATGGATGCCAAGCTGGATGCTTCAAAAGCCAGATGATAATATGTAGAAAGAAAAGCTGTTACAAGTGAGGCAATTTCCAGTCTTGGAATAGGTTTATCACATTCTGGGCTTCAGAAGTCTCCTCAATTCAGTCAGTGTCAGCTTCAGCTAAATGAATCACCTAACTTAGCTTTCTGAATTGTTTTATCTCTTCTTGACACTTTTCAATTAAGATTGTAGCAATCTTGCCATTTTATTAGAAGGTTGTGGATTCAAGCCTCGCTCCAGGGTTTCAGCACATAATTTAGGCTTAGGCTGTATTGTAGGTGCCATCATTCTGATGAGACATTAAACTCAGGCCCCACTTGCCTTCTCAGTTGGGAGCCAAATGTCCCTTGCCATTATTTGAAGAAGGTTAGGAAACTCTATGATTTCTGGATACTGCTTAAGCTTTAACAAACAGCATCAAAAAATAAAGTAATAATTTACCTCACTGCTGTTTGTGTGACAAAATGATTGTCATCCTTTTCTGGTTATTCTTCAAAAGTACTTCATTATCTGCAAAGTGATATCTATGAATGTGTAAGGTGTTTTAGTATTGCAATAATTTCTTGTTTCTTTTAAAATTTATCTATTTATAATTTGCTCTAAATGTAATTAATTAAATTATGAACATCGGATACATGATATAAACTACATATTTTCTGTGATTATATTAAATTTTGACATGTTTGCCACAAGGGTGCAGTTCTGGATATTCATTGTTAACATTCCTGTTGAATCTGTAATTAACTAATAGCAATTTGCAAAATATCATGAGATATGTGAAATTCATTTTCTTAATGAACAGAAGACCGAATATTACAGCTGCTTTTAGCATTTTAAAAGTCACTTCTAACTGTTAAATATTTTAGGTTTTCAGAGACGCTAAAGAAACTAAGTCTAGCATTTAAATAGTCCCTTGTCCACAGAATGTTCCGAAATATCTCATTGTAAATAAAATACTTTTGAAGTGTAGTCACTGTTGTAATGTAGGAAATCTAGCACCTAATTTAAGGCACACAAGTTCCCACAAAGAGCATGATAATGACCAGATGCTTTTTAAAATCTTGATTGAGGGATAGATATTGGCCAGGATTTCAGGAATAATAACCCTGGTTTTCTTTGAAACAGTGCCATGAGAACTTTTATGTTCACCTGAGAGAGAAAACAGGCTGTGTTTTAATAGCTCATACAAAAGCCAGTTTCCCTGACAGTATCACATTCCTTCAGTATTGTACCAAACTGTCAGCTTAGACATTAAAAATCCAGTCTATGAAGCCAGAGCACCCAACCTTCTGATACAGAGGTAAGGGTAATATCAATTGAACCACAGCTGACAATAATACTAGTTTAGCTGCCATTGTTTCACTATTTTCTATGTGTATTAATTTTCCTCTTTTCCCCTCCAATAGGCAAACAATATGAACTACTCATCATTCGATTTGTACCTCTATTTCTGACTGTGTCCTGTTGTAATCAATGCTGACTGCAGAGCAGCTCAATTGAAACAATTGCTTCTCTATTGATTTATGGTTTGATTTCTAAATAACATGCAAATATACAAATATGGTGTGATCAAACTCAATTTCCTATTTAAATGCAAGCACTAAACAATATAAATTAGATAAAACTCTGCATGAGAAAATGCAGGTAGTGATTCAGCATGTGAACAACATATTGACACAAAATTAGCACAAAAGGAAATAAATACCTTGTATATTACAAAACAGTTTTTGTCCCAATTTAATTGCATTATTTTTGATCCTTGTGTTGTATTTCTCACAATTGCATTTCACAGAATTTGTAGATCCAGATCTTTCAACTGGAGGATGATTGTCACTAAAGTTTTTCAATTGGAGATATGCATCTGAACAATGCAGATGTCCTGATGCAGGTGACTCTGTGAGAATTGCCCAGGAAGTTGAAATTTCTGATAGCCAATTATCTGTTATCTGGAACCCTCTACAAAGCTTCCCAACTGAATTAGAGTCAGAGACTTCAGAAGGTTCCAACTTGCTTACCTCAACAGTTACCCAGGAAATGTTAGAGGAAGTAAAACCTGTTCTAATTCCTGGCTAACAATTAAAGCAGTTTCCTTAACTCTCCAACAGCATCACTACAATCCCCACCATGGGACTAATTTCCCAAACCTCCTGAGGAATGACATTCACTCCAATCTCACCTGAGCCCCTGGAATCCTCAACCATATATCCTGCAGGCATACTATAGTCCTGATTCCCTCTTCTTATATCCCTCCAACTACCACTTGCCAAACTTCCAAATCTCAACTCCTGGCCTTACCTCATTCCACTCCAATATGACCCTTGACCCTCAACCCTGACTCAATTCATCAACTAGCCTATAACCTTACCTACCTGAAATCTTAACTCGACACCCCACTGGTACCTGTATACCCTCACCAATTGACAACTATGTGCCACCTCTATGATATTTACCCCTCACCTACCTACCACCCTCCTCTCCACCTAACTGATGCCCTACTGCTCACCACTTGCCAACATATTTCCCTCCTAATCTGGAATCCTCCCCATCTCATCCACCCCTCACCTACATACTGCCCAAACCTGGCACTTATCTTACAGAATTACCTTCTCTCAGTAGCTGTCACTGTGGCTTTAGGATTTTAAACCTAAAGTCTACTACAGTCTATGTAGATCACTTGACAAACCTGCAGTACTTCAGCTGGAAGGCTTCTGGTTCAAAACTAGGTTGGAAAACTCTTCCAGAAAGCAATTTCCTCAGTGGGGAATGGGGATTACAACCCCAGGATAGGAAGATTTAGACTGTGTATTTCACTGAAAAGTTCTAATGTTGATCAAATTTTCTCTCCAAAAATTTATAGTTTGTTCAATACAGCTGAATATAAGATCATGAGTGGGTAATTCTAGCAGTCAAGCCAGTTCTGCCATTCAGTTGAATCATGGGTGACCTGTACCTTACCTTACCTTCATCTACCTGCCATTATTATGTAATCTTTAATAACCTTGGCCATAATATTGAACACAACCTAACTCCTTCACCACCAGAACCAATTCAACCCAGCCCCATACTCCCTGCTAGACCAGACCCAACCACCCAGTCAATCCCTTGGAGACAGTAAGAACTGCAGATGCTGGAAGCAAGAGTCAACAGATGTGAAGCTTGAAAAGATCAGCAGGTCAAACAGCATTGGAGGAGCAGGAAAGTCAACAGTTCAGGCCAAAACCCCTCATCAGGACTGGGGAGTGAGAGGGGAGCTCAGAAGTAAATAGAGGAAGGTGGGGGGACGTGGGGGTGGGGCGGATGAGAAAAGGGTAGGTGGGATGGTGAAAGGTGGATGCAGGTGGAAGTTATTGTGATTGGTCAATGGGAAGAGTGGAGTGGATAGGTGAGTGGGAAGATGGATAGGTTGGGTTAGTTCTGGGATGCGAGGAGGAGGAGAGAGCTTTACATGGGACAAGGCAGGGGGTGGAGGGATTTTGAAGCTGGTGAAGTCAATATTGAGACCATTGGGCGGTAAGCTTCCCAGACAAAATATCAGCTACTGTTCCTCCAGATTACGTTTGATCTCACTCTGACAGTGGAGGAGGCCAAAGGTGGACATGTTGCCAAGATAGACGGAATTAAAATGGATGGCAACCGGAAGGTCATTTTGGTTGATGCGTGCAGAGGGCAGATGCTCCATGAACCGGACCCCAAGCATTTGGTCTCCTCAATGTAGAGGAAATTACATTGGGAGCAACGGCTGCAATTGATCAAGTTGGGTGAAGTGCAGTTTAAGACACAAACACTCTCTTGCTCATCACATAAATAATGCTTTGTTTATTGTTCATGTGCTTCATTATAGATTCAGAGATGTAAAGCATGGAAACACACCTTTCGGACCAATTCATGCATGCTGACCAGATATTTTAAACTGATCTAGACCCATTTGCCAGCATTTAGCCCATATCCCTCTAAACCCTTCCTATTCATGTACCCATTCAGGTGCCTTTTACAAGCTGAAATTGTACCTTTTAGCCTGTACTGTCTCTCCATGTTTCTTCCACTAATATGCACTAACTTACATTTCTCTGCATTAAAGTGTATTTGCCAGGTGTCAATGTCCCTCTGGAGTCATTCAGCATCATCCTCACAATTCATTATTCTGTTTCACCAGTATGCATTAACTCACATTTCTCTGCATTAACATTTATTTGCCAGGGGTCAATGTCTGTCTGAAGTCATTTAGCATCATCTTCACAACTCTCAAGCTTTTTTCATCTGCAAATTTAAAGATGATAAAAACCACCACCATCTGCATGAAAAAGTTGCGCCTTAGGTCACTTTTAAATCTTGCCCCCTCACCTTAAATCTATGCCATCTAATTTTGTACCATGCTACCCTGGGAAAAAGATCTTGGCTATTCACCCTATCGATGCCTCTCATGAGTTTATAAACATCTGTAAGGTCACCCCTCAGCCTCCAATGCTCCAGGGAGAATAACCTCAGCATACTTAGTCTCTCCCAATAGCTCAAACCCTCTGAACATGGCAACATCCTTGTAAATCTTTCCTGAACCAAACTTTTTTTTCAAGTTTCACAGCATCCTTCCTACATCAGGGAGACCAGAATTAAATGCAGTAGTCTAAAAGTGGCCGAACCAATATCCTATGCAGCCGCAACATCACCTCCCAACTCCTATACTAACTGCTCTGTCCAATAAAGGCAAGCATACCAAACACCTTCTTCACTATCCTATCTACCCATGACTCCACTTTCAAGGAATTATGAACCTGCACTCCAAGGTCTCTTTGTTTAGCAACACTCCCTAGGACTTTACCATTAAGTGTATGAGTCCTGCCCTGATTTGCCTTTCCAAATGCACCTCACATTTGTCTAAACTCCATCTGCCACTCCTCAGCCCACCACCCATCTGAGCAAGGTCCCGTTGTACTCTGAGATAACCTTCTTGGTTGTCCACTACACCACCAATTTTGGCATCATCTCAAACTTACTAACCATACCTCCCATGTTCACATCCAAATCATCTATCCTCTCAGCCTGAATTAGGAGCTGGCTAAATGATAGGAATCAGAGAGTAGTTATAGATAGGAATTTCTCAGATTGGAGACAAGTTGAAAGTGGTGTTCTCCAGGGATGTGTGTTGGAACCCTTGCTTTTTCTGCCTTATATAAACAATTTGGAGATGAGTGTTGAGATCAAAATCTCTAAATTTGCAGATGATAAAAAAGCTTGGGAGAATACTGAATTGTGTGGATGATGTTGAACGACTTCAGAGTGACATTGACACCTGGCAAATACATTTCAATGCAGAGAAATGTGAGTTAGTGCATACTGGTAGAAGAAACATGAAGAAAGTACAGGCTCAAAGATACAACATTAAAGGAAGTACAGGAACAGAGGGACTTCGGGGTTCACATGCATGATTCTCTGAAGGTGGCCAGGCAAGTTGAAGCAGTTGTTAAGAAGTCTTATAGAATTTATAGACAAAAGTATCGACTTAAAAGCAAGAAGGAGCTGCTACACCTCGACAAATCATTGGTCAGACTACATTTGGAGTGTTGTGTTCAGTTCTGGGCACCTTATTTTAAGGAAGAATGTTAATTTATTAAAAATAATTAATCATTTATACTCTCTTGTAACCTAACACATTCCACCTCACTTTAACCTACCCAGCCAATCTTTGTCATCCACAAACTTACTTATCATTCCTCCGTCCATGCATTATCAACATCATAAATTAATATCATAAACAATAAAGGACCCAGTAATTATCCCTGTGAAATGCCACTGCACAACAGGCTCCAGTCACACAAATACTACTTCTACCGAATCATGAGCCCCTTCTCATGAACCTCCACATCCTCCCATGACTCAGCAACCTCTCTTACTGTACATCCCCCTTATTCGATTGAGTCTGTTTTTAGATACCCTTCCCCTAAGATTGCTGAAAACCTCGGGCTTGCTAGACACCTACATAAGACTGCGTCACCTTGATTATAGTCCACTCCTCCTTTTTGACTTGTGCAAGCTGGATGCAGGACCCCCAACTCCAACTTGGCCCTGCCTGGCACAGAATGTTGTTTCCAACTTGGTCCTGCAGGATGCCAGATACCATTCCACCCCACCCATCCCAGACCTTCAGGATGCAGGACCATCATTCACCAATTCTCAAATTGCATCTGCCAAATCAACCTCCTCTTCTGCTCCCCACACCCTGTACACCTCTCCAATATAGCTCAGGCCTTGTTATGTAAAGGTAATAGGACATTGGCACCATTTTTCTGTGAAGTCACAGAGGTGCACATCATTGGGTATAAGTGGGTGGAGTTAGAGTCTGGAAGGAATATTGAAAAAATGTATATTTAAATAAATGACTCTCTGTAAGACTCGGAAATATGTACTGGTACATTTATTGCACTTTTATTTTCAAAACAGATTTTGCTGCATCTCTATGCCAATGGTGACCTATCCAATCAGCACCCTGTTCTCATGCTGTGTAAAATAGTATCCCTTTGTTCAGCTCTGTCTTTTACGTTGTAGTTCTGATGAATGCAAGATGAAAAACTTCAACTTCCCTATTTTTTCAGCAAGATTTAACTCAGAGAGCACATAGATATGAACACACAAAACTAGATTAATGATTCCTATCACTGCTTATGACAGTGGCATGTTGGAAGTCAAGCCCCACTATTCCCAGAGTCATCCCAAACTTAAAGTGTTTAAGTACACAAAATTCCTCAATTTATCTGATTTTCAAATGACTCTTGATGGAAAGCACAGACCAGTAACCAGAACTGCTATTTATTACACATAATTAAACTCTAGCTGTAGGTAAACAGTTATAAACCATTGACATATAACACTAATAAAACTCTGACGTCCTTATAAACTGCCCCTTACATACAGACGTAGATGGGAAAAAAGATGGACGGAGGAAATGTGGGAAAGCAGCTCAGTAGTCTTTGTTCACAAAATCTGCTGAGTTGGTTCTTGCTGAACAGAAGGTTACTTCTTGGCCTTCCTTTTCCAAATACTTCCATTGATTTACAAGAGATACAGGATGGCTGCTTCACTTGTAACAGGGCCCTGATTAAGCAATTAAAATGTGCACCTTACAGCAAATGCTGAAGGAAAAAAACTAAACTGGTCTCTCTTCATGTTTAAAATGAGCTTTGACTGCAGAGGACAAAGAGATGGCTCCTCAGCCTGTGGAGAGTGGATCACTTTTCTGTGTCTTATTCCCAGCCCCAAATGTTTCAGTTACCTGACAGTCAATCTCATGATTGTTAGCAGGCAAAAGGTGTTTGTCATTGATTACTGGTCATGAACACCCATCAACCTTTTGTGACAAAGCAGTGCTGTCTCTGAATACAGAACCCCTTTGATCCCATTCATCTGCAATCTAATCTTCAATTACTACTTATTCAAGCAGCTGTTTACGTGATGCTTGCCATAAGTGGCAGATTACTTGCTTCTCAAGTCATGCAGCAATCCTTTAAAATGCTGGTTTCAAAACAGTCCTTTCTTATTTCAATCCACCACTTTATCGAGCACAAAAATAAAAAGATACAGTCTTTACATGATCTATTATAAGTTAGAAACTGGTAAATGATTACCATTGACCATAATAAACCAGCACTCGATAAACCAGTAACAATTATATTCCTTAAATCCCACAAAGTTTATTGTATTATTCTGACCAATTATTACAGCTTTTGAATTTATTTACCTCAATGTAAATATACTTGTTCAATTGGATGGCTACATGAAACATCAAGAGTTGATTCAATTTCGAGGCAATTTCTCCTCAAATACCGGGATCTACTGTGATGTCTGAGTAGTCAGTTGATGGTGTAAGTGAGAAGTCTCTCTCCTGCTAAGTTTTATTTAAGGCAAATTTATATTATTACTTAAGTGATTTATGCTGTGAATAAAGTATAGCAGTGATGTGTAAACTCCCTGTAATTATGTTTCTATTACTTAGTGTGTGTTTTTAAATTGATGTCACCCTCTTTTTTTATCTGAAGTATGTGATAAACAGAACACTTCTGGTCCCATAAGTATCGCCCAATAAAAAGTTTGCTATATTTAGTATGGAGGTTTATTAAATATTGTTACTTTGAACTATAAGTCTGAAGACTATCCTCGAGTTTCTCTCTACCAATTTATATCAGACACAAAACCCATTGTGTAGCATAAAAATATTTGATAAATGAAACATTAAAGTTAGCCAAATGATTCACCCATCCCACAACTTTGGTCTTCCAAAGGATATCAGATCTTGAATGTCAAATTTTGTCCTCCCATCGCAACTGATCACCCATCTGCTAAACTATCCTAGTCAGAGCTTTCAAGCAGCAAATTGTTTTGGGAGGCAGAATGTGAGGCTGGCCTGTCATCATGTTTTCTGTGACTTTGAATAAATCCACCAGTCATTTCCTAGAGAGGGAGGGCAAAAATGTCATCCGAGAAAGCTATTGTATGGGAACAAATTTTAAAATGTTGGAGCAATCTCATTAAATATAGGACAATTAGTTACCTTATTCTCACTAACTCTTCAGATGGTGGCTGAGACCACAATTGCCTCCATTAAATATCATTTTGAGTCTCACATAGTGCTAAAAAAGGATAAAGATATCTTTATTATTTCTTGGAATGCTGACATTGCTGGTTAAGCCAAGCTTTATTGTCCATTCCAGGATGCTCTTGACAAGTTGGTATTAAGCTGTTCTCCTGAATTGCTGCAGCTCATTTGATGTACAGTTGAAAATCATTGTACTGTAAACTATCCATTGATTTCTAAGCTGGGAGAGAGTTTGGTGTCAAGAATGGTTTTGTGTTTCGTATGCCATGGGGAAGAGGGCAACTTTTGAGGTCACATTACTGTCTTTCATACAAATCAATATCACACATAGGCAGCAGTTGGTGTGGTCAGCAAAGAGAAAGGATTGTTCTGAATTAATGAGTTATATTAGCCAGATGTCATTGTGATGATGGGAGGGGACAAGTTCTGCAGACTTCTAAGGATTCTAGTAAATTTCTCCTGGCTTAGCCTAGGGAAGAAAGAATAACTTAAACAGACTTTATTGCTGATGGTGTATTTAAGAAACTGTCTTCAGAGCATCTTCAAAGGGAAGGGTGATAAGTTAGAGATGATATGAACAACATAAGTAGAACAAGGGATAAGTCTTGCATCGAGAGTTCAGGAAGCAATGCAATGATTACGAAGTAGACCTGAAAGATTGAACTCTCAGGATGACACCTGGTGCCACATGCTAGCGAGTACAGAAATAGGAGAATAGACCAGGTGAATGCATGGCTTAAGAGTTAGTGTGGGATTGAGGATTTTAGTTTCCTGGATCACTGTGACCATCTCTGGGGGAAGTGGGACCTTGACAATCGTGATGGTCTGCATTTGAACCACAGTGGGAATAACATCCTTGCAAGACTGTGTGCAAGTGCTGTTGGGGGAATTTAAACTAGTTCAGCAGGGGTACGGGACACAGTGCATGAGTTCAATAATGGCAGCATAACTTAGAAAAAGAACAAATGCAGAGAGAGTTCACCTATGTAGTGTCTCAATGGAGTAGGACAGGACTGAAGTCTCTACTTTAATGCCAGGAGTATTAGAGCTAAGACAGATGAATTGAGGGTATGGATCGACATTAAAACAGCCACAGAGATATCATTGAGGAAGGGACAAGATTGGCAATTTAACTTTCCACGGTATAGGAAATGCAGTCAGGGCAGAGAAGGGTGCTAAATTAGAAGTGGTGTCACATTATTATTTAGGGCATCAGTTACTGTGGTAAGGAGGGATGATATTTTGAAAGGGTTGTTGAATTAGGCTTTGAGGGTAGAATTTATGAATAAAAAGGAGACAGTCATATTGTTAGGAGTGTATTATGTAGGCCCCCAAACAGCGGACAATTGAGGAGCAGATATGTAGTCAATTCACTGTGACGTATAAAAATAGATCAGGGGATTTCAACTAACCAAACATAAATTGGGATAGTCTTCATAAAAAGGGTTCAGAAGGGCAGATTTCTTGAAATGTATACAGGAGAGCTTGTTATATAAACATGTAGATGGTCTTGCAAGTGATGGTGCAATGTGAGACCTAATTCTGGGAATGAAACCAGACAGTTGTTTGAGATGACAGTGGGGGACTATTTTATTGATAGTGAAATGGTTTAGTGACAGCTGTCAGTGGTTGGTGGTAGAAGTGGGGCTTGGGGCGGAGATTGCTGAGTGAGTGGGGACTGGATTGTTAAGAGTTGCTTATCTGTTGGAGGAGGGAAGTTGGAATGGTGTTTAATGGTGAGCAGTGTGAAACTTTGAGGGAGTAGCATGCACAGCATTGATGAGATCAAGGAAGCAGTCTGTAATTAAAATATTCTATATGTGTAATGTTGTACAGGGTAAGATTTTGTATTTGGGCAACTCTTTTGGTCTGCTCATCCTGTCAATGTTGTTATGCTGAACTTCCCCTCTTATTTAGATCTCCGGTCACCCCAAACCTACATATGCATATCTCAACAGCCCTGCCTTCTTCCTTGGTCTTTCTGGTTTCAGCAGTCCCCTTCTCTACTATCCCATTTTGTCATCCTACCCTTCCACCTGCCCTCGGTTCCATCTATTGAGCTGTTCCTCCTGTTTATTTTAGAGATGACCCACTAAATTAATCTAATACTAGAAAACACATATAACTGCTTGTGGAAGGAGTTATCCTAATTGCCTTGGAGTGGGGGGAGTCGTGGAATTCGAGTTTATAGGTCTCTTCACTAACCCATTCACAAACACCTTATATTCACTCATTCATAAATCCCACTATAACATGGGCTCATTCATTCATTCAGAAAACCGTGGTTCGGTAGTGTTATATATTTTACTATCACAAGATAGACCAAATTAAAACAACCCATTACTGCAGTTGAGGAGTTCAGCAGAAACCCATAGGGCAGGAAAGAATAAAAGGGGAGAATTAATTGAATCGGGGAAACCTGATTAGCTCAGAATCAAAGCTTCCAGTGGCAACAGTAGTGATAAAAAGAGAACTAAAGAGAGCAGGTAGGTGTGATCATTTAACTTAGTAAAAGCCCTTGAGCGTAGAACAGGAAGTAACTGTAGAGTGGTTACATGTGGTCTAGACCACTTAACTGAACAGACAGTTCTCAAGTACCTGTCTGAATGCTTCAGTTTCAAGCACTTTACAGATAAAATAAACAAACCATGGAAACCACAGAAAGGTGAATCATTTCAATGAATTGATAACTGCACCCTGTAAATGCTAGACATATCAATGAATTGATAACTGCATTCTGTAAATTAGATTAGATTAGATTACAGTGTGGAAACAGGCCCTTCGGCCCTACAAGTCCACACCGACCCGCCGAAGTGAAACCCACCCATACCCTTACATTTACCCCTTACCTAACACTACAGGCAATTTAGTATGGCCAATTCACCTGACCCTGCACATCTTTTGGATGGTGGGAGGAAACCGGAGCACCCGGAGGAAACCCACGCAGACACGGGGAGAACGTGCAAACTCCACACACAGTCGCCTGAGGCAGGAATTGAACCCGGGTCTCTGGCGCTGTGAGGCAGCAGTGCTAACCACTGTGCCACCGTGCCGCCCACAAACACATTAACACATTAATGAACCGATAACTGTATCCTGTAAATGTTAAACCTATGAATGTTCTGATACCTGTATCCTGAAAATGTTGATTATATTAATGAGCTAAAGTTATGATGTTGTGTAAGAAGGTCACTTCCACTCGATGCTGTAGATTCAGCTGAGAAACCTGTAACAGCAAGTTCTCTGAATAAAGACAACTCAAGGCCATTTTACCATCTCTGTCACTCACTCCGGTTCACAATCTAAAAAAGAACATCAACACGTTTCGAAGAAAGAGAAACCCAGACAGCAACAACATGAAATTAAGTCTCCTCACCCATTGAATTCAACCTGAAATATGTAACCATAAATAGTTTATGTGATGTGACAATCTCATGTTCAGAGAAACTCTTACAATTGATAATGTAGAATTTCATTCCACACACAATAAAAGGCTGGTTTGTGAAACATAAATTAATCAATACTAGCTTGTGATTTAATTCTGACTAATATTTTAAACTAAGCAGAATACATTTTGAAAAAGTTAAAGTCATAATCAGTGACATTGGAACATTCATATTTTGCAAAAAAAAAACCTTTTCTTAAGATGGCATTCCAAGTGATTATGAACTGAAGAAAAGGTTAACTTTGAAAGTGGAAAAAGGCTTCAACATTCCAAAACACAAATGTTAAAGAGGGTGGTGCTTCCTATAACTTGTTGCCTCTGAAACATCCACATCAACTTCTTTAATGTAAGATATCCAAACTTAGCCTTGTCTATATATATTGAATATCATTTGTATTAAGTTTGCATTTCTGTTTTTCGAATTAGTAACTTGTGGGCTTTCTATGTGTGTGAAGTGAATGGTTAACTTGTAAATATTTATGTAACCATGGTGATTTATTTTCTAATAATTTTTCAGGCATGGCTTTGGAATGAATTTTGTTTTTATCTATGTTAGATTTTTTTGACCCAGCAAAGTGAATAATGTATCATTGAGGCTTATTAGAGTATTCTGGAACTTATTTTAATGGTGAAACACCCATAACTGAAGAGATGGGGAGATTTGGTTTCTTTGTGTTTTGGAGCAGCTCTTTGAAGTCCTCAGAATAGGATATCTATATAGACTTGTGAGAAGGGAAGTATATAGACAATAGACAGTAGGTGCAGGAGTAGGCCATTCTGCCCTTCGAGCCTGCACCACCATTCATTATGATCATGGCTGATCATCCTCAATCAGTATCCTGTTTCTGCCTTATCTCCATAACCCTTGATTCCACTATCCTTGAGAGCTCTATCCAACTCTTTCTTAAACAAATCAAGAGACTCGGCCTCCACTGCCTTCTGGGCAGAGCATTCCACACACCCACCACTCTCTGGGTGAAGAAGTTTCTCCTCATTTCTGTTCTAAATGGCCCACCCCTTATTTTTAAGCTGTGTCCTCTGGTTCGGGACTCACCCATCAGTGGAAACATGTTTCCTGCCTCCAGAGTGTCCAATCCTTTAATAATCTTATAGTCTCAATCAGAGCCCCTCTCAGTCTCCCAAACTCAAGGGTATACAAGCCCAGTTGCTCCAATCTTTCAACATAAGATAGTCCCACCATTCCAGGAATTGACCTCGTGAACCTACACTGCAAACCTTCAATAGCCAGAATGTCTTTCCTCAAATTTGGAGACCAGAACTGCACACAATATTCCAGGTGCAGTCTCACCAGGGCCCTGTACAGCTGCAGAAGAACTTCTTTGCTTCTATACTCAATCCCTCTTGTTATGAAGGCCAGCATGCTATATGCACTGAATCTGTGGGGCAGCATGGTGGCTCAGTGGTTAGCACTGTTGCCTCACAGTGTCAAGGACCTGGGTTTGATTCCAGCCTTGGATACCTGTCTGTGTGGTGTATGCACATTTTCCCTGTGTCTGCGTGGGTTTCCTCCCACAGTCCACAGATGTGCAGGTTGGGTGAATTGGCCATGATAAATTGCCCATAGTGTTCAGGGATGTGTAGGTTAGGTGCGTTAGTCGGGGTACATGTAGGATAATAGGGGAGGGGAATGGGTCTGGGTGGGTTATTCTTCAGATGGTCGGTGTGGACTTGTTGGGCTGAAAGACCTGTTTCCACACTGTGGGGATTCTAATTAACTAGGTTACCATAGAGTGAAAAATTAAATTTTAGAACTAGACCAGAAGCATTGCGATAAAACCCTGAAGATGTGTTAAAACTGAATTCATTTATGTTCAAGTGTGTGAAGGTGCCAGACAGAAGCCATCTGTAGGTCTAGTCAGCAAGTTGAAGTCTCCAGTCGTGGTGTTTTAAGTACTGCACCAGCAGTATTGTTATGATGTTGAAGACGTACTGTACCATTAAGAGAAAGAGAGAATGCTATTCTGAACTGAGAGATTACAAGCACCTGTATATATGACTAGATGTCAGTCAGTCTCACAGTGTACTGGAAAATTGAAATTTTATAACATTTGGCTATGAAATGGATACCTGAATTTTGGTTGCTGTTTTGACAACAGTTCAAAGTGTGGGAGCAGATGGAACCCTCCAACCACATGGGATCAATGCCTTTTTTAAATAAATATTTTTATTAGAAATCTTTTAAAATCTTTTACAAAATATCTATATACAAAAAAGAGTACTATCAAAATACAGAAAGATAGAGGCAATACCATAATGTCATATCACAATCCTAATAACAATGAACTACCTACTATTCTACCAGAACAAATGTATCTACTAACTTAAACTAAACTACAAACAAATTAAATTAAGTTAAATTCAAATTAACTTAAATTATATCTCACTACTTTATTCTATTTCACTCATCACACCTCCAGTGAGGCTCCCATTCCTGGGAGCACGAGTCATTGTACCCATATTCTTTTCCCCCAGGCTCCACAGACGCCCAGGACTGATTCCCATGGCTATATCATGGCCCTAATTAATATTGCTGATAAGTCTGTGTCAATATAATTTTAAAAGGTTGCCACGTGTTGTAAAACTGTTCCGTTTTGTGGTGCAGCATATTTGTGATGTAGTCTTGGGGGAGATGCTCCATCACCAGCCTACGCCATCCCATAAGATCTGATGGATTTTCCAACGTCCAATTCATTAAAATGTTCTTCCTCGCACAGTGGGTAAGAATGTTATACAATCTCTTCCTGTGTTCCCCCAGAGAGGGCAAATTTGGCAAACCCAGAAGAAGAAATACCGGATCCACTTTAACTTCGATCTACAGGATGTCCTTCAAATCCCTTACTACTCCAGTATCTCTGGATCTTACAACATGACCAGTAGCAGTGTGTAAGGATGCCTATACTAATTTTATATTTGGGACACGCTGGTGACGCTCCTCTCTTGAACGTAGCTAGCCTCTCTGGCGCCATATGAGCCCTATGTAAAATCTTCAATTGCATGGCTTGCGTTCTGTTACATACTGAAATTTTCCTTACATTTTCCCATGTAACTTCCCAAACCTCCATTGATGTATCCTCTCCTAGCTCTCGATTCCACGTCTATAGAGTCCCTCCACATCCCCTAAGATATGTCCTTTCTGTAAATGATACAAAGTACTAACTGAAAGAGAGCCCATACACTGGAGCACCCTTTTCTCCACGTCTGACTTGTAAAACTGATCTAGGAGCATGATCTTCCTCTGTATGTAATCCCTTACCTGAAAGTACTGGAAAAGGTCGCTATTAGATGGGATCAATGTCAATTTCACCAGCTTCCTCATCTCCCCTCCCCTCACCTTATCCCAGATCCAACCCTCCAACTCAGCATCACCCTCTTTAACTGCCCTACCTGTCCATCTTCCTTCACACCTATCTGCTCTACCCTCCACTCCAACCTTTCACCATCTGTGCCACCTTCATCTACCTATCGCATTCCCAGCTACCTTCCCCCAGCCCCACCCCGCTCATTTATCTCTCGGCCCCCGCCCACATTGCTGATGAAGAACTTATGCTTGAAAAATCAACTCTCCTGCTCCTCAGATGCTGCCTGACCAGCTGTGCTTTTCCAGCACCACATGTTTTGACTCTGAGCTCCAGCATCTGCAGTCTTCACTTTCTCCCATATCCAAAGATAAGGCATATAACACATAAATGTACACAGCCATTAACTGCAAAGCATTAATGAGAATAGAGGATAATGTGTCCAATGAAATAAAACATAACACTCTCTTAAGGTAGTATTTCATGACTTTCACACATTTTGCTCAATTCTCATCCTTACCTTATATCCACTTTACAAACCAGCTCTATTCAGCAGAAAGTTATTTAACTGATTGTATAAGAGTTCTAAAGCAATATACCACATGATATTATTGTATTATCAGATCTCCTCAATACTAGTTTCCCTCTTTAAATGATTGTTTCATTAATACACCCAATTACATGGTAGCAATAAGTAAAACATGCAGAGAAACCTCGATTATCCAAACGAATGCGGGCACTATTTCATTCAGATTATTAATTATTCAGATAATCGATTTTACCTTAAACAAGGGAAGCCATACTGATCTAACGGCGAGTTTGTTTAATCTACAACTTTAATGAGTCTGCTATTTAAACAAACTAATCCCTGCAGTCTGCAAATTACAGGTTAAAATGAGAAGGTCTTCCCATCATATAAATACTGCATATCAAATCCCAGCATTAAACATGGTCCTGAACAGCTTCTACGATTGCAAGAGCATTTGTCAGTTTCCAGGAACTCAGTCTCGCGACAGAAAGGCAGAAGCACTGCCTCGCACATGCATTTACATTCTCGGCCATTTTTTTAATGAACGGCCTGGTAAAGTGATGGGAATACCCTATAAAACACTTACTTTTGCAAAGGGCTGTGTAACAACCCTTACTAAAAGATATCCAATCGCTGATGCTTGACCTGCTTGTGTTTCTTTGTTTTTGCCAGCATTTTCACATGTTCTTCAGTACAGGTAAATCGAATACACTTACCTCTTTGATGTAACATTTTTGTGGGACCTTGAAATCTTCTTTGGATAATCCGAAATTCGGATAATCGATATTTGGATAATCAAGGTTCTTCAGTATTTGTGAGGTAAAAAGTTGAGGCTGACTACTGATATTAATATACAAGTAAGTAAAGTATGTATTTATTGAAAAAGAGATTCAAAAATATGATTTTTTTTGTGGCTGTTTTAAAATGGAGTTATGTCACACACCAGGTGCTTTTACACACAGTGATCTGTGGTAAAATATTCATTCCTTGTGATGGGAATGTGGGTGGCTTTTCACAGGAAACTTACTGACATTTTTGATACTGATGGCACGTAAATGAGTTTGAACAATCAATCAGTATTTTCTACAGATGCAGGAGCAGTAACTGAAAAAGTGACAGGGACCAACACTGAGAAATGAATAACAAGGATCTGAAATCTCAAGATCTTTTGACACTTAAATAGTGAAAAGCTAGCTTCTCTGATGAGCTAATGGGGACCAGAAATGGAAACTATGCTTGGGAAATAGAAAGAGGCTATAAGGAACAGAGGTTAAATAGACCATGGGATTCTTCATCACCAATCACGATATAGTAAGCTAAAATTAACTTTAATTTGTAAAGAGACAAATATTTCAAACAAAACAATGTAAAAAACAATGATTTGGATGCAATGCAGTTACAGTCAAGTGCCAGTGTCAGGTGCTAGCCAAATCATCTTTTTGTGTACTTTAATTTTTAAAAATTCTATAAAATCTCTTAGTTGAGGCTGGGCCTAGTGAGTGACTATGAAATGTTGGTTTTCCATTGAGAATGTTTTTGAGAAAAGTAACCCAACACTGAGCCCACTGTGCAACTCTCTCAGATTGATTTCAAATGGGTGAAACATAATCACTTTAAAACTAGACATAATTACCAGTATATTTCAAAATATTTTCAATGTATTGTGTTTGCATTTCAGTCCTTAAGATTATAAGAAATAGGATCAGGACTAGGTTGTTCAACTCAAGTATGCTCCACTTTTCAATAGGATCATGGCTAATTTGATGCTCCTCAACTGCTGCCCTTTCTCCAGAATATTTCATTCCTCTACTGATCAAGACTCTATCTATCTCAGCCTTAAAAATACACAAAGACTCTGTCTGCCTGCCTACTACTTGGTCAAAAGTTGCATGACATCAGGTTATAGTTCAAAGATTTATTTAAAATCACAAGATTTCAGAGTATTGCTCCTTCATCAGAAGAGTTGCAGAAGCACAGAATACAGAGGAACCTCGATTATCCGAATATCAATTATCCAAATTTTGGATTATCTGAAGAAGGTCTCAAGGTCCCAATAGAAACATTACATCAAAGAGATATTTCAACACTGATTGCGTCTTTCGTTTACAATGATTAAAAATGAACCTGGCTTACTGAAATGATGCTGAGAACAGTCATGGACATTAATGGGAGCTCAGGCACTGTCTCCTAATGAGCCATTGGCCATGCGGCTGGTACAGCTACCACTCCACGCTGATTGATGATGTCACTTCCGCCCCCATCATGGCCACTGCCGCCCCTCACAATTCCTCATGCATCACATGTGACATCACTTCCCCCCTCACATCATCGCTGATGTCACACGCTCAGTGACTTCCGCCACCCCTACTGCTGTGTCTGCCACCACTTCTGCCCCCACCAACGCCACTCACCTGCATTCTGCTGACATGCTCCCCACAGATTCCACTGT
>NC_057735.1:18516215-18520523 GCF_004010195.1 Chiloscyllium plagiosum
CGACTTTGGGGTGGGAATGGTGGTTGGACGCGAATGGGAGGTGGGGTTGGGGTGGTGAGCAGTGGTGCAGGGGTGGATGAGGACTTGCACACAGTGTGCTACTGCCTGGTCTCCTGAACAGGGAACAGACTTAGCAAGTGCGAACTGTGTCAATCCCATTGAACTGATGGTGGAGGGCACAGCGGTGGTATGAGAGGCTTAAGCAATGCTGCGGGTCTCTTACAAACAAGTGTGTGTCTGTCTCAAATTCTGAGACAGAGAGAGGGAGCAAGGTAGATAAAGCGAAGAAAGAGGAAACTTCAGAAAACTCCGAACCCCAGAGGAAAGGCATTGAATCAATTAAACAAATAATTAATTATCCAAATGAAATAGTGCCCACCCATCTCGTTTGGATAATCAAGATTCCTCTGTATATAGGTGGAGAGATAATGGCAAGATAATTCCAGGCAGTTAAGAATATCAACAGATAAGTCCAAATAGTGTGAGTAGTGTGGTGACAAGATGAACAACAAGTCTTTGCAGCTAATCAAGACTGATACAAACAGTGTGAATAAAGTGCCGACAATGAATAACGAGTAAAAGGGATGGCTTATGAAATGATTAATAAAGACAGAGAAATAATTACAAACAATCAAAAATAAAATGCCACTAGAGACAAACCATTTGGCTCTGATTAAATGCCTAGGTATCAGAGTCATATGATGAAGATCTAATACAAGTACTATGATTCTGATAACTACTCATGTTATCCCAGCCAATTGGTTTGTCTCTAGCACCATATTATTTTCGATAATTTGTAATTATTTCTCTGCCCTATTTGTTATTCAGCCTGTCGACACTCTACTCATACCATTTGGACTTATCTGTTGATATTCTTAACTACCTGGAATTATCTTGCCATTATCTTCCTACCTATATATTCTGTGACCGTACGACACACTTTGTCTGATAAAGGAGCCGTGCTCCAAAAGCTTGTGATTTTAAATAAATCTGTTGAACTATAACCTGGTGTTGTGTGATTTTTGACTCTATCCACTCCTGTCCAACACCAGCATCTCCACATCATACTGTTTGTGACAAGGAGTTTAAAAGACTCTCAATTTTCAACTGACAACGAACAATTTCACATTATCATATTATACAGAGGAACCTCGATTATCCGAAGGACACGAGTGGAGAGTATTTTGTTTTGTTAATTGAATGCCAGATAACATAGGACTGCAGACGCTGGAGATCAGAGTCAAGTGTGTGGCGCTGGTAAAGCACAGCAGACCAGGCAGCATCCAATGAGGAGGAGAACCAACATTTTGGGCAAGAGCCCTGCATCAGGAATAAGGCTTGTGAGCTGAGGGAGTGGGGAGATAAATGGGAGGGGGTAGGGCTGGGGGGAAAGTAGCTGAGAGTGTGATAGGTAGATGGAGGGTAATGGTGATAGCCCGTAGAGGAGGGTGGAGCGAGAGGGGAAATGAAGAAACTGGTGAAATCCATATTGATCGCGTGTGTTTGGAGGGTCCCAAGGCAGAAGATGGGGCTTTCTTCCTCCAGCCGTCTGGTGGTTAGGGTTTGGTGATGGAGGAGGCCCAGCACCTGCCTGTCCTTGGCAGAGTGTTTGGCTACGAGACGGTGGGGTTGCTTCGTGCATGTGTACCGGAGATGTTCTCTGAAGCGTTCTGCAAGTAGGTGTCCTGTCTCCCAAATGTAGAGGAGACCGCATCAGGAGCAATGGATATAGTAAATGATATGTGGAAGCGCAGGGAAATCTCTGATGGATGTGGGTCCTTTGGGTCCTTGGACAGAAGTAAGGTGGGAGGCATGGGCAGAGAGAGTCATGGAATAAATGGTCTTTATGGAATGCATAAAGGAGTGGGGAGGGAAGTATATCTCTGGTGGTGGGGTCCATTTGTAGGTGGCGGAAATGGCAGAGGATGACGTGATGGGGTTGAAGATGAGGACCAGGGGGGTTCTGTCCTTGTTGCGGTTGGAAGAATGGGGTTCGAGGCGGTGGTGAGGGAAGTCGATGAGGTGCACTGCAGGGCATCATCGATCATGTAGGAGGGGAAATTGCAGTCTTTGAAGAAGGAGGCCATCTGGTGTGTTCTGTAGTGGAATTGGTCCTCCTGGGAGCAGATGCAGTGGAGGCAGAGGAATTGGGCATAAGAGATAGCATTTTTACAGGAGATAGGGTGGGAGGAGGTGTAGTCGAGGTAGCTGTGGGGGTCAGTGGGTTTATAGATGATGTCCATGTTGAGTTGGTCACCGTTGATGGAGATGGAGAGGTCCAGGAAGGGGAGGGAGCTGTCTGAGATGGTCCAAGTGAATTTAAGGTCAGGATGGAATATATTGGTGAAGTTGGTGAACTGTTCAACCCCCTCATGGGAGCATGAGATGGCACCACATCAATGTCATGGAGGAAAAGATGGGGAATGGTGCCGGTGTAACTGCAGAAGATGGAATGTTCCACGTAACCGACAAAGAAACAGACATAGCTGGGACCCATGCAGGTGCCCATGGCTACCCATTTCGTCCGGAGGAAGTGGGAGGATTCAAAGGAGAAGTAATTGAGGGCGAGGACCTCATAGTATAATGTAGTTAGCCAAGCATCGGGACCTTGCAATCTTGTTTGGATTACCCAAAATTCGGTTAATCGAATGCTGGATAATCGAGGTATCTCTGTACTCCATTTGCCAGTTTTTCACCCACATAAGCTATCAATACCTCTCTGTGAACTGTTTGTAACCCCCTCACAAACTGTCTTTCCATCTTTTTCTTGTTGTCTACAAATTTGGCTACTATACATTCGTTTCTTTCCTTTAAGCCATTACCATATATACTTAAGTAAAAGTTGATCCTCTATTTTTGGTCAAAATATCTCGAATTTTCCATATATCTTGTGTAAAAGTCAACTCTAGTTCTTCACAAATAACAGATCAACATTTGTGAGTCAAGGTATTATCCTTTACATAAATGTTGCGATGAGGAAATGAATGTTTTTCATGCTCTAATATGATTTGATATACAATTCACACCAAATTGACGTGAAAGTTTAAGACACATCAGGTCAGAGTCAGGTGACAACCAATTTTGATGAACACAATCATATACTTAGTTGAGATTTTGAAATTTCTTCATAATTTTGTGTGAAAATGACTTCCAGAAAAAAAAGAAACAATATACAGCAGCATTTAAATTAAAAGTGATTATAGTTGCAGAGAAGACAAATAATTGTTTAGCAGGACGAGAATTTTGTGTTTCAGAGAAACGTTTGAGAGACTGGAGAAAGATATCAAACAGACTTCAGACACTGCGAAAACTAAAGTGTGCCATAGAGGTAAACCTAGAAAGTGGCCACAGTTGGAGAAAAAAGATTGCTGACTGAGAACGTAAATCGTCAAATGGAAAATGTGTTGGTTATGAAGCCATCTAAATTCATGCCAAAAAACACATTAAAGAACGATGGAAGTTTGGATTTTAAACTAAGTGCTGGATGGTGCGCAAGGTTCATGGGAAGGCATGACTTACAGCATGACAGAGAACTAAAGGTGCACAAAAGCTGTTTGCTCAACTAGAAGGTAAGATATTAGAGTTTCACCAGTTTACAATCATAAATCAGCAGATGGAAAACTATAAGTTATCATGTATTGAAATATGGGCGAAACGCCTATTACTCTAGACATGCCAGAGAATCGAACTGTCAAACCAAAAGGGAAAAAAAAGCAGTTTGGTAAACCCACTGACCATGAGAAAAGTAGGTTTATTTTAATTCTTTCTTGTACGGCTGATGGCATGAAGTTAAAAACTAATGACTGTTTTTACGAGAAAAACTTTGCCAAAGGAGAAATTTCCAAAATGAATTGTCACCCATATGTACCCACAAGGCTGGAAGTAGAAAATGATAAAGGAAGTTTGGAATTTATGATCTGGTGCACTATTCAAGGAAAAGAGTCAAGAGTGTGGTGCTGGAAAAACACAGCTGGTCAGGCACGAAACGTCGATTCTCCTGCTCCTCGGATGCTGCCTGACCAGCTGTGCTTTTCCAGCACCACACTATCGACTCTGATCTCCAGCATCTGCAGTCCTCACTTTCTCCTATGCAAGGAAAAGAGTTTCTCCAAGGTCATCTAGGATTTCAATGCAAGGGGCCTAACAGGGAAGACAGGTGAACTCAGGGCATGGTTAGGAACATGGGACTGGGATATCATAGCAATTACAGAAACATGGCTCAGGGATGGGCAGGACTGGCAGCTTAATGTTCCAGGATACAAATGTTACAGGAAGGATAGAAAGGGAGGCAAGAGAGGAGGGGAAATG
>NC_057735.1:18520655-18522041 GCF_004010195.1 Chiloscyllium plagiosum
AGCACTTTGGGGCCAGCAACCATAATTCTATTCGTTTTAAAATAGTGATAGAAAAGGATAGACCAGATCTAAAAGTTGAAGTTCTAAACTGGAGAAAGGCCAACTTTGACGGTATTAGGCAAGAACTTTCGAAAGCTGATTGGGGGCAGATGTTCGCAGGTAAAGGGCTGGAAAATGCAAAGTCTTCAGAAATGAGATAACAAGAATCCAGAGAAAGTATATTCCTGTCAGGGTGAAAGGAAAGGCTGGTAAGTATAGGGAATGCTGGATAACTAAAAAAATTGAGGGTTTGGTTAAGAAAAAGAAGGAAGCATATGTCAGGATAGATCGAGTGAATCCTTAGAGTATAAAGGAAGTAGGTGCATACTTAAGAGGGAAATCAGGAGGGCAAAACGGGGACATGAGATAGCTTTGGCAAATAGAATTAAGGAGAATCCAAAGGGTTTTTATAAATATATTAAGGGTAAAAGGGTAACTAGAGAGAGAATAGGATCCCTCAAAGATCAGCAAGGCGGCCTTTGTGTGGAGCCACAGAAAGTGGGGGAGATACAAAATGAATATTTTTCATCAATATTTACTGTGGAAAAGGATATGGAAGATATAGACTTAGAGAAATAGATGGTGACACCTTGCAAATTGTCCAGATTACGGAGGAAGAAGTGCTGGATGTTTTGAAATGGTTAAAGGTGGATAAATCCCCAGGACCTGATCAGGTTTACCCAAGAACTCTGTGGGAAGCTAGAGAAGTGATTGCTGGGCCTCTTGCTGAGATATTTGTATCATCGATAGTCACAGGTGAGGTGCCGGAAGACTAGAGGTTGGCAAACGTGTTGCCACTGTTTAAGAAGAGTGGTAAAGACAAGCCAGGGTACTATAGACCGGTGAGCCTGACCTCAGTGATGGGCAAGTTGTTGGAGGGAATCCTGAGGGACGGGATGTACATGTATTTGGAAAGGCAAGGACTGATTAGGAATAGTCAACATGGCTTTGTATATGGGAAATCATGTCTCACAAACTTGATTGAGTTTTATTGAGGAAGTAACAAAGAAGATTGATGAGGGCAGAGCAGTAGATGTGATCTATATGGACTTCAGTAAGGCATTCGACAAGGTTCCTCATGGGAGACTGATTAGCAAGGTTAGATCACATGGAATACAGGGAGAACTAGTCATTTGGATACAGAACTGGCTCAAAGGTAGAAGACAGAGGGTGGTGGTGGAGGGTTGTTTATCAGACTGGAGGCCTGTGACCAATGGGGTGCCACAAGGATCAGTGCAGGTCCCTCTACTTTTTGTCATTTACATAAATGATTTGGATGCGAGCATAAGAGGTACAGTTAGTAAGTTTGCAGATGACACCAAAATTGGAGGTGTAGTGGACAGCGAA
>NC_057735.1:18522406-18528135 GCF_004010195.1 Chiloscyllium plagiosum
GAATGTTGGAGGCTGAGGGGTGACCTTATAGAGTTTACAAAATTATGAGGGGCATGGATAGGATAAGTAGACAAAGTCTTTTAGCTGGGGTTGGGGAGTCCAGAACTAGAGGGCATAGGTTTAGGGTGAGACGGGAAAGATATAAAAGAGACCTAAGGGGCAACTTCTTCACGCAGAGGGTGGTACATGTATGGAATGAGCTGCTCGAGGATGTAGTGTAGGCTGGTACAATTGCAATATTTGGATGGGTATATGAATAGGAAGGTTTTGGAGGGATATGGGCTGGGTGCTGGCAGGTGGGGCTAGATTGTGTTGGGATATCTGGTCGGCATGAACAGGTTGGACTGAAGGGTCTGTTTCCATGCTGTACATCTCTATGACTCTGTGACTCTATGACCAGTTTAGATCACATCTAGTGAAGGATATTGATTACAACATCCAATCACATAACATTAACATAGCTGTAATTTCCGACAGACTTATAAGTGTTTTGCAACCAATAGATGTTGGTATCAATAAGCCATTTAAGGACATGATGAGAATGAAGTGGAATAACTAGATGCATGATGGAGAGAAAACTTCCAGGTAAGGAGGCAGTGTGGGTGTCCATTACTACCACTGATCTGTGAATGGATCATTGATTAATGGAAGGAAATAAAAGCTGACATCAGTTCCAAATCATTCAAGAAATGTGGAATTCGAATGCTTTGGATGTACAGAGGAAGATTATCTAAGGGATGACCTAGGTGGAGGAGAATTGGATGACATGCCATCTCTAACTACGGACAGCAAGGATGATAAGGATCCATGTGATGATATCATTCATCCTGATGATAACGAAGCTTTATTTGGTGCTGAAGAAGTTGAACAGTGTGATTTTGCAGTATTTTAATGAACTTTTGTATTTCACATATTTAATTTAAGATGTATCATGATATTTAAAGCTATGTTATGTTTCTACTTCACTTTTTGTATGTATAAATAAGCACTTAAGAATCCATTTTTGTTTCTATGTCTTTATCCAGTCATTACTATAATTCTTTTTTTTTATTTGTTTAGAGATCAGTTGGGGGTTCTGCTAATGACACCAGTGACTTTTAATTGACAAAGAGACAAAGGTAGGTGAGGACCTGGAAACAATAATTATTATGGAAGAGGTAGTGTTGGACAAGTTAATGGATCTGAGGATAGACAAATCTCCTGGCCCTTATGAAATGCATTCCAGGGTACTAAAAGAGATGACGGGAGAATAGCAAGTGAACTAGTAGTAATTTTCCGAAATAGGCAGTCCTAGCAGATTGGAAAACAGCAAATGTGACACCACTGTTTAAAAAGAGAAGTAGACAAAAGATGGGGAATTATAGACCGGTTAGCTGAAACTCTGTCGTGGGGAAGATGCTTGAGTCTATTATCAAGGAAGAAACAGCAAGGCATCTTGATAGAAGTTGTCCAGTTGGATAGATGCAGCATGGGTTCATGAAAGGCAGGTCATACTTAACAAGTCTTTTGTAATTCTATGAAGACATTATGAGCAAGGTGGACAATAGGGACCCATTGGATGTGGTGTACTTAGATTTCCAAAAGGCCTTTGACAAGATGCCACACAAGAGGCTGTGGCATAGGATAAAATGCATGGCATTACGGGTAAAGTATTAGCATGGAAAGAGGATTGGTTGACCAACAGGAAGCAAGGAGTGGGGATGAATGAGTGCTATTCTGGCTGGCAATCAGTAACTGGTGATGCTCCTCATGTATCAGCGTTGGGACTGCAATTATTCACAATTTATATAGATGATTTAGAGTTGGGGACCACATGTAATCTGTCAAAGTTTGCAGATGACACTAAGATGAGTGGCAGAGCAAAGTGTGCAGAGGACTGCGGAACTTTGCAGAGGAGAAAGTGAGGACTACAGATGCTGGAGATCAGAGCTGAAAATGTGTTGCTGGAAAAGCGCAGCAGGTCAGGCAGCATCCAAGGGGCAGGAGAATCGACGTTTTCCTGAAGAAGGGCTCATGCCCGAAATATCGATTCTCCTGCTCCTTGTATGCTGCCTGACCTGCTGCGCTTTTCCAGCAATACATTTTCAACTTTGCAGAGGAACATGGATACTTTAAGTGAGTGGATGAAGGTCTGGCAGATGCATTTCAATGTTAATAAATGTGAAGTCATCCATTTTGGTAGGAGTAACAGTAAAATGGATTATTACTTGAATGGTAAAAACTTTCAGCATGCTGCTATGCAGAGGGATCTGGGTGTTCTTGTGCATGAATCACAGAGGGTTGGTCTGCAAGTACAACAAATAATTAGGAAGGCAAATGGAATTTTGTCCTTCATTGATAAAAGAGCTGGGCGGTTATGTTGTAGCTGTACAGGGTGCTGGTGAGCCCACACCTGGAGTACTACATGCAGTTTTGGTCTCCTTACTTGAGAAAGGATGTACTGGCACTGGAGGGGGTGCAGAGGAGGTTCACTAGGTTGATTCCGAAGTTGAGGGGATTGGCTTATGAGGAGAGACTGAGTAGACTGGTATTATACTCATTGGAATTCAGGAGAATGAGGGGGGAATCTTATAGAAACATGTAAAATTATGAAGGGAATAGATAAGATAGAAATAGAGAGGATGTTTCTACTAGCAGGTGAAACTAGGACAAGATAGCATAGTCTTAAGATTAGAGGGAGCAGATTTAGGACTGAATTTAGAAGGAACTTCTTCACCCAGAGAGTTGTAAATTTATGGAATTCCTTGCCCTGTGAAGTAGTTGATACTACTTCAGTAAACATTTTTAAAGATAAGATTTTTTTTGAACAATAAAGGAATTCAGGGATACATTGAGAGCATTGGTAAGTGGAGCTGAGTCCATGAAAACGTCAGCCACGATCTTACTGAATGGCTGAGGTAACTCAAAGGGCCAGATGGCATACTTCTGCTTGTAGTTCTTATATACTGTATACTGTATTTTGGACTGTAGCATTAATTTCAGCCCCTCAAAAGTTGTATCCATGTAATAGTCAACCCCATAAAATCGACTTTTACATGAGTATATTTAATATATATTGTAAAGTTATGGTCCTAGCACTGATCCTGTAGAGCTCCACTGATCACATGTCATGAGCCCGATAAAGAACCCCTTGCTCCCCCCCACTCACAGTTTCCTGCTCATTAGCTAACTCTCTATCCATCCAATGTACTTACTATCTTATGACTTAACCTTAACACACTCTGGAGGTCCAAAGACAACATATTTCCTGGCTCCCCATTCGGTTGACAAAAAAAACTCTATAATGTATTCGTCAGAGGCAATTTCCCTTTCATGAAGGCATACTGACGCTCTTTGATTAGATTATTATTTTCCAAATGTGCTTCTATTCCTGCTATTGAGTATGGGGTGCACTGGAATAAGCCTGTCTGAGAAATGGCTCCAGTCAAATTGTCACAGTGAAGATTAGATTACTTACAGTGTGGAAACAGGCCCATGGGCCCAACAAGTCTACACCGACCCGCAAAAGCACAACCCACCCAGACCCATTCCCCTACATTTACCCCTTCACCTAACACTATGGGCAATTTAGTATGGCCAATTCACCTGACCTGCACATCTTTGGACTGTGGGAGGAAACCGGAGCATCCGGAGGAAACCCACGCAGACACAGGGAGAATGTGCAAACTCCACACAGACAGTCGCCTGAGGCGGGAATTGAACCCGGGTCTCTGGGTCACTGTGCCACCGCGCCGCCCACAAGGCGGGTGTCACTGTGGAGGGAGGGTGTCATTGTGATTGCGTCTTCCGGAAGTTACTCGAGGATATGATCCAGGTTCCGGTAGGGTGCAACCGGAAACTGGTTTGGGTTTATTTTAGACAGCATGAGCTGAGAACTGAGTTCTCTTCGAGAAGGCAAAGAAACGGGATTAGAATTTAAGCGCCTTTAGGAGGAATTTTTTTTTAAAAGATTTCAGAATCTCCACGAATATTTAAACAAAACGTAGACGGAGAGAAGGTTGTGAAATGTTGGAGAGACTGATCCTCGCTCTGGTGGCCGTCTGGGTGGCCCAGGTAACGGGTAAGCACCCCACCCCACCCCAGGCTCCTCGTTGCTGCTGCAGGCCTGTGCTTCGCTAGTCGTGTTTGAGATCAAACATTCCGAGACGCTGGGCATTTAAAAAAATATCAAAGCACCGAGTTTTCAGAATAGACGGTCAAAGGGTCGATTTGAAACGAGCATTTTAAATTAGGAAAAGTCTGGTCATGACACTTGTAGCAAATAGAACCAGACCAGCGGAAAGCACGGCGACTAAAATCGAGCAGTTCAAATCGGAAATGTAGAAAGGGATGGGGTGGCGGAAGATTGAGTCAACAGCAACTGAGCGCATTTCTTTGGAAAGCGTTAACGCACACAGCAGACGGCAAATAATTTGAGTACATTGAAATTTGAGAGCTGTAGCTCTGGAATATTAGGAGTTACAGGTCCGTTGAGTCCCAAAGGGGATTTGAAAACTAGGTGAGTCTTAAAATCAGCGTTGCTTTAGCAAGTCAAATTAGTGAGTATATGGGACTTGGTGCAAATTAGATTGGTTTGCAAACCTGAGATATAAGGAATGTGGGAGGCTTGCCAGGAGTATAGACATAATGGAATCGGAGCTTAATGTAAGAAAGGCATGATGACGGTTTTGACAGCAGTTAGATGAAGCAGGGATGGATTATGGCAATGTTACTTTGTTGTCAAGATGCTACTTTAAAATCGACTTCTGACCAAGATTTACCCAACATGACTTCAAGACTCTTTTTAATGTCAATTTTGTTTGTTCATATGAAGTACCTTGAAACATTTTGAAATGCTAAAGGCACTGTGTAAATGGAAATTGCTGTTCATTTCTGTCAGAAAGATGTTGTGAAACTTGAAAGGTTCAGAAAAGATTTACAAGGAATTTGCTAGGGCTGGAGGATTTGAGCTATAAGGAGAGGTTGAATAGGCTACGGCTATTTTCCCTGGAGCATTGGAGGCTGAAGGGTGACCTGAGAGGTTTATAAAATCATGAGGGGCATAGATAGGATAAATAGACAGACAAAGTCTTTTCCATGGGGTCTGGGAGTCCAGAAATAAAGGGTATAGGTTTAGGGTGAGAGGGGAAAGATATAAAAGAGACCTTGGGGCACCTTTTTTCACGTAGCGGGGGGGGGGGGGGGGGTTTGTGTATGGAATGAGCTGCCAGAGGAAGTGGTGGAGGCTGATACAACTGCAATATTTAAGAGGCACCTCGATAGGTATATGAATAGGAAGGGTTTGGAGGGATATGGACCGGGTGATGGCAGGTGGGACTGAATTGGGTTGGGATATCTGGACCAGTCTTGCTGGAAAAGCACAGCAGCTCAGGCAGCATCCAAGGAGCAGTAAAATCGACGTTTCGGGAATACAGGCAAGCACCACTGGTCCAGAATCTGGTTTCCAGCATTAGGCAAGAACTTTTAAAAGCTGATTGGAGGCAGATGTTCACAGGTAAAGGGACAGCTGGAAACTGGGAAGCCTTTAGAAATGAGATGATAAGAATCCAGAGAAAGTATATTCCTGTCAAGGTGAAAGGGAAGGCTGGTAGGTATAGGGAATGCTGGATGACTAAAGAAATTGAGGGTTTGGTTAAGAAAAAGAAGGAAGCATATGTCAGGTATAGACAAGATAGATCGAGTGAATCCTTAGAAGAGTATAAAGGAAGTAGGAGTATACTTAAGAGGGA
>NC_057735.1:18528896-18541274 GCF_004010195.1 Chiloscyllium plagiosum
GGTGCTGCATTTTGGGAAAGCAAATCTTAGCAGGACTTATACACTTAATGGTCAGGTCCTAGGGAGTGGTGGAGGCTGGTTCAATTGCAACATTTAAGAGACATTTGGATGGATATATGAATAGGAAGGGTTTGGAGGGATATGGGCTGGGTGCTGGCAGGTGGGGCTAGATTGGGTTGGGATATCTGGTCGGCATGGATGGGTTGGACTGAGGGTCTGTTTCCATGCTGTACATCTCTATGACTCTATTTTCCATCTATTAATCTGTTAAGTACTATCTGAAAATGTTGGTAGTTTGATATTTTACACTGTCTATCCAAATATTGCATTTTCTACTAAATAGCAAATTTGCTCTGCATCTTTAAAAGTTTGAGTTGTACAGAATGGTAAAGTATTGAGAAACTCATGAGTGAGGGAAAGATATTAGGTACTGTGTAAGTGCAGCTCTTGATAAGCTAACTTTGATTCTTTTTGATGGAAGTCATAGAATTGCTTGTGTATTATCATGTATAGAGTAACAGATGAAATTGAAATAGAATTGCTGTCCATGTTAAAGGATGTTCCAGTTTGACATGCTGGTTGTGAAGATATGCAGTGTAGTCATCAGTACAACTAACCCTCCCTTTTAATGTTTAACTTAACGTGTGCTTAGTTTGTTTAATGCATTTCTATTTTCTACCTCTAGGCCAAAAAGCCTGAGTTCAAGTCCCATTTGTTCCAATATATAATAACTCTGAATAGTTTGGTTTTCTAAAAAAAAGTCTAAATATGGGGGCATAGCATGATTTAAGAAATTTGCAGCTGATACACACAAAAATTCTCATGGTTGACAGCCAAACTGCAAATTGTGCAAAAAGAAAAATGACAAGTGGGCAGTGGTTAGCACTGCTGCCTCACAGCACCAGGGTCCCAGGTTCGATTCCAGCCTCGGGCGACTGTGTGTATAGAGTTTGCACATTCTCCCAGTGATTGTGTGGGTTTCTTCTGGTTGCTCCAATTTCCTCCCACAGTCCAAACATGTGCAGGTCAGCTGAATTGGCCAAGCTAAATTGCATTAGTCAGAGGGAAATGGGTCTGGATGGGTTACTCTTCGGCGGGTCGGTGTGGACTTGTTGGGCCGAAGGGCCTGTTTCCACACTGTAGGGAATTAGATTAGATTAGATTACATTACAGTGTGGAAACAGGCCCTTCGGCCCAACAAGTCCATACCGACCCGCCGAAGCTCAACCCACCCATACCCCTACATTTACCCCTTACCTAACACTACAGGCAATTTAGCATGGCCAATTCACCTGACCTGCACATCTTTGGACTGTGGGAGGAAACCCACGCAGACACAGGGAGAACATGCAAACTCCACACAGTTAGTCGCCTGAGGCGGGAATTGTACCTGGGGCTCCGGGCGCTGTGAGGCAGCAGTGCTAACCATTGTGCCACCGTGCCTCCGACAAAGGCAAGGAATCTAATCTAATCTGAAGATGACAGAGAATGAAATTAATCTGAAATTAGATAATGTATTTGGGGAAAGTTGTGCAAACAAGGGAACTCTTCTCAAATACTAAGACACCTTGAGGTGTGCAGGACAGAAAGGCCTTGGAGTGCAGACTAGCAGACCCATGGATTCTGCAGGCCAGACAGATAAGGTGATTTAAGAATGAGAGAGAGACTTTTTAGGTCATAGCAGGAATACTGTGTGCAGTTCTCTTTGCCAATTGAATCATGGAAACAGAACATTCAGTCCAACCAGTCCATGCTGACCATAATCCCAAACTAAACTAGATCTGCCTGTCAGTTCTCCCACAGAGAGGTGGGTAGGAAACAAGACTGAGAGGCAGGTTGAGACAACTTTATTTCCTTTTCTGCAGGTTAAAATATTACCTGTTGAAGTTGAGGCATTGACCACCGTAGCTCATTAATGAACAGGTGAATGAGCCACTGTGTAACAGGGCCTCCTTCTGTTCTCTATATATATACATACACACACACACACACACAATGTGTGGTCCTGCCTTGGACCTGGGAGGGAGACAGACAGGAGTAGGTAAGTATTCAGGATTCGTCATTACCAGGATTAGTTATATGATCAAATCCAATTTATGCTAATAATACAGTATTTTGAACTGCTGCATCAATTTCAGCCCCTCAAACAATTTGTAGAAGTTGACTCCCTAATTTCAGCTTAAAAACTGTTTTCATAATTCTACCTATACATGAGTATATATGGTAATTGCTCCAGAACTAACCTTGCCCACCCAAGCTCTTCCAGCAAAAACCTGTTCAGTAGTTCTAGTTAGGATTCTGTCACAGTCATTTGGCTCCAGACCCCATTATAACCTTGGTTCAAATCTGGATGTCATAACCATCCCATGCAGATTTGCAGTGTAGTTGATGAACTTACAGCATGTTTGATCTACTCTTCCATTGTTTTTGTTTCAATTTTAAAAATATCTGGAGGAAAAGCTTCAGTTTAAACAAGACCAAAGGTGGTTTATTCTGTAACTATTGGCGAACATTGAGTACAAACATGAAACTAGTAAATAATACAGATACAAAGATTCCAAGTAAATATGGATAAAAATACTTACAAATACAAGAATAAGATTGGTTTGCCTTTACAGGCCTTTTATTTGCTTTAATTCGTTTTGCGGTGAAGTAGTTCAAAACAAAGTGAGAATTCAGCTGCCATGGTTTCCGTAACTTTCTGCAGTTTGCTTATATAGGTGGGCTCAACAAATTCTGGGACTACATGAAGTTTCCTTTTTATTTCAATTCTCATTCATTCCTTTTTAAATTAAAGATCTGACTGTCTCCCCTTGACATTCCAGGGGATTGCCATTGTGGGATCCTCTTCCAAACATTCAGGGGATTGTCAGCACATATCCTTGGCTGGAAAAGCAATCAATTCTGCAATGACTCATTCTTACGACTCCAGTCTGTCCACTATCTACAAATTAGAAGGTTGAATATGACGTCATGTTGTCCTTGCGTGGATTGGCGCAGCTCCAACAACCAGCAAGTGGAATAGCATGTCTGGTAAAGCATCTACTTGATCATCATTCAGTCCACCATCTTAAAATTTCAAACCCTCAATTAGAGCACCAATGTGCACTATCTACAAGATTCACCACAGACCCATGAGGTTTACCATCTTGTGGTACAAGGAGGAGTGTTTCATGGCTATGTTACAGGTTGCCAGTTCCCTTCCAAATACATACAGCCCTCAGTTCAAATTATTTCTGCCACTTAACTAAATTGGGTCCAAGTCCTGGAAACTCCTAACTGCATTGCAGTTATGCCTACACCAGATGCAGTTCAACCTTTTAAAAAGCAGGCCATTGCCATCATCTCAAGGACAGTTTTTTAGATGGGTAAAAAACACTGACCTTGCCAGCAGCATGCTCTTTCCACAAATGAACAAACAAATGGACTACCTTGTACCTGATTGTGGTTACAGGAATAGCTCACCACCACCTTAAGAGCAGTAAGTGTTGGTCCACTTCCTCTATATGAATGAAACAAAAGGATGTAATTCATTTCTTGTAGGAAGCTGTAGGCAAGTGCTTTTTTTTGAATAAGAAAACTGCAAATCAAGGAAATGAGCTAAATTTTATTCACTTTGACATTAGGCATGTCTTTGGAGCAGAGAACGCCTTTCTTGGGACCAATTCTGGGATAGGTATATATTGGACAGGAATGATTAAGTTTCAACAGGATTGGTTTAAACTAAATATGGAAATTGAAAAACATAAAGGTGGGCCAAGGAGTAAGTGTTGGATTGCTCTGAACAGAAGTGGTATGAAATTTGCAGACGAAGGAGGACCATGAGGAATGAAGACTTGTTTAGAAGGCATGCATGTGAATGCAGCGAAAGTGAGGACTACGGATGCTGGAGATCAGTCGAGTGTAGTGCTGGAAAAGCACAGCAGATAAGGCAGCGTCTGAGGAGCAGGAGAATTGACGTTTTGGGCATAAGCTGATCATCAGGCACAATTCTTAATGAAGGGCTTATGCTGAAACATTGATTCTCCTGCTCCTTGGGTGCTGCCTGACCTTCTGTGCTCTGGCAGCACTACACTCTCGTGAAGATGATGCATGTGAATGCCCATGGTATAATCAACATTAGTGAGCTTAATGAGATATCTTGGGATGTGATAATATTGGGAATTTGGCTTTAAGGCAGTGAGAAACAAGTGACTAACATTCTCATGCCTTCACATGCATGAGATTAACATTCTCATGAGTGCTGAGAAAAGCTAGGGAAAGGGGGAAAAAGGGAGGTGAGGTGGTAACTTCAATTAAGAAAGACAATGTCCTTGCTTATTCTCTTTCAAACACTATAGTCTATTTAATTAAAGCTGAGTTGCAAACAAATGATAGCCCTAAATAGTGAAAGTGAAGGAGTAAATCTGCAAGGAAATCTCATTTTCATACTGTAAAGTGGTTTTAGTAGGAGCCATATTGCCACCGTTCATATGTAGCATCTGAATTCCTGGGGCAGATGGCTAAGACTGATATCAGACTTCTAGGAAGTGAGACTGAGAGCTTGGGTTGTTAAGAAACCTGAGGCTGTTTGAAACAGAGGGAAAACCCAGAATCCTTAAAAGATGAGATTTTAGTCTGAGACCATTATGCCAGGCTGAGGACAATGCATGTAAAGGACACCTGAAAAGTCAGTCCCTGGATTTAGCAGCAGGGATAGTGAAATAAGGTCACTGCAACAGCTTTACATTTTTAGACAGTTTATTAATCACAGCTGCATGCGTTGTACAAGGGTTGTCAGCATTGTTTTCGTGTGTATTTAGCCATTTGTTTAGTGAGACTTGTTTTACACTGAGATGTGGCTTATAATCATTGAAACACAAGATGTGTGTAATTTTGAAACCATACTTATTGGATAGGTCCTGGGGAGTGTTGCTGGAAGAAAACTTTCAAGTACAGGTTTAAAGTTCCTTGAAAATAGAGTTGCAGGTAGATAGGATAGTGAAGATATTTAATATGCTTTCCTTTATTGGTCAGAGTATCGAGTATAGGAGTTGGGAGGTCATGTTGCAGCTGTACAGGACATTGGTTAGGCCACATTTGGAATGTTGTGTGCAATTCTGTCCGTCCGAAGGATGTTATGAAAAGGTTCAGAAAAGACTTAAAGGATTTTGCTAGGGTTGTAAGATTTGAGCTACAGGGAGAGGCTGAATAGGCTGGGGCTGTTTTCCTTGGAGTGTTGGAGGCTCAGGGGTGATCTTCATCGAGGGTTTTTAAATCAGGAGAGGGCACGGATAAATAGGCATGGCGTTTTCCCCCTGGGGTGGGGTAGACCAGAACTAGAGGGTGTAGGATTAGGGTGCGAGGGGAAAGATATATAAAAGAGACCTGAGGGGCAACCTTTTCACAGGGTAATACGGGTATGGAATGAGCTGCTAGAGGAAGTGTTGGAGGCTTGTACAATTGCATCATTCAAAAGGCATCTGGATGGGTATATGAATAGGAAGAGTTTGGAGGGATTAGCTTCCCTACAGTATGGAAACAGGCCCTTTGGCCCAACAAGTCCACCCCCACCCCCCGAAGCGCATTTCCCTCTGACTAATGTGGCTAACACTATCAGTAATTTAGCATGGCCAAGTCACCTGACCTGCACATCTTTGGACTGTGGGAGGAAACCCACGCAGGCACTGGGAAAATGTGCAAACTCCACACAGGCAGTCACCCAAGACTGGAATCAAACCTGGGACCCTGGTGCTGTGAGGCAGCAGTGCTAACCACTGAGCCACTGTGCTGCCCCAATATGGGCCAAGTACTGGGAAATGGGACTAGATTAGGTTAGGGTATCTAGTCGCATGGACGAGTTGAACCAAAGGGTCTATTTCCGTGCTGTACGTCTCTGATTCAGTCTTTTCTCTAATTTCCTGAGTAAACCTCTGTTCTTAAATCAGAGCATAGGCGTTGCAAGTGCAAGATGGTAATGAAGTTTGTACTACCCCATTTACAACTGGCTGAACTGAAGTTAAGATCGTTCTTCTGGCTTCCAAGGTTTCTAGTTCTTTGTGGTGCAGATGTTGTATCCTGAGTGTGAGGCCTGTCTGATTTGAGTGGCCTCTAACATATTCAGATCATTTTCAAATACAGTGGCATACTATTACTTAGTAACAGCAGTTTGATGTAAGTGAATTTACATATTTCAGTTTCTCCTTTTAAATTTTGTCCCAGGAAGGGACAGTATTCAATATTGTAATTTTTCTATTGATTGATTGAGCTGTTTCAGAGCTACGGAAGCTCTGATCTATTGTTCGACTTAAAACCTTGCAGAATTGACTTTGAATAGGTGTTAATGAGACACTCCAGATGAATGGATTGAATATCTGTCTGGCCTGCTCCAATTCCTAGTGTGCTGTTCAGTTGGCCAGTGTGTTGCTTCTAGTGCCCCAAGAGTCTTTTTTTTAAAAAAGTTATGTTCTTTTTTCCTTGAGATTCTTGCATACTTGATGCAACTGGAACATGCCAACCTTTGTGAGCAACCAAAGTTTATTAGGCAAGTATGGTACAAGCTTTCTGGAGAAACCCTTTTAACACACTTCACAGGGCTTGCGGAGCTGTGTCAAAGACCTTTTTTATGAACAATGGACCGTTCCTCCTTTTATACAAAATCTGTACATCACAGTCACTAATGCCCACAAAACAATCCCCAGCCGCTCCCCTCAGTCACATGCCAGTCAGACACAATGCAGTGACCTGATCATCTCCAGAAACAGTGTAATTAAATCATCCCTTAATGGTCAAATCTGTTGTGAATCCTTTTTTTAACTACAGGGTGTGGTCAGAATTCCAACTGCAGTGTTCTTATTGATTTCTGAATAGGGATGATGTAATTGTTTTACTTTGAATAACTTGAAAATGGCCATGCAAATGGCTCTGAATGGCAAGGGATGAGTATGTAAATTCCTTAGTCTACTTCTCAGACAGACATCTCACCTTAGCCTTGGGTTATCCAATTTCCTTCAGGTTAGCAAAGCAAATTAACCCTTTAATATCTCAAAAGGACATTGTGTGTTCCTGAGTAGTTGGCTCGAGGTACCTAGTGAGGTCACTATCAGGACTATTCATGTTCCAAGCTTAGGAAGTTCAGTGGTGTATCATTACTCCATTTGCATTCCACAATATGGTAGGCAAAGTCACTGAGACAGGAATTTGCGATGAAATCCTGCTTAAATTGAACCATACCTGAAGCTGAGACTTGAAGGCCTTGGCTTGCAATCATTGTCACGTGTAGGAAGGGAAGTGCTGTGAAATCTGCACTATCTTTCTTTGTTTATGGTACCTTAGGTTTATCACTTCTTCTATTGAATAGTGTTAAAATTTATTTTAACTTTGCTTTGTTAATTTTTTTTTTAAAAGCTTGTTCATTGGATTCATTGGTTACGTTAATTGGTCACTATTTGGATCATATTGCATTGCATATCTGGGTGTAGACCAACAAAATATTTAGAGGACAAAATACAAAACATATGAATAAGGAAGGGCCAAGCTGAAGCAGAAACTGATTTGAAATGGATTAGGAAATCAAAATATTGTCAGCTCTAAAATTGATAAAATTAGCCCTAGATGAATGTGGGGATAGGAGAAACCAAAGTCTGTTTTGTGGGAGATGTTTCCGATTTAAACTGCTTAATTGATGGCTCATGATTTAAAGAGACTAACTGGTGACTATTTAATTTATTTTTAAGGTGACTGTGGTAAGCCTCCAAGAATGGAAAATGGTATTCTATCTGAGGAAGACCTTGCTCGGAACTCTTTTCCTGCTGGAACCAGGGTCACCTACAGATGTCTCGTAGGTTATGTATTTGGCAGTGGATCTAAAAGATACACTCTTTGTCAAGCTGATTCAACCTGGACTCCATTACAAGGCAGATGTGAACGTACGTAATCAGAATTTTTCTTTTTTTTTTCTCTCCATTATCCCCATGTTGTTTCCCTGCCCAGTCGTCATCTTTCCAAGAAGAAGCATTTGACGAGGAATTCCAAGCATGCAGACTTCTTCTCAGCTGTTATCCAGTGCTGTCCAAATCTGTTGGAATAATTGCTTAAATTCTGCTTATTCTTATATGTAGAGTAAGAAATCACCTGTCTAAAAGAATTGCATTTGTGACTATGGTTAAACTAGAGATGGATCCCTCAATTTGTAATAGTTGCTAAAATACCCATGTAGCAGTAATCTTTTTCTAAACATTGACTCAAGCATAGCCCTGTATTTTGGAGTTCTCAACCTTGGTTTTTTGAAGTTATGGCTAAGCAAATATAAACTTGATGGTTGGGGCAGCACCATAGTCTGAAAAATTGCACAACTTATTTGAAATTTGAAAAGGAAAGGGCTCTTGGAAATTTGTGAAATCTCTACATTTTTCCTGTTTTTGTTTTTTTGCCTTTTTTTTTTAGCTAAAAACTGTGGTAATCCAGGAGAGATTCTGAATGGGTATTATCAAGCAGATGCTACGACTCTGGGGAGTAAAGCTATGTTTTATTGTGACGAAGGGTAAGTATTCAGCACCAAAATGCTTCCGAGAAGCTTATTTGTATTCTGGCTCGTTCCTGCTGTGAACTTGCTGATTGAACATTGTCATCTTAAGGGATTCAGACTGTGAAAAGAAAACATTTAATTTCTGGTTGATCAAGATTAATGATCAGTTGGGGGGGGTTGTGGCATGGTGGGTACAAAGAGACTGCCTGCTGATGTTGGGCTTTTCTATGCATAATGGAAATTCATTGATGTAACTAGAGTTTAAAAATAACTGATTTTTTGCTAATTTGTTTTCTGACTTCCCAAATCCTGTCTACCAAGTGCAAAGCACAGGTTGGGCGCACGATGCCATATTCTCTACTGGTTTAGATGAGTGAGTTCGAGCAACGCATATTTGACAGCATCCAAGACAAAACAAGCCACTTGTTTGACACCACCCCAGGAACCACCTTCAACATTCACTCCTTGCATTACTGGATCACAGTGGCGGTAGTGTGTATCCTCTACAAAATCTGTTGCAACAGGTTACCCTACCACCTTTTAACAGCACTTTCCAAAACCTCTACCTTGTCAAACCCAGGAAGATCGGATAGCAGGTACATCTCCTGGAAGCTCCACAAGGTGTCTCAATGTTGATGTGGACGTATATTACTGTTTCTTTACTGTTGGCTGAAAACCTGACAGGTCCAACCATTCACCACATGCACTGCACTGGTTCAAAAGACAATTCACCCCCACTACCTCAAGGAAAATCAAGAATGGGCAAGAATTGCTGGCTTAGCCAGGTACATGTCTCTGAAAAGTGACAAAACCTATACTGTGCCGCTTTTCTCCTTGTACAGCAATAATGAACTCTTCTGATGTTTAATTGTTCATCTTGTGATGTACAATAAAAGGTTATAAAGCCAAAGTACTATAATTATTTTGATAATTTGTACTTGATCCTCATTCCTGAACTCTGTTATACCACTTGTATTCATATGGTGCATGGTGAGTGATTTCAGTTTTCACTCTTTCTTTCAGTTATCGGATTGTTGGTACAAACTACCGCTTGTGTACAGCTGATGGATGGAATGGCCAGGTCCCAACATGTGAAAGTAAGTGACAGTTCTGTGTTTTAAGTTTAGCTTGTTTTGATATCAAATTACTATTAAAGTGGATGGCAGGGTGGGGGTTAGAGATACAGTTGGCAAGGAGTAGCAATGCTGCAAACTAGTTAAGACAAAGCTGACATCAGGGTTTCGGGGAACATGCATTCTTACAATACAGCCTTTAATATACTATGTTCTTTTCGCTGGAAAGGATTTTTTGACTGCACACTGCAATCTTTTTTTCAGTATGATAAAGAGGCATCCCAAGTTCCAATTAAAAAATAGCACCTACTATCTTGACTACTTGAGCAAAGGGAAAGGCTAAGCACAGGAAGGCTTTACACTTCATGTTGAAAGCTAACCACATTTTGATTGATCAAATCATCTGAACTCCTAATGGGGAAGAATCATCCAGGAAAGCTGTAGATAATCTGAAGAATTAATGCACAACTTTGAGACTCCTTGCTTGTTTCCCCACCACCTTATGTTCGTTCTTTGCTATAAGAAAAATAAAACTGCTCAATCAAACTAGGTTTCATATGAGAATCTGTCTCACCCAGTAATACTATCAGCACGTGTGATAATGAATCTATCATACCATTCCAGTGCCAGGTCTTTTTTTTTTCTTAAAGATCCAGAAGTCCCTTTACAAACAACTGAAGATTTTATTTCTCCCAATTACCAAATCATCCATTTTTTTCATCTGTTAACCACTGCCAGTAAATCACCTGTGTTCCCAATTGAATAATTCATATGCAAAGCACATTAAGAGCAATGCAAACCATTGAAGGGAAAAGCTGGGGAAGAACTTGATTCAAAATGGCATTGGAAGGGGAGATAAAGCTCTGTACCTGCTGTGATGCCTATCTCTCTCTGAAGAAATCAAGAGTATTGGTGGACACTGCATGCTTCCTCTCCATGGATATCTGGCCCAGAGTTAGCCTACTTTTGACTTCAAATATCTGGATTGTTAGGATGTTTCCACAGCAGGAAGGGTCTGTACAAGAATGACAGATTGCACCTAAACTTGAAGGGCATCTAAATCCTTGCTAGTGTCACTTGAGGTTTCAAATTTGTGTTGGGAACCAGAACAGGTAGCATGTGCAGTGATTTGAGGAGAAGTTGGAGTTAAGGCAACTATATTCTTAACAGGAAGGACAGGTAGGGCCAGTTTAACGAATACAGAGACTACAGTCTGAGTAGTATATCTTTAATGCAAGGAGCATAACGGGTAAGGCAGGTGAGTTATGCGCCTGGATTGCTACATGGAACTATGATGCTGTAACCATGAGGGAAGGCACGACCAGCAGCTCTACATTCTAGGGTTTAGATATTTCCAGTGTGATAGGGATGTAAAAGGGAGAGAGAGGTGGGGGTGAAACGTGGAATGGATTGCATTACTGATCAAGGAGAATGTCACAGATGTACTAAAAGATAATATCTTGGAGGGCTAATCCAGCAAGGGCATATCTGTAGAATTCAGGAGTATGAAAAATGCAATCACTGATAGTGTGTTACTAAGGCCTCCAATTGCTAGTGGGAAATAGAGGACCAGAAATCTTAGCAAATCATAGAAAGATGTAAAAATAAGAGGGCCTTTGCAGTAGGTGGTTTTAACTTACCCAACATTGACTAGAATTCTCCTAGATCCAGCAGCTTAGATGGTGCATCCTGTAAGGATGAAAGATAAGGATGGTAAGATTCAGGAATCCTGGATGACGAGATTGAAAGTTATCAAAGGAGAAAGGAAGCATATGCAAGGCTTAGGAATCAAATCAGAAAAAGTCCTTGAATATACAGGAAGTGGAGGAAAACTTCAAGAAATTAGGAGGGCTAAAAGGGGTTGTGAAATGTTCTTGGCAAGTTTAGGCCACATTTGGAATATTGTGCAGTTCTGATCACGACAAGAAGGATGTGCAAGATGTGACAAGCGTGCAAAAGATATTTACCAAGATATTGTCTGAATTAGTGTATTAGCTATAAAATGAGGCTAGATAAGCTTGCATTATTTTTGGTAGAGCGTTAGAGGCTGAGGGGTTACCTGATAGAAGTGTATAAAATTTGAAGCGTGGATATGTTAGAAGTACAGATTTGAGACGGTCCAGGGAATCCCTTCTGGACTCAGACCTGTAAAGCCTCTCTCTTGGTTCATCCTGGAGATCATACTTTTTTGAAGTCTGGAATAAAAGCCTCTTACGGACACTTTAGTTTAATTTTAGTCATCCCCTTTATTCACTAATAGCATCACTGTTACAACATAACACTGATACTTACAAGCTAAACTAACTAGGTTCTAATAACCTAGGAGAGCAAGATACCAGCTCTTCAAGTGCCCAGCAGGCTGCTCCAATGTACTGATACTGGCTTCCTTTATACAAAAGTTTACAAAAACATTTGCATGTTCAAAGTTTGTGCGAAGATTTGTAGCTCGGGTGCTCATTGCTGTGGTTCTGTTCGCCGAGCTGGAAGTTTTTGTTGCAAACGTTTCGTCCCCTGGCTAGGCGACATCATCAGTGCTTGGGAGCCTCCTGCGAAGCGCTTCTTTGATGTTACCTCCGGTGTTTATAGTGGTCTGTCCCTGCCGCTTCCGGTTGTCAGTTTCAGCTGTCCGCTGTAGTGGTTGGTATATTGGGTCCAGGTCGATGTGTTTGTTGATGGAGTTTGTGGATGAATGCCATGCCTCTAGGAATTCCCTGGCTGTTCTCTGTCTGGCTTGCCCTATAATAGTAGTGTTGGCCCAGTCGAATTCATGTTGCCTGTTGTCTGCGTGTGTGGCTACTA
>NC_057735.1:18542029-18601421 GCF_004010195.1 Chiloscyllium plagiosum
TCCATCTGCCACTTCTCAGCCCATTGGCCCATCTGGTCCAGATCCTGTTGTAATCTGAGGTAACCCTCTTTGCTGTCCACTACACCTCCAACTTTGGTGTCATCTGCAAACTTACTAACTGTACCTCTTATGCTCGCATCCAAATCATTTATGTAAATGACAAAACATAGAGGGCCCAGCACCAATCCTTGTGGCACTGCACTGGTCAAAGGCCTCCAGTCTGGAAAAAAAACCCTCCACCATCACCACCCTCTGTCTTCTACCTTTTGAGCCACTTCTGTTTCCAAATGGCTAGTTCTCCCTGTATTCCATGAGATCTAACCTTGCTAATCAGTCTCCCATGGGGAACCTTGTCGAACGCCTTACTGAAGTCTATATAGATCACATCTACTGTTCTGCCCTCATCAATCTTCTTTGTTACTTCATCAAAAAACTTTGTGAGACATGATTTCCCATACACAAAGCCATGTTGACTATCCCAAATCATCAGTGCTTGCCTTTCCAAATACATGTACATCCTGTCCCTCAGGATTCCCTCCAACAACTTACCCACCACCGAGATCAGGCTCACTGGTCTATAGTCCCCTGGCTTGTCCTTACCGCCCTTCTTAAACAGTTTCAGAATCTCTTCAATGTGAGGTTTAGAATGATTTTAAGCTGGGAGCAGATTCCTACTTTTTATCTTAAACACAGAATCATTCTGTACCTGAGGCTGAAATGTTACTGCAAGGTTGTATTTAAAATGATTAATTAGTCTCGATTAAACAGACTGTTTGTTTGTTTTTTTCAAATTTGTGATTCAAACTCTTTTATAAGACATAAGATCTGACTAGTTAAAATTGACAGTGGGGCAGTCTTAGTCTGTAAAAACAGCAAGTAAGTTAAAGCCTTCTCAATATTACCTTTTATAGAGTTTGCATTTCATAACCAGTAATGGCTACTCAAAATCATCAAAGTCTCAATGCAATTAAATTCATTCATGGCAAGTAAGCACAAAGACATTTTTTTTCTACTGGATTCAACAGCCTCAATACTAAAATAGTCTCTCTCTAGTGTCCTCTTGAACTCTCAAGTCAGGGTTTTGTAATAGCAAAGACTTCTTTTTCTGTCTGCCATGTTTCCAAGGGGTAATAAAAATCCATTATAACTGGCAGCATGTAACTGTTAATTATGAAGTTTTTGATAGTATAGAGTTTCGTTTTAGGGTCAGAATCAAACACTGTCATTAATTTCACAAGGGAATGGCTGTGAATGTTATCATTTGGTGTCCTGTTCTCTCATTCACTGATGCTGTGGCAAATGTTCTTAATTGTTTTACAGTATCCCGTTATCACTTGGTAAGCCCAGGTGTCCCTATCTTTTGCATTATTTAACCCCTCCCCCCTCCCCCGCAATACATGTGTATGCAGCATTGCATTTTACTCTAAATGTTTAAAGACCGGTTTTAAGGCTATAGACTTTCTCGGATAGTGTTTTTTTTCCCCAGTGTGCAAATGCCAGATGTCTGAGTATAAGTTTAAAGTGAGAAAGAGGAAGTTTTAAAGAAGATGTGCAGTATTGCAGGATGTATGTAAAAAGACCACCTTGGTGTTACATTTGCAATATATTGGTACAACATTCTGGTTTACAGCATTGATCGATTTAAATCATTTAATCATTACCAAAGTGCTCATTCACATGTCCATTTACTCACTCAGAGGTTCACTATTATCTATTCCATGACTGGCGGTATACAGAATTGGCAATAGTAGCAAAAGCTGTATGTTAAAATATCTTCCAGATAATGTTGTTTTGTTAGTGAATACAATAAAATGCTTTTACAATGAAATCTGATTGCCTGGACCTATCTAGCTATTCTTCATTTATCTTCTATTAATAACAGATACATTGTTATTGTGCCACAAATAGTCGGAAAACTGCAGCAGGTCAGACACCATCCCAGGAGCAGGAAAATCGACATTTCGGGCATGAGCCCTTTATCAGGAATTGACGTTAAGCTTATCCCCAAAACATCTATTCTCCAGGTCCTCAGATGCTGCCTGAACCTGATGTGCTCTTCCAGCACCAATGTCTACTCCAATCTCCAGCATCTGCAATCCACACTTTCTCCACGAAAAGTTCCCAGTCATTGGCAATCTGATTCTATTACCAACATTTTAACTCTTAACACTGAGGCTCAGTCAAAAAATTACTGTAGCAATTTCTCCCAACAAGAAAATCAAACTGGTAGTACTCAGCAGTAAAGCACATCTGTGGGAATAAATATTAACACTTCAGATGGATGATCATCCATCAAAAAAGTTGTGTACTTTATTGACTTGTATATAGATCACTGGGTGAAAATCCTAGATTTTGTTTGCTAATGGTAATGAGGACTAATATTGACCTAAGGCCTGTCTAGTTCAAAAGAATATTCACCTATAACCACCTCTGACTGTAACTGTGAACTTTCTCATGATGTGCACACCCTGGGGGGGAAAACAAATGTGGGTTATAATTTTTTTTCTCACTACCTCCCCTGCAGTATATTGCTTTCCTTAGATATGTAATTAGGATTTTGCGGTGAGTGGTTTTTCAGATACAAGATTGAGGAAGGCATTATTTTTCCAGACACAGTAATGGGCCCCTGGACCTGGCTTCACATTCGCACAGTAGATCTGACTTGCTGAATTCCATCACGAAATGTATAGTAGAGACCATGAAGAAAATGACTGTACTACATTGTTTGGCAGTGTATTCGTTCACAGATGTGTTATTAATGAGCATGATTATAATTCATCAAAGAAAAGTTGTGATCGAACAGTCTCATCCGAGCATTTAATAATTTTCATTTTCTCTAGCCATCACATGTAGTGATCTTGCACCTATCGGAAATGGAAAAGCTCCGGTACCATCTGGTGACTCGTGGACATATGGGATGGTCGCAGAATATTCATGTAATGATGGCTACTCATTGATTGGCACAGCTGCCCTCACCTGCCAAGCAGATGGCACATGGGACAAGGATCCACCTGACTGCAGAGGTACCCAAGTACAAGATCAGAATCAGCTTTAATTAAATGTTATAGCTGGAATTGGGAAAGTTGATTCTTCGTATCTTGGTACTTATGATTTGCAGTCAACTGTATTGATTTTCATTATGCATGGTTTTCTGATAGGAAATGAGGGAGGGGCTACTTGCACAAACTAAAACATTTCCTCTGCATTTGTTGTTTGCCTTTGATGGATTGGCAGAAATGAATCGAGAATTAAGTTAATACTGAGTAGAGTAGACTTCCCACTAGGGTGAAGATGTTGTGGCTGATGAGGTTCTTCTTGACCATCACAGAACTCAAATGAATTGGTCTCTCCAAACCAAGCAAGACCTATTTGAAATCCGTCTCCAGTAGATGATAGCTGAGTCCATTAATCATTGTAGACTGTAGACTCATAAATTGATCATGATGCCAGCATTTGGTTTGTGTTGTAGGGGTGAGTACAACCTTTTTTTTACTTCTAGCCAGCAAAAACGGAATATTTAATGCTCTGGTTTATAACTATCCAATTGCTTACCCCAATGTTCCTCTACTGAACAATGACCAGATGCAGTTCTGCAGTGGGAATTGAAGGCAGATTGCTGGTGCCATTTAGATTGGATGTAGCTACAGATGGTAAACTGTGGCATTATGGTTGAATAGTGTCATATGTACAAGGGAGTGTCAGACATTTTCTGTCAATTGCCACTGTCTGTGCTATGAGCAGTGTTGCTTTGTGGCTGATGTGCCATTACATTGCTGGTGAGGGACAACCAGGGAATACCAACACTTGTCCGGTTGCACGTCAGCTTTTCAAAGGGAAGGAATGCTGGTCTTTGTGGATATCCAGTGAGTGGAGAGTTGTTCCAGGAATGGTGTGTAATCTGACCACATTTTGAATACTATGAGCAGTTTTTGGGCACCCAAGGAAAGATTTAAGATGTATGGGTAGGTTCTTGATTAGTAACTGGATCAAGGGTTATGAAGAGAAAGTAGGTGAATGGTGTTGAAATGGAGCTGCTATGATCAAATGGCAGAACAGACTTGATGGGCAGAATGGCCTAATTTTAGTCAATTTTATAATGGGGCTAGAATTGGAAATGAGGAATATCTAGGAGTGGGGTAGGTGGTTAAGGTGCATTTGGTGGGATAAGGGTTGAAATCTCACAGCAAGAATCCCTCAACATGGCAATGCATGCTCAGCCAATAAACAGAAGATTCAACCCTACCTGTTTGTATTTTACTGGAATTAGAATTTTTCTGGTATGTTGCATAGTTGTAAGAAGGTTCTTGTAGCCTTTAGAATGAGCACAGTTTTAAATTTTTGTTGACCTTGAAATTTGAACAACGCAATACATATAAGCTTTAAATGTTCTTTTCCCAGTTGTTGAATGTTCCCGTCCTGTCACACCTGCACATGCCTACGTTGAAAGAGGATTTGGACACAAGTACAAGTATCAGCAGGAGGTGGTCTTCCGTTGCAATGAAGGTTTTGAAATGATTGGTGCAAGTGTCATTAAATGCAATGAGAATAGCATCTTTGAGCCATCGCCACCTATTTGTAGATTACGTGAGTAACCGTCACTTCAATTAGAAATAGTTTGTTACTGTCGGAATTAAAACTGAATTGAACTGTGAAATCATGGGTTAGATATTTGGGGATGGAAGGTGGTTGGCCAGTAAAATGTTGCAATCAGTGCCCTGTGGAGATTTTGGGCACACTCAGTGGAAAATTCATAAAGTTGCAGACTTGTGTTCAGGGCTGTGCCACAGCCTGTAGTGTGTGCTGACTCCAGAACCAGCAATCACAAAGGAGTGGGAATTTCAACTTTTCTTCCACTACGTTGGTTATTTGAAATCTCTAACATTCATTCAGGTATGCCTGAATGTCTTGTTGATGACTCCTTTTATTTTTTTTTCCCAAGGTGATTAGATTTTTAAACATTCTTGTCAGTGGTCTTGTTCAGTTTATTTAGAAGATTTTCACTTACCTTTGTTCCATACATGTGTTTCATTTCTTAACATTCTCCCTGTATATTAAAAGGGAGGATCTGTGAAAATACATTTTAATGTTATAGGCTGTTAAAGTAGTCAATGACATTACTCCACCTCCACATTGAACACTACAATCTGTTGCAGTACTCTCATTGACCAAGGTGAATTTTATTGCTGAAGATCTTTATCTTATCGCAAGGCTTTCTTTATCGTCAGCAGGGAGGATATTTCACCATTGAACAGAAAATCCAGCTCAATATATTTTAATGTGGATCTTGTTCAATTAGCATGAACTTTGGTTACAAAAAAAGCTGTGAAGTTGTTTACTACTTGGTGACCTAAGGCATAACAGAACAATTGTTGTTTTTTTTAATTAATCACTGAAATAAGTGATTCGGATGTAGCTGCTTCCCTACTTTGAACCATTGAGGAGAGGGATGAGAAGAAGCAATGAGGCAAGACCTGGGGTGGATGAGGGATGCAAAAGAGGAGTGGGATCTGCGACTGGTATCTTGTTTATCATGTGCCTTGTGGGGTTCAGAGGAAAGTCATTCAGTCATTGTTCTTTCCATTTGATTTTTTTTCAAATATTAATAGAGGAAAACTCCAGCTTCGTTAATTCAACAACTTACAGATAATTGATTTTATTAACTGTAGTGTTTAATTTTTCATGTATCCAGATGCGCATCAGTACTTTGGTTCTAGTTTCTAATAACCTCTACCCTCTATTATAGGCACTCTCACTCAAAAGGTTGTTTGGTCCCAGCCGTTTGCTTTCACTGAGTAACAAATGCATAGTGTAGTGCTCAAACGTGCCTTCACTCCAGTCATGCCAACACTGATACAATTACTTACATTTAGCATCAAGTGTTGAATAATTGAGAAATCTAAGTTTAAAAATGTATTGGTGGAAATGTTTAAAAAGACTTCATGGTTATATATTTATAGGTCGCTATTTAAATGGTCAAATTTGCACGTCTAATAATATCTGCATTTTAATTCTCCAGAAATTTTCTATTAGGGTGCCTGTACTTTGAGTGACAGTTTGGGACTTTTTTTTTTCTAGGTGTATAATTCCACTAGCAGCAACTGCAAGTAGGGTCACGGGAGGGGAGTGGGGATATATATGAATCCAGGACCTGGGTTTGCTGGAGGTTGGAGAATGAAAGGATGTGAGCCTGGACTCAGCAAGTGCAGTGAGGTGGGCGGAGAGGAAGGACGAAGTGGGCATGAGGGAGAAGATGTTGGAGAAGGAGGGAATGAATGTGTAGGACAGACTATTTCTGAAAAAGGCTGTGTCTTGGTGGAGCTTCAGTTCTTTCTCCGGAGAATATGGGGGGTTTGGCTGAAAATAACCTGCATGAGTGCATAAAATAACAATCTACAAATTACTTTGAAAAGTATACCTGCGCTCTTATTTTACAGAGCAGCATACAATTAACTGTGAGCTATAATAATTACAAGTTATGGTGCTTCATTGTTTTTGGCATCTGCAAGTTAATTTTCATTCTTTAATGCACTAATTTCTGGGATTTGGCTATTACTACTTGCAAGACCAGCCTTCGCTTTATATCCACTTTTGAGTTAAATTGAGGTCACCGTGAAAAACAACTTGCAAAGCATTGCCTTAATCTTTTGCAGTTTCTTTTTTTTCCTTGTATACAATCCAGGCAGGTCACGTTCTGTTGTGATTTATGAACTTCATCCTATGTTGCGTGCAATAACTGCACTAAATTGGATTTTTTGAACTGGTTAGGTTACGTTAGTAATTTCTTTTGTTTGCAAGTGTATTGGTTCAGCTTTGATAGCAATAGAATGTAAAAGAAATGTCAACTATCTGAAAGGGCCAAGAATAAATTGTTTAAAATAGATCACAAGTGGTTTAATATATGATGCCTTATCATAGATTTTCAGAGCTCCACATACACTAATTTTCAGACCTTTTGTCACTACTCATAATTGGTGCATGCATTAGATGGGGAAGTTAGCACCTGTCTGTCCACAATTGGTGATTTATGTGGCATTTCTATTATGTTCAGCATCATACTCAGAACTCCGGTTTCCTCCCACAGTCCAAAGATGTGCAGGTTCAGGTGAATTGGCCATGCTAAATTGCCCGTAGTGTTAGGTAAGGGGTAAATGTAGGGGTATGGGTGGGTTACGATTCGGTGGGTCGGTGTGGACTTGTTGGGCCGAAGGGCCTGTTTCCACACTGTAATCTAATCTAATCTACTCAGCAAAAAAATCTACTTTAATAGATACTCATAAGCTTCATGGAATATTCTAGAATGTGTCCTTTTTTTAACAATCTTTCGAGGGAATGGCTTTTTTTAAAATGGTAACACTTGTTGTCATTTTGTTTGGACAATGTATAGAAACTGGAACAACTACAACTGAAGTTTATTGTGTGAAATGAACAATTTATTTAAACTTGCCCTTTTTAGAAGCAGTCATGGTAATGCTGTCCATGTGACTCCTTTTCAATTTTCTTTATCTATACAGCACCAACATCTACACCTACACCCACTACAACAATTGGTGAGTGCATGTTTAATATAGTGACAGTTACATAATATACAGAAACAGGCAGTTTGTTTGAACCAAACTGGTTTTCATTGTTCATAGCAATAGTATCTACTGCCATGTTCCCATTTAGCCTACAACCAACTTTTTCTAACCAATTCTTTGTAACTGAAATAAAGGTTGTCTGTTGAGGAGTGCACTGCATACCCAATCGATTTACTACTTTTTTTTGTAGTAAAAATACCTGCTGCTCTATCTTTGCTTCTCTTAAAGTTTTAATCTCCAATATCTGTTATGATCATGGACAAAATCACCATATGTTGCAATCTGGTTAGAGATCAATAACTTTTTTTAAAGCAGGCAAAGTTTAAAATCTCAGGTACTTAGTGCATAAAGACACAAAATTCTACTGTTTTAAGTGAGGAACAAGAGGATGGCCAGAGTGAGGATTGGGCCATTCAAGGATAGTGAAGGGAACTTGTGCCTGGAGTTGGAGGAAGTAGGGCAGGTTCTTTTAAATAAATATTTTGCTTCAGTATTCATTACTGAGAGGGATCTTGACATTTTGAGGACAGCATGAAACAGACTGATGGGAGAACAGGAGGATGTGCTGAAAATTTTGAAAAATCTAAACATAGATAAATCTCCTGGGCCAAATGGGATATATACCCTAGATACTACAGGAACCAAGGGAAAAGATTGCGCCTTTGATGACTATCTTTGCATCCTCACTGTTCACCTGGAGTAGTGCCAGATGTTTGCAGGGTGGTACATGTTGTTCTTGTTCAAGAAAGGAAATAGGGGATAATCCTGGGAATTACAGACTAGTCAGTCTTATGCCAGTGGTGGGCAAAGTATTGGAGAGGATTCTGAGACAGGATTTATGATTACTTGGGGAGAACCAGTGTTAACATGACTTTGTGAGGGGCAGGTCATGCCTCAAACCTTATTGAATTCTTTGAGGATGTGTCAAACCACATTTGAAGGTAGAGCAGTGGATGTGGTGTACATGGATTTTAGCAAGGTGTTTGATTTAAGGTTACTCATGGTGGGCTTCTTCAGAAAATAAGGCATGTGATGCAGGGAAGTCTGGCTGTCTGGATACAGAATTGGCTGGCCCATAAAAGACAGGTGGTGGTAGATGGAAAGTATTTATTTAGCCTGGAACTTGATGACCAGGATTGGTTCTGGGACCTCTGCTCTGTGATTTTCATAAATGACTTGGATGAAGAAGTTGAAGGGTGGGTTAGTAAGTCTGTCAATCACACGAAGGTTGGTGGAGTTGTGGATAGTGTGGATGGCAATTATAGGTTGGAGTGGGACATGAACAGGATGTAGAACTGCGTTGATAAGTGGCAGGTGGAGTTCAACCTGGAAAAGTGAAATTGTTCAGTTTGAATGCAGTCTGCAGGGTTAGAGGCAGGGTTCTTGGCAGTGTGGAGGAGTAGCAGGATCTTGGAATCCACATACATAGATCCCTCAAAGTTGCCACTCAAGTTGATAGCCTTGTTAAGAAGGCATATGGTGTGTTGGCTTTCGTTAGTAACGAGGTTGAGTTAGAGCCGTGAGGTTATCCTGCAGCCCTGTAGAGCCCTGGTTAGATCATACTTGGAATAGTGTTCAGTTCTGGTCGCCTCATTATAGGAAAGATGTGTCGGCTTTGGAGAAGGTGCAGAGGAGATTTACCAGGGTGCTGCCTGGACTGGAGGGCATCTCTTATGAAAGGTTGAGGGAGCTAGGGCTTTTCTCATTGGAGCAAAGAACAATGAGAGGTGACTTGATGTGTACAAGATGGGAGAAAGTGAGGACTGCAGATGCTGGAGATCCAAGTTGAAGGATGTGATGCTAGAAAAGCACAGTTGGTCAGGCAGCACCTGAGGAGCAGGAGAATTTGCTATTTTGGGCATAAGCTTTTCATCAGGAATTCCTGTACAAGATGTTGAGAGGCAGTAGATAGTCAGAGACCTTTTCCCAGGCAGAAATGCCTTCTCATGAGGGGGCATAACTTTAGGGGTAATTGGAGGAAGGTTTGGGGTGATGTCAGAGGTAGGTTCTTTACCATCACTGCTGGCAGTGCATTCCACACACTCACCACTGTGTGGAGCCTGATACATTGGGGACATTTAAGCGACACTTGGATAAGCACATGGAAGATAGTACAATGAAGGATATGTGGATTAGTTTGATCTTGGAATAGGATAAGAGGCTGGCACAACTTTGAGGATCAAAGGGCCTGTGCCTGTGCTGTACTGTTCTATGTTAACAACTAAAATCAACTTTACGTCAACTTTATAAATCAACTGAATTTCTCACGACCCATCCATACATTCATTCTGTGGGTGATCAAATCTCATTTAAACTTTACCACCTTCAAATATCCATTTTTGAAAATCTCTCCTCTGAACGTCCTCAATCATTCCAACTCTACCTCAATGGGTTAGGACACTGTTGGAATATTGCATGCAGTTCTGGTTTTCCTTCCTTCGAAAGATGCTGTGGAACTTGAAAGGGTTCATAAAAGATTTACAAGGATATTGCTAGGGTTGGAGGATTTTAGATATAGGGAGAGGTTGAATAGACTAGGGCTGTTTTCCCTGGAGCGTTGGTGGCTGAGGGTTTATAAAATTCAGGGGTATGGATAGGATAAATAGTCTTTTCTCTGGGGTGGGGGAGTCCAGAACTAGAGGGCAGAGGTTTAGGGTGAGAGGGGAAAGATATGAGACCTAAGGGGCAACTTTTTCATGCAGAGGGTGGTGCGTGTATGGAATGAGTTGCCAGAGGAAGTGGTGGAGGCTGGTACAATTGCAACATTTAAAAGGCATTTGGATGGGTATATGAATAGGAAGGGTTTGGAGGGATATGGGCCAGGTGCTGGCAGGTGAGACTAGATTGGGTTGGAATATCTGATCAGCGTGGACGAGTTGGACCGAAGGGTCTGCTTCCATGCTGTACGTTTCTATGACTCTGACTACTCATGTCCTGGTGGTTTAATCCTTTCCTCCAAGTGAACCCACAGGATTCTTAAGACTGCCTGTTAGCGTTGAAAATATGACGCAATTTCAGCTTTTTGCTAAATAGCTAGCTCATCTTTTGAGATACTGCTACTTATGGACTTATCCTTGCTGAACCATCTGCTTTCTAGCAGACTGGTTTCTTTCAACTCCACTGAGTCGACATGCTCCAGTGCTGAGCTGCTATAGCCCAGCAGAATGGAGTTACCAAATTGCTTCCCCAAGTACCACCAGTTACTGAGCAATCTATCAGCATTTATTTTAATTGTGTGGAGTCCCTCTTCCACTCTTCCTAATCATTTTAGCTGATTTAAAAATAACCAACTGTTCACATCCTTGATCTGTTTTGAGTAAATAGTTAATTTATGAAAAGGCTAGCAAGCCCCAGCCCAGTCCTAGACAGGATCAGATGGACAAGGTTTGTGTAAAGATTTGTAGCTCTGGTGCCAGTTGTATTGGTTGTGGGTATGTTTGCCAAGCTGGGAAGTTAATTTTGCAGATGTTGTCACTTGTCTAGGTGACACTTTAACTGCTTTAGAGCCTCCTGTGAAGCGTTGCAGTACTGTCTTCTGGAATTTTACAGAGGATCCTCTATTGTCCGAATGAGATGGGCCCACATTTTCGTTTGGATAATTGGTTATTCGGTTAATTGATTAAATGCCTTTCCTCTGGGGCTCGAATTTTCTGTAAACATCTGCTTCCTGTTCAGGAGATAAGGCAGCATCACAGCATACGCAAGCCCCATCCAACACCCCCACCTTTCTCTCCCCTCTCTTCCCCACCCCCCAAAACACTGCCTCCCACCCCAGACTGGACACCAACAATTTTGCTGCTTCCTCCTTTTGGGGGTGACACTCCAGATTTTACTACTTTTTGACAGGTTCCACCTTGCCTTTGTGCAGGACAATGTTGGAGAGGTTATCTGTAGAACTCCAGGAAAAGTGTGGGAAGAGGCATAGGGTGGGAGGTCTGTCATTTAGAGACGGTGCCTGCGCTCCCATCAGTCCAGGACTCTTCTAGGCAGCACTTTTAATCATTATAAACCAAATACGTGATCAGTGTTGGATACACATCTTTGGTGTAATGTTTGTCGGGACCTCTATCTCCTTTGGATAATCCAAATTTCAGATAACTGGTTTTCGGATAATTGAGGTTCCTCTGTATTTGGTTCTGTTTCTGATTGTAGTGACTGGTATATTGGGTCTATGTCTGTGATTGTGGAGTCTGCAGATGAGTGCAATGCCTCTTAGATGCTGCATTAGGACCCCTTTTTTTTCAAAAGGGCTACAACACAACTGCAGCACTCCTGTTCTGCAAAAAGGAGGATGACACCTGTACAGAGTCTTCATCAAGAGTGGATATCTCCACAACTTCATCTGCAGATGTCTAACAGACAACGCAATGAGGACATGCCATGACCCAACACACTAACCACTCTACCTTGTTTTAAAAAAAAATCTTGGAACTGACAGCCAGACTTCTCCGACTACTCTGATCCCTGACATCCCATAAACCTACAGCCACGCTCAGACAACAACTCACCAGACCAAAAGAATCTATACCCACCTGTTGCAAGACAAACATAATTTACAAAATTCCATGCAAAGACTGCAAGAAACACTATATAGATCAAACAGTTGACAAAGAGCAACCCACATGCACTAACTAGCCACAGAACGCCACGATCAGCTGTCCCTAGTAGCTATACACAAATGACCAGGATCACTAATTCATCTGGAACAACACAACAATCAGAGGACAAGCTAAACACAGGACAGCCAGAGAATTTCTAGAGAAATTGCACTCTTCAAAACTCTCATCAACAAACAGACCTGGACCCAATATACCAGCCACTACAGCGAACAACCAGAAGCAGCAAGAGTGGAACCAAACGAATTCTAGCAGATAGAGTACTGCAGCACTTCACAGGAAGCTGCAAAGCACTGAAGATGTGAATTAAGGACAATATGTCTACAAATCAACTTCCCTGCTCAGCAAGCATACCCACAACCACAGGATCAGATGGAATCAGCATTTGAACGTTTTGATTTCTACTTGAAATGTGGACATCCCTGCTGCAGCTGACATGTGGCTTTAGCTGAAACTGCCCCAGTGAACTGTTGTCTGATGGCAACACCATTATCATTCCCAGTATCTAAACTTCATCCTTGACTTTTGAAATGCTTTTGTCACTTCCAGTTTCCAACTTCCTGCCCTGAGCAATGTCTTCTGTTAAGTCTCTCTATCTCCATCTTTTACTAATGTTTTGTTGTATTCCTTTTGCCTCAGGCAGAGATTCCCCAAATTGTTCCACTGTCCTCTCTCCTTTTGTAGCCCCCATATTCAACAGATTACACTCTGCCATGTACTAACCACCAACAAAATGCCACCATTAAAAGCATTGCTCCCCAATCGCCTTCCTCTTTGAGAATTCCAAATGGGTTTAATTTTCTGGCACACTGGTCTGCTCCTCAATCATTGTTTGAATCTTTCACCTTTTTGTGGTCTTGTACCTAGTCTCTCCTTACCATTTTAAGGCTTCAGACACTGCAGGTCAAGCTGCAGCTGATTTACATCTTGCCATTCACAGCTCAGAATCGTGTTTGCTATGTAGTGGGGAACCAAAAGCAGGTAAAGGGACCACTTTGTGGAGGACCTTCATGTAATTGACAGGCACAACCCAATCCTCTGCCTCTTGCTTAATTTTTTCTGGTAAAATAAAGAACTGCTGGAAATCTGAAACAAAAGCAGAAATAGCTGATGCAGTTCAGCAGGTTTGGCACATCTGTAGAGAGAAAGAGTTAACATTTCAAATCTGGTGACTATTTGAGTTTCTACCTTGTTCTCATGCTGACTTGTCTTCATGTTCCTCTAGTGTTGAGTGAAGTACTTTGCAAGCTCCCAAGTACACTTTTGATTAAAATGCTTTTGTAATTTCACTGACTTCAGCCTGCAATCTCCTCTGCTCTGCAAGATTTGGTTTCAGATTAGCTTTTCCAATGTTGTTTGCTTGCAGCTGGCAGCTGTTCATCATTTTACCATTTGCTGCTTGTGACATTTGTTTTTCTACTCATCCCAATGCAGCCTCCTTCAGCTGTACTGCTAATATCTGCCATCTTCAACCCAAGCGCACCCTTCTGTTTTTTTTTTTATTCCTCATCCACTTGATTAAACACTGCTAATTTTTTGCCATTTCTGAAAGGTCATCAACTGGAAATACAAGCATGTTTATGTATACAAAGTGCTTCATCCGATTTAATAGTAATTGTTTCAGACCTACCATCAAAAAAGGCCTATTCTTCCATCAAATTAGATGTGGATACTGGAATCTGTGAATCCATTAATGGAGGTTACCTAAGAACATATCTTTTAAAATAAGGTGCTAACTTGAGTACGGACTCAGTTAATCAACTGAGTGGCATAATCCACACTGCATCCTTTATGCACATTTAATTTTATGGCAGTAGTACTTCATTTTTTTTTTAATCCATTTGTGTAGGAACTGCAGCTTCTACTTCCAGTAAGTGTATTAAACAGAATTCAGTGTATTTAAATGCTATTTTATGGCAACATTGCCCACCTGACATCTTTTTTTTTTCCTCCTCTCATTCCCTCTACAGTACCTGCTACTGCAACAGCTGGTGAGTGCATTGTATTAACTTGATGACACCTACAACCCTGCTTTAGATACGGCAGTTTAGTCCAACCAAACTAAATTCTGTTTTCCATACGAGCAATTGTCCTAGTCCTGGATGCTTTCCCTGTTCCCATGTAGCTTTATGCCATCTTCCTAATCTATTATTTCGACTTGTCTTGTATTTTAGACCATCCAACCATGAAGAGTTTGATTCTAAGTTTCCACAGCCTCCGTCCTTCTTGCTCCAACAGTAAACAGCCAGCCAGCTTCTGTCTCCTCTCTAGGAATTATGAATAAGACTGCTGAAAGACAGCTTTTATTTCAGTCTGTTGTTACTGTCCCACTGTCTGAATTCTTCCTATTATGATTCTCCCTTTGTCATGTTTACATGCCCTCCATCACTTTTAACAGTTTCAATTAGTTGGCCTTAAACATCTGTTTTCACCACGAGCAACTAACTTCTCTGCATTCCAATCCTTACCAGAACAGTCTGCTCCACTCCCTTGGAAAGCGGCTTCAACCCATGTCTATCACTAGCACCTTTCTTTGCCTGGGTGACATTGTTCTCATTTTGAGCAGTTCTCCTTGACTATATATGCTTTGTTTAAAAGATATGATTGCTGTAGGTATCTGAATTTCCGGTGGGGTCTCACCCAAGCCCTCTACAATTCTAGCAAGATGTTCTCGCAATTTAAAATCTGTTTTGTAATAACAGCCAACATACTATTTGTCTTCCTAATAGCTTGTTATAAATACTTAATAACAATGTGTTCCTTCTAAATCTTTGTTTTGAAGAGGGCATGGGTACTCTGTTACAAGTTTCATGTCTCTTAAAAAGTAAATTTGCTTTTATTTGTAAGTGATCAACATCGCATTTACCCCCATGTACTCCACCTGCTGCCTAGCTTGCTCATTACTGATTTATAACTGTTTTGCAGTCCCTTCACAAAAATCCACATTTCTATCTAACTACTTATTATGCCTGCACAGTTGGATACGTTACTTTGGGCTTTTTTCTTTGAGGTCATTGAATTAATTCATTCTTTTGAGTGATGCAAGCCTTAGTGGCAAGCTGAGCATTTGTTGGTCAATGTTAACTGCCAGTGATGGCGAGCGACTTACTTGAACTGCTGCAGTTTAATCTGCAGCTTCTTCACTGTCAAGATAGTCAGGATGGTGCGCTCTGGAAGGTAACCTGCAGGTGGTGATGTTGTCCTGCATCTGCTCCCTTGTCCTACTACGTGGTGGGATTGTGTGCGTGCTTGTAAGGTGCTGTTGCATGTCATGTGAATTGCATATTGTATGTGGTACATGTTGTCCATCAGTGGAAATCGGAATGTCTAAGTTGACAGATCAATTAGGCTGCTTTACCCTGTATTGTGTAGAGTTCCTTTTTAGAACTATATTGTTCAGTTAAGTAGAATCAAACTCCTGGCTTGTAGATGGACAAGCTTTGGTGAATAAGGAAGTGAGTGACTCTGTAGGACTTGCAGTTTTGACTCACTTTTGCAGCTACAGTAGTGGATAATCCTGTTCAGTTTCTTACACTTATTTACAAATAAAGGAATGTATTAGCAAATAGTTTTAACTTTACAAACATAAAATTATTGAAAAATACAATCAATAACCAATATCAATATAATAAGAAAACAAATTACAACTACTGTCCTCTAACTAACCTATCCTATAATACAAAACAAACCCTAACACTCAATAAATAATGAATAGATCAAAAAAACCCACTAAATACAGAACAGCTATGCTCAGTGCAAACTTCTCAAACAAAGGAACAGGAGCATTGTGTGTATGTGTGTGTGTGTGTGTGTATATACCTGTACTGACTCAGGAGCCCCCCTCCAGGGCCCAGGGCTTGACAAACTTAACCATCCTGGTTAAACAAATGCCCTAGTTAAGATAACTGACAAATCTATATCCAAATAACTTGAGTAGGGCTGCCATGTCTTATAAAAATGGTCTGTGTGGTGCACCATGTTTGTGAAAATGTCCAAGGGAATGTGCTCCATAATTAATTTCTGCCATCCCAGCAAGCCTGGCTGATTCCCAGACACCCAGTTTATCAGAATATTCTTCCATGCACAGTATGCAAAAGTATTAGTTTCTTCCCATGCCCGTCTAAAGATAGTAAATTCGGTAGGCCTAAGAGGAGAGATATCTGGTTTACTTTAACTTCAGTCCTCAATACCCTCCCTATCTCTTCCGCCACGGCGCTCTAATAAACACTGAACCTGTGGCATGTCCAGAAGCAATGGGTCAGAGTACCTACAATTATTTTACATTTGGGGCACACTGAAGATGCCCCCATTTTTAAACTTCGCCAGACGGTCTGTTGCCAGATGTGCCCTGTGCAGAACTTTTAATTGCGTAGCGCATGTTCTGTTACAGATTGAGATCTTTCTAACATTCTCCCATATATTCTTTCATGTTTCAGAAGAGCTCTCCCCTCCTAGCTCTTGCTCCCGGACCCCTCATAACTTGTTAATATCCTGCCACCCAGCAGGCGATGGAGGTGCTTGTGGAACATAGCAACAACCTCTCTGTATCGGACTTACCGGGCTTAGCAAGAAGCGTAGTCTTCTGGATGAAATCCCTAACCAGAAAAAAACAGAAAAGATCTCTGCTGGGCAACCCATATTTGCGGCTCAGTTGCTCAAAAGACATCATAACCTCAACCTCCCCCTCAAACTAGTAACTTCTCTTGCTGCCCATAGTTGGAACCCTGGGTTCATCAACCCTGGTTGGAACCCTGGCGTAAGTGGCGAAGTGTTGGATAATCAACCCTCACTCTGCATTGCCCTCCATGCCTTGACTGTACTAATGACAATGGGGTTCCGACAGTGGTCCATGACTGTCCTCCTCTTATCCATGAACAACAGGCTAATAAGAGGGTAGTTTGCCTGGCAGGCCTTAACATTAAGTTTGGATCGTTACCTGCCCAATCGCAGACAAAGAACAGCAGGGAACTCAATTGGTACCTCCTGATGTCTGGGAAATCCATTCCTCCCCCTCCTTGAGACAACTGCAATTTAGTAAGTTTGATGAGGGGCTGTCCACAATGCCAGACAAAGGAACCAAACCATCCCATAAGCTTCTGCAGCATTGACCTGGGAAATATTTATAGGGAGCAAATGAAGAACATTCATCTTAATGAGAGAGATTCGGCCCAGCCATGAAATTGCAAGATCTCTGGAGATCTCGCCTAATATTGTCGAACAAGTGAGCAAAGTTAGTCCAAAATAACAGATCAAATTTTGGGGGTAATAAAAATGCCTAGGTATGGGAACTTTGCCCGTGACTGCTTAAAAAGGAACTTGGGGTCACCTTCAACTTCTGGCATATCCTTCAGGTTCTCCAAAGGCATAGCCTCCAATTTTGCAAAATTAATCTTGTATCCTGAAATAGCCCCAAATTAATTGATACATTGTATCAAATGGGGTACGGAGGTCATCTGGTTCGATTTTAAAAACAGAAGGACATCATCCGCATGCAGTGTAATCTTGGGTACCCTCTATCCCACTTTTGGAGCAGTTATGTGAATGTTCTGACGAATGGCCTCTGCCAGTGGCTCTATCATCAATGTAAACAACAATGGTGAGAGGGGGCAGCCTTGCCGACTACCCCTACCAATCCTAAAATTCCCAGAGCTCACCCCGTTGGTGATTGCTGCCAGAGGGTGGCGATATAAAACCTCCACCCACCTAGCAAAGACATCACCCAACCTGAACTGTTCTAAGACCTAAAGATATGGCCATTCCACCCAGTCAAATGCTTTCTCTGTATCTAAGGAAATCAACAACCCCTGAATTGATCGTTGCTGACAAACTTGGACCATATTCAGCAACCTTCTAATATTAGAGGATCTCCGGCCCCTTACAAAGCCTGTCTGGTCCTCTTAAACAATATCGGTCAACACCTTTTCCAATCTCGGTGCTAGGATGTTGGACAGAATCTTGAAATCTGAATTTAATAGAGAGATGGGCACAATCCTCAGGATCCCTCCCCTTAAGAATCAAGGAAATGCTAACTTCTGTCAAAGATGGTGGTAGATATAGAACATTACAGCACAGTACAGGCCCTTTGGCCCTCGATGTTGCGCCGCCCTGTCAACTAATCTGAAGCCCATCCCACCTATGCTATTCCATCTACATCCAAATGCCTGTCCAGTGATGACTTAAATGCACTTAAACTTGGCAAATCTATTACCGTTGCAGGCAAAGCATTCCATACCCTTACTACTGAGTAAAGAAACTACCTCTGACATCTGTCTTATACCTATCTCCCTCACTTTAAAGTTGTGTCCCCTCGTGTTTGCTGTTCCCATACTTGGAAAAAGCTCTCCCTGTCCACCCTATCTAACCCTCTGATTATCTTGTATGTCTCTATTAAGTCACCTCTCAACCTTCTTTCTAATGAGAACAGCCTCAAAGCCCTCAGCCTTTCCTCGTAAGTCATTCCTTCCATACCAGGCAACATCCTAGTAAATCTCCTCTGCACCCTTTTCAAAGCTTCCACATCCTCCTTATAATGTGGTGACCAGAACTGTACACAATACTCCAAGTGTGGCCGTACCAGAGCTTTGTATAGCTGCAGCATAACCTCCTGGTTCCAGAACTCAATCCCTCCTTTAATAAAGGCCAAAACACTGTATGTCTTCTTAACAACCCTGTCTATCTGGGTGGCAACTTTCAGGAATCTGGGTACATGGACACCGAGATCTCTCTGCTCACTGCACTCCTAAGAATCTTACCATTAGCCCAGTGCTTTGCATCCGATTACTCCATCCAAAGTGTATCACCTCTCACTTGTCCACATTAAACTACATTTGCCACCCCTCAGGCCAGCTCTGCATCCTATCTGTCTCTGCAACCTACTACATCCTTCGTCACTATCCACAACTCCAACGACCTTAGTGTCATCTGCAAATTTACTAACCCACCCTTCTAAGCCGTCATCCAGATCATTTATAAAAATGACGAACAGCAGTGGACCCAACACTGACCCTTGCAGTACGCCGCTGGTAACTGGACACCAAGATAAACTTGTTCCATCAACTGCAACCCTCTTTTTTTTTTTTTCTTTTTCAGCAAGCCAATTACTGATCCAAACTGCTATGTCTCCCACAATCCCATTCCTCCGCATTTTGTATAATAGCGTACTGTGGGGAACCTTATCGAACGCCTTGCTGAAATCCACATACACCACATCAACTGGTTTACTCTCATCCACCTGTTTGGTCACTTTGTCAAAAAAGTCAATAAGATTCGTTAGGCACGATCTACCCTTCATAAAACCATGCTGATTGTCCCTGATCAGATTATTCTTTTCTAGATGGTTATAATCCAATCTCTTAACCTTTTCCAACAACTGAAGTGAGACTCACTGGTTTGTAATTACCAGGGTTGTATCTACTACCCTTTTTTTGAACAAGGGAACCACATTTGCTATCCTCCAGTCCTCAGGCACTATTCCTGTAGACAATGATTTGAAGATCAATGCCGAAGGCTCGGCAATCTCTTCACTTGCTTCCCAGAGGATCCTAGGATAGATCCCATCCGGCCCAGGGGACTTGTCTATTTTCACACTCTGCAGTATTTCTTATACCTCTTCCTTGCGAACCTCAATCTCTTCTAGTCTCGATGCAAGTATCTCTATCTTCCTCGCCAGCATTTTCATTTTCTATAGTGAACACTGTTGAAAAATATCTATTTAGTGCTTCCCCTATTTCCTCTGACCCCACACACAATTTCCCACTATCCTTGATTAGTCCTAATTTAACTCTCATCATTCTTTTATTCCTAACATACCTATGGAAAGCCTTGGGGTTAATCCTGATCCTACCTGCCAACAACTTCTCGTGTCTCCTCCTGGCTCTTCTGAGCTCTCTTTTTAGGTCTTTCCTGACTTACTTGTAACCCTCAAGCGCCCTAACATTTTGTCCTAACATAAGTCTTTTTCTTGACCAGGGATTCCACTTCCTTAGTAAACCACGACTCATGCGTTCTATATCTTCCTCCCTGCCTGACATGTACATACATATCTAGGACACACAGGAGCTTTTCGTTGAATAAGCTCCACATTTTTAAAGTGCTCATCCCCTGTAATTATCTTCCCCATTCTACGCTTCCTAAATCTTTCCTAATTGCATCATAATTTCCCCCCCCCCCCCCCAACCCAGCTGTAACTCTTGCTCGCTAGAGTACACCTATCCCTTTCCATCACTAAAGTAAACCTGACAGAATTGTGATCGCTGTCTCCAAAGTGCTCGCCCTCTTGCAAATCTAACACCTGGCCGGCTCGTTACCCAGTACCAAATTGAAAGAGGCTTTGTCTCTTGTCGGTCTGTCTACATACTGTGTCAGGAAGCCCTCCTGCGCACACTGGACAAAAACTGATCCATCTATAGTACTTGTACTGTAGTGATCCCAGTCAATATTTGGATAGTTGAAGTCCCCCATGATAACTATCCTGCCTCTCTCACTCCTATCGAGAACCATCTTTGCTATCCTTTCCTGTACATGTCTGGGACTATTCGGAGGCCTATAGAAAACTCCCAGCATGGTGACTTCTCCTTTCCTGTTTCTAACCTCAGCCCATACTACCTCAGTTAACGAGTCCCCAAACATCCTTTCTACAACTGTAATATTGTCCCTGATCAACAATGCCGTACCTCCCCCTCTTTTACCATCTTCTCTGTTCTTACTGAACAGACATTCATGAATATAGGAGTAATTATACATCTGCCCTGACAGAATCCCTATAAACTCTTAAAACTCACCCGGGAGACCATCTGGGCCAGGTGCTTTCCCACTTAAGTTGCCGAGCTGCCTCCTGTATTTCCTGAACTGTCAAGGGAGCATTAAGGAGAGAGGCCTGTTCCAAGGTTACCCCTGGGAGGTCCAGGTTCTTAAAAAGCCTCCATTTTAGCCGCCTTGTCCTCTCAACCTTCAGACGATACAATTTAGAATAAAAGCTCTGAAAAGCCTCAATCTTTTTAGCATCATATGTAAGAACCCCGGCGCTGTCTCTGATTGCAGTATGGATTGGGGAGCACGCTTTTTCCTAGTCAGGTACGCCAAATTCTTCCCTGTCCTATCCCCATATTCGAACAGCCTTTGTCTAGCAAAATCAAGTTTGTGTTTTGTCAGTATTAAATTCAAGGCAGCCTGGAGGGCTGATCCGCTGTAGCTTAGTTACTGAAGGCCATGCAAAATTTGTCGCCTTGGCAGCTTTCAACCGCATCTCAAGTAGATGTTGCTGTTCATCCTTTTGTCGTTTCTGGCTAGACGAATAGGAAATAGCTAATCCCCTAACAAAGGCCTTGTCAGTCTTCCATAGCATAGACTGACTACTAGCCGCACCTGAGTTGATAGTCAAGAATTCCTGAAACTCCTTCAAAACATATTTCACAAATTTGGAATCCTTAAGGAGGAAAAGGTCCAAATACCAGTGCTGCAAACCTAGCCCTTCACCCTTGGCCTTAACCTCCAAATATACCGGCGTGTGATCAGAGATGGCTATATTCCCGATTTTACAACCCATAATCTAATTCAGAAGGGCCGAGAGAACCAAAAAGATGTCAATCCTTGTGTGACATTTTATGTTGGTTTGAAAAAAAGGGTGAAGACCTCTCCAAATATCCACCAGCCCCAACTCCTCTCATCAGTCAACCACTGCTTAGCCTATGAAGAAATAGTTGGGGGCCCACAAGGCATCCTGTCCACTGTTGGATCCAAAAGACAATTAAAATCTACCCACCCCCCCCCCCACCATAATAATGTGCTGTGTTCCAAAAGAACTCAGCTTAGAGAAAGCACTAATCAAAAACTTGGGGGGGGGGGGGCGCTGCGCTGGAGGACAGTAGACATTTAAAATGCCATATTTCTCCCCATGCATCAGGGCTTTAAGTATCTCGAATTGTCCCTGCTCATCTTTCACCTGCTCTAATAATGTGAATGGAAGAATTTCCTGGATAAGTACCGCCTCTCCCCTACTTTTAGTAGTAAAGGATGAAAAGAATACCCGGTCGTAACCCCCTTGTTGTAAGTTCAGGTGTTCCCCATCATCAAGATGGGTTTCCTGCAACAAAGTGATATCAACCCTTTCCCTCTTAAGGCTAGAAAGCACTTTTTTCCTTTTAACAAGCGAATGACTTTGCTTAATGTTCCAGGTGCACCATTTAATAAGACACTTTCAGAGACCCTTGAATCCCTGGGAGGGAGAACCCTGATTACAAATTGTCAAGCACAAGTAAATACATACTCATAGTCAAAGAACTATATATACAAGAACTACTTTCTCATAACTATAAACTATTACTCCTAAAAAAAAAACAAAAAAACAACTGTAACACCTTGAATGGAAGACTCTTTCCCCCTGCCCATAGGGGGCACTAGTCCTACCCATCCCCTCCACAGCTCCTTCAAACCTGACTGTGCCCTAGCCTTAGGCCAGGGAAAAAAAAACAGGGAGATGATCCTTAATTTAACAGAAAAAAAGACAGTCAGGATGAGCATTCCACCTATTCCTGCCTTCATGTCACCCCTACTTGTGACTAAAAAAGAAACAGAACAAACAAAAAGGGGAGATGACAAAGAACATCCACAAAATTTCCCATCGGAAAATCCAGTCCTTTTATAAAAGGAACCAACTTATTCCAAGTTTCTTTTTTTCCCTTTAAAAAGAAATTATTAGGGAGAAAGAATGGAATTTTAAAAAAGGAAAAGATGGGGAAAGAAGGAAAAGAGAACAAACATTAACTGTATTCTTCTGGCCAGTCTGTTTTAAAGTGTGTACAAAGTTTTTAGCTTTATCCACCATGTCAAATGTATAAACTGAGTCCTCGTGGCTGACTCGGAGCACTGCAGGGTATCTCATGGAATACTGGTTGCCCAGATTCCTCAGCCTCTTTAACTTCATTGAAGGACTTCCTCTTTCGAATTAAAGCTGCCGAGAAATCCTGGAAAACCTGATTTTTGACCCCTTGTACAGCAGTGTCTGCGGATCATTTCCCAGTAATCTAGAAGCTTCTATCACTTTTTGCTTGCCCTTATACGAGTGGAAGTTCACTAGAACCGGGCGGGGGTGCTGCACTGGCCCTGACCTGTGCACTGTAACCCGATAAGCCCTTTCAATCTGAAGCCTGCTGGACTCTGAAGGCCCAAAAACTTTGGCAGCCAACTTCCACCACCTCCTCACCTTTTGGGAGCCCAACAATTCAGAGATTTATCCTCCGACCTGTCTTTGAGATTGTCGACATGGTCTCGCAAGTCCCATACCCCTCACTCCAGCAAATGGATCCGACTGGATGAGGACTCCATCGCAGCTTCCGAAGCCTTTGTTCGACCTTGCACTTCCTCCAGCCACTCCCGAAGGCACTGGATCTCCTGTTCATGCTTCTGCAGCATGGATGTGATAGGTTGGACCCGGGTACTAATCTCCCAACGGATCTCCTCAATCGCAGCCCCAAACTTCAAGCCAAGTCTCTCCATCACCACAGCCAATTCCTGAGAGTCTATCAGGTCCCTGGAGGGTTCAGGAGCAGCTGCTGTTGCTGCGGTCTCTGCTATGCCTGGTGCTGCAGGGGAGTGTCCTCCCTGTTGCTGTTTGCTCAATCCTTTTCCCTTTGGCATCCTTCCACTCGCAAATATTAACAAATGTGTTCTGTAGGGTTTTAAACTAATTCCACCACAAGTTGGCCAAGGATGGCAAAAAACACTGGTATGCCTTAGCTGTTAGGCAGAGCTGTCCACAGCAGTTCTACAGAATCGCTGCCATCTTGCCAAGTCGCGCACTCATTCTTTCATGGGATGGAGGTGTCACTTACTAGGCTAGTGTTCATTGCCCACTCCTAATTGGGGCAGTTTAGAGCTAACCACCTTGATTAGATTACTTAGTGTGGAAACAGGCCCTTCGGCCAACAAGTCCACACCGACCCACCGAAGTGTGACCCACCCAGACCCATTCCCCTACATTTACCCCTTCACCTAACACTACGGGCAATTTAGCGTGGCCAATTCACCTAACCTGCACATTTTTGGATTGTGGGAGGAAACCCACGCAGACATGGGGAGAATGTGCAAACTCCATACAGTCGCCTAAGACGGGAATTAAACCCGGGTCTCTGGCGCTGAGACAGCAGTGCTAACCACTGTGCTGCCCACCTTGCTGTGGTTGGACTTTGCATGTAGGCCAGACCAGGTAATGACAGATTTTCTTTCATGAAAGAAATTCACACACAACATGGGGCTTTTGTTACAATTAACAGTGGTTACATGTACATTAGCTTTGGTTGAAATTTCAAACTTTAAGGGATTCAAATTCCACCATCTGCTGAGATGGAATTTGAACCCACACCCCCAAAATATTAATTTTGGGTTCTGGATTACTACATTAGTGATGTTACCACTGTGCCACCCCTCCCCCTCCATTTTGGTCAGTGGGCACTTCCGGAATGTTAGCGTGGGATTCGGCGATGATAATTCCTTTGAAATGTCAGGAGATGGTGATTGCCCAGTAGCTTTGTGAGACTGAATGGCGAAGCACTAGCCCTAATCATGTAGTATAGGGTCCTTCACCATTTTCAGCCTGTCAGATTGAAAATGCAGGCTACTTATCCCTAGTATTGCTGCTTTCTGTTAACCAATCTGAATGTTGTTAATATTATCTATAATTCCTCCATGAGTCTTTAGCTTATGAGTTAACCAGTTGAATGGTACCTTATTGAACACCATTTGGAAATTGAATACACTTACCTGTTCCCTTTTTTTAAGTGGTATCTTATTAGTTTTAAAAGACAAGTGACAGGGTCTCTGAATTGTTGGAACAACAGTTATGACTGTTATGATGATTCAAAGTTAATCTTCAAGATGGCCTATAATTCTGACAGACAGATTTGGAAGTGAAGTTGGGGTCAGTATTTTATGCATAAAATACTTGATTAGGCTCAGCTGTTTCAGGCCAATTATCAACTAAAGAATTTTTTTTTTGCAACTCATTTAGTTGAGTATTAGAAATCGAAGTCCAACAATGAAGATGATCTCCAAGTACACGAAGTACACTAAGAAGTGTTACTCTACTCTAAGCAAAAAAAAAACTTGTTTTTAAAGTAGCAGGTGATCACTCAAGGACCTTAGCAATAACTTAATGGCACAATCTACAATGTCCTTTGCTTTATGCACACCACATGCTTTGAAAAAAAATCTTTTAATAACATGGCTTTTCAGTTTTTGATTTGCTTTTGTTTTAAAATGAATTAGCATATCACAACTGATTGAACTTTTATTAATAAATGAGTAATAATGCATTTCTAATTTGGGAAAGTGCTGATTCACAAGCTGCACTATTCCTAGGATTGCCACAAAATTCAACAATTTAATCAAATCACAAAGAACCTGATTTATCTGTCTGGAATCAAGTTCATAAAAAACATTGACTAGGTTTCTGTATTTAATAAACAGTAATTCACATTACAAAATAATAGCTGTTTATTTATATTTAGAATTTAACTACATGAATACATAGCTCTACCAGTCAAGAATCTACCCCCCTTTTAAAATCTCTACACATGCCAGACAAACACATTGGTTTCATGGATTGAAAGTGAGGTTGGAGAGAAACCGCTCTCAGTATCAGACCTTCAGCTTCTTTTGAGATGTTCATTTTGCGTGCCAGGGCCTTCAATTCTTTTAATCTCCTTCAGACAATTCCTCTTTTACATCCTGTGAAGGAGTGATTTGATACACTACTTACTGATTAAAAGCAATAGCTTACAGCAACAGGTAGAAGAAAATAAAGTGGTTTTGTAATTTTACTGTGTACGTGCATACACACTCCCTGACTTTCCAGCAGTCCAAAAACAGCCCCCCGTCTCTGTTGTTTACATCCACAAGCTGGTCAGCTGTCCAGGAACCACTCAGGTTGCTATTAGGCTGATGACTTTTAGCTTCCATAAATGATTTATGCAGTTGTGACCAATCGGCTACTTGTTGCCAGCCAAACACTATTGTGTCTAGAAATATAATTTCCCATTATTTAAACAAAGTAGCAGTGTGAACACCACATATGCAGTTCAATAACTTTTTTTTAAAAAAGGTGCAACAATTGTTTCCACAGTGCTTTGTTTTTAGAATAGTACTTTTTCCATTTTTAGTCCAAACAAATGTACAGATTATGGTCGTTAAAGCATTTCTTTAAAAAGAAAACCTGATCTGTATTGATTTCCAGAGATCAATGTGTAAAATGGTAAGGTCAGTCAGGGAAATGTTCTTGATATGCAAATATCAATTTTGCTACATAGCAATGCTGTAGTGCATGAGTTACTTTGAATGAACTGCATCATCCCCTTGTTCAAAGCTTACTAAGGCTGCTGTTGTATTGATGGCAATACTTATGTCAGTTACAGGGGGAATCATCAGTTAAAGCTGTGTGAAACTAGTTTAAGCAAATTGTCAGTTCCCAGAATTGGGTTTCTTTGTAACAAAAACAAATTTCTAGAAAAACTCCCAAGTCTGGCAGCATCTATGGAGATAAGAGTTTCAGGTCCAGTAACTCCTCTTCTGAGCAGTTCTGAAAAACTGTCCCCAAAATTTTAAATCTGCTTTCTCTCCATTTGCTTCTAGATCTGAGTTTCTCCAGCAACTTTTATTTCAGATTTCTAGCACTTGGATTTCTTGCTTCATTTTGGATTTGAGTTTGTTTTTCTGGGCAAGAAATGTTCAGTGTACAAGTTGAATTATTGGATCATATGTGCAGCATTATGCATCCCTTGTTGAAGTAATCAAGTAATCAGAATTCCTGTAACTGTACAGTTTGTTAAAAATGAAGTGTAAACCCTATGTTTGTCACCCAAAGTGCACTTAGGTACAACAATCCAGAGAAGATTTGCTATGAGAATTTGGGGTATGGAATGAGGTTGCCTCTCATTCTTAACTCTATTGAGTTACAGACTCTCTGTACTCAACCTCTCGTAAGTCAGTATTCACAGCCCATGGGATGAGAATTTTTTTCTTTACAATGGGCATGAAGGTTTTGAAAATTGGAATAAAACCTGATCAGCTAATTTTTATGTATAAATATGCCTAGTTCCAATTATCCAGTAAATCTGCCTGTTTAATGTCCTGGAAAATTAACTTCGGTATAGCAATTCTATTTGTTGCCCTGATGTGTTTAATTTGGAGCCCTTTGAATTGTTTTTTCCCTAATTTGTAGGGTAGATTCTGCCATTAGATATATTGTACTTTGATGCAATTGTGACAAAATATGTACATCTATCAATATAAGATGACCAGCACCTAAGGCGCAAGTCTTAGGTTATGTTCTCACAATCTAAGACTAACTTTTCCTGCAGTTATTCCATGAGTATTTTATTTTGACAATTTTTTTTTTGGTTACCTAAACTGGTTAGGAAAACTGTTTAATAGCTAAATTTATGAAAATTTAGTTTTCTATTCGTAAGCTGTCTTCATTTGTATAGTTCCCTAATTCATTAAGCATTGCCCCATTTGCACAATCTTATAGACCTTTCTGACGATTAAATGTAATATCTGTTTATTGTGCTTGTTATATAGATCCGAAGGTTGAGGCTGTAGTTACCTGCTTTATTAGAGACGTGGTTACTCTATAATTGGCTGAAACACCTGTTAAGGAGGAGGAAAAAATTGTCTAGGATCTACTTTCTGGTCCTTCAGCCCTCTGTTGTTTCACAGGGTGGTGCAATCTGAAGCCCATCAAACCTATACTATTCCATTCTCATCCATACGCCTGTCAAGTGATCATTTAAATGCCTGTAAAGTTGGCGAGTCTACAACTGTTGCAAGCAGTGCATTCCACGCCCCTAATATTGAGTAAAGAAACTACCTCTGACATCTGTCCTAATCTGTCCCCCTCATTTTAAAGCTATGCCCTCTTGTGCCATCCATCACCATCTGAAGAAAAAGGCTCTGATTATCTATTTGATCTAACCTCCTGATTATCTTGCATGTCTCAATTAAGTCACCTCTCAACCTTCTCTCTAATGAAAACAGCCTCCAGTCCCTTAATCTTTCTTTCATAGTCATAGAACCCATCGGTCCAACCCCTCCATGCCGACCAGATATCCCAACCCAATCTAGTCCCACCTGCCAGCACCTGGCCCATATCCTTCCAAACCCTTCCTATTCATGTACCCATCCAAATGCCTCTTAAATGTTGCAATTATACCAGCCTGCACCACTTCCTCTGGCAGCTCATTCCATACCCGTACCACTGTGAAAAAGTTGACCCATAGGTCTTTTATATATCTTTACCCTCTCCTCCTAAACCGATGCCCTCTAGTTCTGGACTCTCCAAACCCAGGGAAAAGACTTTGTCTATTTACCCTATCCATGTCTCTCATAATTTTGTAAACCTCTATAAGGTCACCTCTCAGCCTCCGCTCCAGGGAAAAAAGCACCAGGTTATTCGACCTCTTCCTATAGCTCCAATCCTCCAACTCTGGCAACATCCTTGTAAATCTTTTCTGAACCCTTTCAAGTTTCACAACATCTGATAGGAAGGAGACCAGAATTGCACGCAGTATTCCAACAGTGGCCTAACCAATGTCCTGTACAGCCGCAACATGACCTCCCAACTCCTGTACTCCATATTCTGACCAATAAAGGGAAGCATACCAAACTATCTGCTGCGACTCCACTTTCAAGGAGCTATGAACCTCCACTCCCCTTGTAAGACCTTCTCTCCATACCAGGCAACATCCTAGTAAATCTTCTCTGAACCCTTTTCCAAAGCTTCTACATTCTTTCTATAATGCAGTGACCAGAAGTGCGCACAATGCCCCAAGTGTGGCCGCACCAGAGTTTTGTCCAGCTTTGGCATGACCTCATGATTCCGAAACTTGATACCCCTACTAATAAAAGTTAACACACCAAATGCCTCCTTAACCTTGAATCAGTTATTGATTGCATCAGTGAGTTTGGTTGTTAATTCATCATTCATATTAGGCGAGAAAGAAAAAGCAAGTATATGATTTTTGTGTAAGTCCTCTCTAAACATTGCTCAGTGTTGTACTAAAGAGTTTTAATACAATATTGAAAGCAAGTACAGACAATTTTATAATTTCCATGAGCTTTCTCACATGTTAAAACTCAAGTATCCAGTTTAACCTTTTGATTCATTGGGTGGTTCTTGTACATCATGATGACTTTAGTCTGTTCACTGCTCCTTCAGAGTAATTTTAAAAAACAATCAATCCATGACAAAGTACTTGTGGCATAATATAAACAAAGTTGATTTCTGGAGAAGTTAGGAAACTGACCTGCTCACTCACTCATGTTACATTCTCATGGGTAGTTTCTGAACACAAACAATGTTGTGAAATATGAAAGGGTTCAGAAAAGGTTTACAAGGATGTTGCCAGGATAAGAGGATTTGAGCTTTAGGGAGAGGTTGAATAGGTGGGGGCTGTTTTTCCCTGGAGGTTCAGAGGCTGAAGGGTGACTTTACGGCGATTTATAAAATTGAGGGGCATGGATACTGTGAATAGCCATGGTCTTTTCCCCAGGCATGGGAGCCTAAAATTCGAGGGCATAGGTTTAAGGTAAGCGGGGAAAGATTTAAAAGGACCAGAGGGGCAGCTTTTCCATGCAGAGGGTGGTGTGTGTATGGAACGAGCTGCCAGAGGAAGTGGTGGAGGCTGGTACAATTGCAACATTCAAAAGGCACCTGGATGGGTATATGAAGAAGGGTTTAGGGGGATTTCTGCTAAATGCTGACAAATGGGGCTAGATTGGAGTATCTAGTCAACCTGTTGAATTGGACCAAGGATCTGTTTCATATTGTACATCTGACTATAATGAAACTCTGAAACAATAAATAAATGCTATTTATGTGACCGGCAAGTGTGTGTGTGTCTTAACCCTCAATTTCTTCGTTCCTTTTTTAGCAGTTTTCTTTTAACATATCCTTTTGAAACACATTTTAATTTTTCCTCTGTCATCCAGCTGTTTTGACCACTGTTTCGACTAAATCTTGGGCCGATGTTACGATCAAGCCTACCGCTGAAGGTAAGTCTGTTTCCAGAACTTAATTGAGTATTCTTGGTTTCATATCTAACTAGAACTTACTTTTCTATATTTTAGTGCATATTTGCGCTGCCATCATGCAGAATGCAAATTGTTTTTAGCGATTGCTTTTAAAGGAGTCTGACACTTCCATGAGAAATGTGAATGAAGTATCAGAATAGAAAAAACTATTGTAGACTCTTGTCTTAAAATTGCATCTAATTGTTTTTTGGCTTTAAAAAAAAAATTGACTTTTACTATTTATCTCAGAGACTGCAAGATTGAGCCCTGTGGTAGAGAATTCCAAAGGTTTGAATTAACAAAAACTTCCTCTTTAAACTAAATGCCATCCCCCTTTTTTAAAAAATTGTGCCTGTGACTCTGGACTCCCCTATCTCTAAACTGTTTTGTAGTTTTCAATGAGATCATCACTCATTCATTCTGCTAAGCTCTTTTATGGCATACTTTAGAGTCTTCTTTTGAATTAATCCCTTTTTGGATCTTTCACTAATTTTATAATTTATCCAAATTTCTCCAGTTTGTTTTCTTTATTTTTCATTGATGCCCTTGCTCAGTTTTTTTGACTGTTCATCACACCGTTCCTACAACTGAAATCCCTTTGCAGCTGCATCTATTTGAATTCTCTTTGGGCTGTAGAACTGGTTTCTAAGTTCAGGTGGGTGTTGCAGTTGTAATTTAGGATCTGCTGGTCGTTCTGGATAAATCAGTTGAAGTTTCATCAGAGAAATTGGGAAGAGGAGTAAGCCATTCAGCCTGTCGAGCCTGCCTCAGCATTCCATACAATCATGGCTGTTCAAACTCTTCAGTGACTCTCATCAACTCCATTTCCATAATCCTGTGTACTGTTGGTAAATCAGAAATCGATCAACCTCTACCTTTTTTTACACATTCTCCAAGACTGAGCCCTCTATGGTAAAGAATTCTGAATGTTCACAACCCTTGAGGAAAATAACTGTTTAATCTTAAAACAAGTGCCATCCTCATTTTTTTTTTTCTTAATTGTGCTCAGGATTCTACACTCTCCAACCAGAATGTCTACCTATCTTTTTTTTTCTGCTTTTGTAGGTTTGAATGAGATCAACACCTCTCGTTCATTCTCCTAAACTCTAGTGAATACAAGTATAGCTTGCCCAACTTCTCCTCATAAGACAGTTCTACTATACCAAGAATAAATGCCATCTTGGAGTCTCATTAGTACCAGTCTGTCCAAATTGATAAATCCCCTGTGACTTGGTCTTCCTCCCCTCCTGGACAACTGAGCTGCTCAAGATGCATCTAATGTGGTCTGACCGCACTCCCTTAGGGAAGCAACACCTTAATTAGCTTCCAAAACACAACTGATTTTTGTGAGCAGGACCTCTGGGGACTCCTGCACATCCTGCCTGCTTCTCTTTGCATTTTCTGGATGTTGGTTATTTCTTTCCCACTTCCAGGCCTTTATATTGCAGTGTGACCACCTCTTTGCATAAGCACTCCATGCAACACTCTTGTGACCCAGATAAAGCTTCTGCAGCTGAAACAGAACCTGTACTTGTCCAAAACGGGTGGGTTTGGGTTTAGGGTGAACAGGGAAAGGTTTGAGGAGGACCTGAGAAGCAGCTTTTTCCACACTGTGGTACATATGTAGGGGCAGGCTGCTGGGGGAGGTGGTGGAGTCTGGTGCTATTGAAATGTTTGAAAGACATCTGGATGGATATATGAATAGGAAGGATTTAGAGGGATATGGGCCAAATACTGGCAAATGGGACTAGCTCAGTTTAGGCTATCTGGTTGGCATAGAGATGGACCGAAGGGTCTGTTTCCATGTTTCCAAGTCCATGACTGTCTGTCAAGGGTGTCTCTTAGATGTTACTGTTATGCCTGTCTGCCCTGCTTCCTTTAGTGCATCCTGGGTGCTTAATGCTCTGTGTAACAAAAAAAAACTTGCCTCTTGCATCTCCTGTTAAGCCCTTTTACTTTGGATTAGTGTCCCCTGATGGTTGGCATTTCAGCCCTGGGAGACAGACTCCATCTGTTTATTCTGTCCACGCTTCTTGTGATTTTGTAGACTTCTATCAGAATTCCTCTCATCCTTTGGTCAAGTGAAACCAGGCAACATCCTGGTAAACTGTTTCTGTACCCTCTCCAAAGCTTCTACACCATTCTGGTAGTGTTGTGACCCAAACAATATACAGTATTCCAAATGCAGCCTAACAAAAGTTCTATACAGCTGCAGTGTGACAATTTTTAAGATCTGTGCCCTGACTGATGAAGGCAAGCACACCATAGACCGCCTTGACCACCTTTTTATTCATTTGTGTTGCCACTTTCAGGGAACTGTGAATTTATATTCAAAGATCCCTTTGTATGTTGATGCCTGCCAAGGGTTCTGCCATTTAATGTAAACCTTCCTGATGTAGACCTTCCAAATCCATCACCTCATTTGTCTGGGTTAAGGTCCATCTACTGTTTCTCTGCCCAAGTCTCCAGCCTATCTATAATCCTGCTGCATTCTCACTGTCTGGAGCTCCCCCAATCTGTTGTCTGCAAACTTACTAATCAGGGCACCTACATTCTCTTCCAGATCATTTATTTGTTATTACAAACAACATTCTCCACTCACAATGAATGCAGGCTCTACATAATTGGTGAGACCATGTCAGGAGGATTGTATGCAGTTTTGTGGGCTACTTGTATGAGGAATGATGTTCTGGCTATGAAGGGAGTACAGCAAAGACTTCTTTGCCTGGGAATGGCAGGACTGACAGGTGAAGTGACTGGATTGGTCAAGGATAATATTCACTAGGGATTTGAGGAGGGATCTTTTTTTAAAAACCTATAAAATTCTAATGTGGTGGAAGGTTTGAGTTGTAGGGAAAGGCTGAATAGACTGAGGCTGAGGGGTGACCTTAGATTTATAAAATCATGAGTGCATAGACAAGATATTTTCCCTGCTATGGGGGAGTCCAAACATAGGGCATATGTTTAAGGTGAGTGGGGCAAAATTCAAAAGGGCCTAAGGGGAAACTATTTTTTTCCCATGCAGAGACTGGCGTGTGTATGGAATGAACTGCCAGGAACAATGGTGGAGGCTGGTATGATATTTAAAAGGCACCTGAAAGGTTTAGAAGGATTTGGGCCAGATGCTGGCAAATGGGACTAGATTAATTTAGGATATTTGGTTGGCATGGATGAGTTGACTCTGATCTGTTTCTGTGCTGTATAATTCTGATTCTATGCCTATGACTGTCATAAATCGAGAATACCATTTGGGCCTATGACTTTTCATCTATTATAGACCATACATTCTACCTGACTGAGTTGCGCTGCCATGTCTTCCCTTCCTCCTATTTTGTGTTGGATTACTTATTATGTATTTTTTAATTATACCTGACTTTTCCTTAATCGTGGTGTTTCAGTTACATTCAAGAATAACTTAGTAATTTAAGGGGAGTCCTTTTAATAGTTTCTTAATTAATGTACTGATCGGTAGTTAGAAAGCACCTCCCTATCCTTCGCCAAATATCTACTCCGCTTTTGGTAAAACTTGCTTGAAACACCTCTTGTTCCCTCTGCACCAGTGTCCCAGATATATTCAGTCAGCCTTGGTTTCTATCTCCTGCACACTGACCATACCCTTACTGGAAGACACTATGCAAACTTGAAGCGCCAAATAGTCTGCACTTGTGCCATAACACTCGTGACTCTGATTCCAATGCCAACTTTCAAAGAATCTTTTTTAGCAGGGTCTTGATCTGTACGTAGTGTAAGATATATTAAAAAGTACAAAATAGGACTAGATAATTCATTCTTTTTGAGCTTTTTCCACTAGTCAGTATGATCATGTTTATCCTATTCCCACTTTCTTTTCATACCCATTGATTCCCTCAGTCCTCAGAAATGTATCTTAAACTCTCTTGCTTGAAAAGGTCTCACTTGCCTTCTATGGCAGAAAATTCCCAGACTCACCACTTTGGATGAAGAAATTTCTCCTCACCGCAGTCCTAAATGGCTACCCTGTTTATTTTCTTTTAAATTGTGACCCCTGGTTCTGGATCCCTAATGAATTCCAGGAATGTGGAACAGTATTTTTAATGGATGCTGCAACAAGATCCATGAAGCTGTACCTTTAGAGAAAACTACAGCATATATGGTAACACACCAGTTAGTTCAGTTTGCACCCAAGGAAGTGCATCTAGATCAAGTTTCAAACGTTCTAACTTATACCAAAATGAATAACAAATAGACTTTGTTTGAATTTTTGAATTGATATATGGGAGCAAACTTTTAAAAACTGCTGTGTCAATATGTGTAGTATTGACCCCTTCCAACTTATGAAAGAACGAATAGTTGTACCTATGTGCTGGCTGAATAAAAACTGTTCTGTTAACCAGAAGGATAATTATGATTTGAAGAATTGCTGTGCAATATTATATGCTTTAAATAACTTATCTTTTATTATCAACTTTAAATGTTTCTTTTTTTGTTAATCTTATTGCAGCATCGACACTAAGTACAGGAGCAATTGTTGGTAAGTTGGTAACTTAAGTCCTGCACTTTAGTTGTTGTCAGGTTTACTAACTCATCAGTTTGTATATTGTTTTTTAAAAAAAAAATCTGTGTAGTTTTATTTATGGTTTGTGGGCATCACTTGTCACCATTTGTTACCAATGTTTAGTTGTTGTTGCTGACCTGACCATTATAGCTGACCATTCTGAGAACCAGACTGCTGTGAATTTGGAATTGTTTGGGCTAAAAGAATTGAAGTTGCAAACCAAACCCACCGCACGCACGCACACACACACCAGATGAAATGGCCATAGTTGCAGGGATGCGTGCAGATTAATCGACGTCGGACAACCCACCTAACTCAAACGAGAAACCAGAATTTACAATCAATAAACAAAGTGTAAAAAGTAAATCACAGCTGAGGCTAACATTGAATATTTGCAAATTATAAAAACTACAGCTGATGGTACTCTAAAACAGTAAATGCTACAGGCACTCACTGGTCAAGGAGCATGCAGAAAGAATAGATGTTCATATTCTGTCTTATGGACTCTTGTCAAAACTGGACACTTGGCTAAACCAATTGAGAATTCTATGGTGAGTAATCTGGCATGTGATTCATTGAAGATTCTTCAGTTTGCAAGGCACCCATCAGGAGTATTATGGATTATTACTTTAATGATGTTGGAGCTGCACTCCACTGTCTAAGCTGGTCCTTTCTTTTTTGTTTAAAAGCTGTTCCTTTTCTCAAGGATACTGTCTCCTTGATTTTTTTTTTCAGAAGAGTCATAAAACGCTGAAATGGCTGGGTTTGGTACAGAGATAAAAGGATATTAAGAGGCCTTTTCTGTTTATAGGTTAACAGGTGAGACATTAGACCAAAGCTTTTAGGTTTTTAGAAGTAAACTGTATTAAGAGGGCGTGGCCAGCTCTCTGAGCAGATCAGTCCAGAACTAGTTAGTCCACAGGTTGCTAAACACTCTTTCTGCCCTTTTTAATTTCAACTTGTAAGCATCTGTTCCACTTTTCAACGTTTTTTAAGGGGTTTGCTTATTGAGACTTGTATATATTCAGAACAGCATAATTAACTCTAATTTGAATGGGCAGAGTTCTGTAGGGTTTCTTTACGGTGTTTCATTATGTAAACTTCTGAATTTTTCTGTTTTTAAAACCTACTTAACTTACTCTGGGTAATTTTCACTGTACACTTAACCAAAACAAATTGCAAAGTTATGTTCTGGGCTGACTGCTGACTGTTTGAGTGGTCTGGCCTAGTCCATAACCCAACCAAGCAAGAGGCTTGAAACAGCTCATTCGATCAGTGTCCTGTTCACTACTAGTGCATGCTGGCAGCAGCATACAGCATATATAAGATGCACTGTTGCAACAAGTCAATTATCCTTACAAACCCATGATCACTCCTACCTAGAAGGGCAGTGGATGCATAGGAACGCCACTTGCAAGTTTTACTTCAAGTCTCTCTCTATCTTGACATGGAACTAAATCACCAATCTTCACCATCATTGACAACAACATTGACCAAATGGACTGCATGGTTCAAGAAGGTAGCTTACCACCATCACCTGAAGGGCAATTAAGAATAGGCAACAGATGCTGATTTCCCATCAAAGAACATAAAAAGCAAAAGTAATTGACTGAAGAGTGGTCGGCAAATTGAAGAGAAATTTCTGTGCAAATTATAATCTGGAGTGCAATCCTCAAAGAATCATCAAAGAACAAAATTTTTAAAGGGAATTTGATAAACACTTAATTGGTAGTGTAATTGGGGCAAGATGCAGTGGAGTGATTCCACTGGGATAACTGTCAGAGTTGGGGCAGTCACAATGGCCCAGATGCCTTCTGTGCTATGTCATTCTTTGATCAAGGAATGGAAGACAACTTTATCCAGTTTGATTTTAATTTGGTGCTATGAATACATTTTAAAATGGAGAACAAAGATGTGGAAATACTGTACTTAATGTTTTGTCATTATTAAATGTTTGTGCTTCATGAGAAACGAGCCAAAATCAATTGAGACTGCTGAGGATTTATGGAAATGTTTTCCAGATTAAGTAATTCAATTGAGATTTTTTTGTACTGGGATTGGTTTTCTTATTTCAACTGTTATCTCGTGTATTTTTAAGGAATTATTATCGTTATTATTGTTGCTGGTATCATCATCGTCGTCATTGTTAAATGCTGGTGTAAGAAAAAAGAAGGGTAAGACCATTTTCAATATTTATTGAATTACCATTGGGGCTGATGGGTTATAAACACATTGCATAGTGTCTGTTTTTTTCTTTCCTCATATACTGTTCCTCTCTTCCATTATTTCACTTGTGTTGAAAGCTACTTCGTTTACAGAATAAAAAGGGCTTTGGAAAAATAATTCTAAAATGTATGTAACCCTCTATGGGAAGGGGCAATTACATTACTGCTGATGTGTTGTTGGGCCATACATTTTTGTTATCTATTTTCTGTGTGGGGTAGATGGTGGAATAGATTCTTTTTTATTATAAAAAGAATCTCAAACTGCAGAATACTTTGCCTCCCATCCCCTTACAGCATAGATAGTTTCAAGGTTACAGGTCTCCCTTTTTTTACAACAAAAAAAAATCAGTAGAGCGTTTCTTTTAATAATTCAACCTAAATTTCTTGTATGACAACTGGGAAGTTTCATCAGCTGTGAAGTGCCATGGGAGTTCTGCATTTGGGAGGCATCTTTTTAAATGCACTTTTTTTTCCTTCCTGTCTGTGTCCCAGTCGCCATTCTTTTTTAAAAATATTTGAAGCTTTTTGTATCAACTTTGGGGTAAAAGGATGCAGAAAATAGTCTTAACTCTGTTAACTCTTAAAATGATTGTGTGAAGCAAGACAACTTTTTCTCTGCTTCCCTTAAAAGCATATGTAGGGAATTATTGAGTATCATAGATCACTTTTCTGAATATGGATCTACGATGTTTAGTTCTTGCAAGTGAAATTGAATTTAGCTAGTCCAAGTAGTGCTGACAATTGCAAATGTTTATTTGTCCATGATTTCTGTGCTTTGTGTGTTAATTTTGTTGAAATATTAAACAATTGTTTTTCTATCCCATTATTATTTCATTTTTGCTTGTCATATTACCATTCCAGACAATATACCACTCCTGAGAAAGTTGTTCATGAAGTCCAATTATGCTGACCCCTAACTAAAACTTAGAAAGGTATAAATTTTAAAAGTCTTCAAACTATTTTCAGTCTCTTCAGAATTGTTGTAGTACACTGTTTAGGTGTTTATATTTGGACATATTCAGAGGTTATTGTTTTAGCTTATTTTGTATAGATTGAGGATCATCTGTGAATTCCTGACATGAGCTTTTATGGTGTAAGTTATGTTGGATGTAGGAGAGATGGGGAACATTGATCTAAATGTTGTTAATGTAGGTTTTTAAAAAGGGGGATTACATTTAACTGAAATTCTTTGAAGAAATGAGAGCAAACTCTCTGGTATTTTGACATGGAACCTTATAACATGACAAAGTTATTTGGGCAGTGTCATGGTCCAGGTAGCAGATTACTTTAAAACACCAAGTTAAGGGAAGATTCTTGGACTTGACAATTCAATTCACAGTTCTGAAAACTTAACCGATCTCAAAATCTCATTGAAAGAATGAGATTGTTGGTGTAAGATTGCAAAAAAATGATTGCTTTGGTGACTGAGGGGATGTTTTGGCAGTTCTACTGTTTACTTATTGGAAATTGAAATTCATTCATAACTAACTACAAGCAGTTGACAGCATACAAAAGTAGCAGAAGATTTCAAGAGGCAGCAATGCTAAATGTCAGTGTTATATATGGAAGCTATTACATCTCCATGATACTACCCAGTAACAAGATTGTACAAGAATAGTCAACAACACTCGGAGGTGAGTTTTAAAAAAAAAAAAGCTGATGACTTCTGGATTGGCTTGGGCAAAAAGGAATAGAGGAAAGCATTGGCAAATCAACAGCTGCAGCAGGGCCAAAGGGATAATCTGTCAGTGAACGAAAGAGGAAATGCTGGAAAATCTCAGCAGGTCTGGCAGCATCTGTAAGGAGAGAAAAGAGCTGACGTTTCGAGTCTAACTGATCCTTTGTCAAAGCTTTGACAAAGGGTGAGTTAGACTCGATGTGTTCTCTTTTCTCCTTACAGATGCTGCCAGACCTGCTGAGATTTTCCAGCATTTTCTCTTTTGGTTTCAGACTCCAGCATCCGCAGTAATTTGTTTTTATTTTAGTCTGTCAGTGAGGTGTACTTCGGAACTTTTGAATTGGATTTGAACCTCTATTGAATCAATGACTTTAACTGTGAAATGGTGAAAAAGGTGTGCTTGGATTTGAAGTACTTTGAGGAAAGGGTTTAGTAATGGCTGGTTTAAGGGTATGTTTAGAGAAGAGTACTTTGAGTGGGAAAGGATTACATTCACAACTAGCCTGTCAATCAGAAGACAAATTACATGGGTATAGATGAGTGAACAGGAGTTGGAAATCATGGGCAAAGTGAACTTGTGGGCATGAACAGAGGTGGGAGGAAAAGCTTGTGCAAGATGCTGGTTCAGGGTGAAGAAGACCCTTTGTTTGCAGAGGTAATAGAGAATATGGAAATGCTGACTAAAAAGTGCACAGCTGCTTTTGGTGATCCTGGCAGAGGCAGGGGAGTCTTTAAGAAAGTTGGCTGTGGAGAAAATAAACTAGGTGTTTGCATTGCTTGTCAAAATAATCCCAAATGACTTTTTTTAAGCAAGCAAGAGTGGAAAATGAATAATCAAATTGGATCTGCCTCTGGATGGCTGGACCAGTTGAGCAAAGTTGCTCATGGGAATAATGAGATTATATAAGTAGACTGGTTGGACAATGAAGAGAAATTAGAAGGAAAAGATCACTTTCATTAAATCTCTTTTTATTTTGGATAAAAATTCCTTTTGAGGATGCAGTGAATGGATTATCAGGAAACCTTAGATTGTGTAGCTGATTACAAGGCGAGTGTGACCTAGAATTGCCTCTCCAGTTCCACTCTGCAACTTGAAAATGTGCTGTAATAAGTTGGTTCTCCAATTTGTGGGCATTCCTAAACCAGTTTATACACTTCCAGATACATGCCACATTATTTCTTTTAAATTCCTCAAGATTTTCCTTAGTGATACTAAGCTTACTTTATCAACATATATTCAGAGATTGCAGGACTATGGTAGAAAAACTAAGGTGGTCCATCATCCCTTATACCCAAGGTTGGGAAGAAAAATTGTTTTTGTTGAGCATCTTTAATGACCATAAGATATCCCAAAGAATATGTATTACTTTTTTGAGAAAACTTAACAGCATATATATTATATACAGCAAATTCCTTCAATACAATAACACTTCTGTTGAATTGAACAGATGTTGACTGGCACTATACAAGGAAAGTACTGGAGAAACTCTGGTCTGATAGCAACAGTGGAGAAAGAGACTTAACATTTTCAGTCCAGTGCAACTTCAGAACTGAAAGGGGCTGCAAAGTTTTTCTGTTGAGGGGCAGGAGGAGCAAATAAACTGATGGCGAGAATACCTAGAGCAAAAGACAAAGGGTTACTAATGGTGATAAAGAGAAATGTAAAATTGGTGTAAATCGTGAGTGAGAGAAATTGGATCTGCTCTTGAAAGCAAAGTCAACATGATGGTTGAAAGCTTGCAAAGAGGGAATGAACTCCTAATTCCTGTTTATTTTCAGAGGCTGTCAGATGTAATGTGTATCCTTTTTTTGACCATCTTACAGATGTGCTGCATTGAAGACTTTGTTAATTAACTACTTTTTTTTTCTCTTGCCCATCTCTCAGGCCAATATGAATGGTTCATCACGTGGGATGTGTCTACTTCTGCCTTGTCCTAATTTCCTTAATCTTGTCCGTGGAGCAACTGGACCTGAACAAATCTTCACACTAGTGTATAATCTACAACGAACACTGTTTCCACAAAAAAACTGTCTGTACTGAATTTCTTTTCTTTTAATGAAAACATTATCTGATTAGCATTAGACGAGCAATGTGGTCACGATAACAATATTAATGGAAACACGTTCCATCCTTAAACAAAGCTCTCTCACTATTTCCTCCTACTCATGAGTTAAAGTTTACTGAATTTTCTTCCTAATTTAATCTCAATTGTCTTTATTCTGCACTTTAAAGCATTTGATGCTGATTTAAGTTTTTTTTAGAAGCAATGGAGTTGATACTAGTCTTGACAAGTGTGGTAGAGGTATGAGTATTGCAGTTGAGTACTTTTGTTAGTGTCAATTGCTTAAGTTTTTTTTGTGGAGGTGCCAGTATTGGACTGAGGTAGACAAGGTCAGATGTCACATGGTTCCAGATTATTTCAAATGGAAGTTGGTTTGAAACTAAATTTCAAAAATCTGGACTATAACCAGGTGTCATGTGATATCTGACATTTTTAAACAATGACCCACAACATTAGAAATTTACTATAAAAGTACTTAAATATAGATTTTCTCATCATTCACCAAAATCAGAATATCTCACTGAACAAGCTACTTAAAGATCTTTGTGGAAAGACCGAACAAAAATAAACATTTTGTCAAAAGTTCAGCCTTGTGATTTAAGTATTTTTCTTGAATATTTAAGGAACAAGCACTACCTCCTTGAGGTCTGTTATAATTTCAGCATCTATCATTTGAAGAGGCCATCTTCCTAACTACAAATCTTGATTCTTTAAAGTCTTCAGGAATTAAATTCCATAACAAAGTTGTGCTCCTTCCTAGAATCTAAGCTTAGGCACTGGTTTGCCATTCAAGTTGAAAAGAACTCTACAATAACTATCTCTAAATTGAGCTTGAGTACATGAGTAAATATTGTTTTAATATACATTTGACTGATTTTTAACGTCAGAAAATGTTGAGTCCAATTGTTTTTGTCCAATTAAGACAAATATCCCCTTTGAGAAATCGGATGTTTTTGGAAGAAATTTAGAAATACAGTGGAAACGCTTGTATGTTCTGAGTTTGCACACTTCATTTTAGAGGCCATAATCATAGTTATACTATTAAACAACTTCACATAGCAAAATCATTGCCAGGAGCAAGAATGGTAAAGGTGAGGTGACATTGCTTACTTTTACTAGCATTGATAATACATGTAGACTTAATTTAGTATAACTCCTGTTCTCGCAGAGGCAAGTGAACTCTGTTTAAATCAAACTCAGCATGATTACTAAAGGTATCAATGTAATTTCTGGAATAATGAGGCCTCTATTTCTAATTGCCAGTCACCATGGATAAACTACAGCAACTCTACATCAGACAAAGTATTAATCAACCTAAGAAGTAAAATATTGAAGTTGACCTTTTAAAAGATCATACTTTGACCCTAGCAGTTGTATCACAAAGATTGGCTGGAAGCTAGTTGTGATTACTGGTTGTTTATGTTGCAAATAATTTGCAAATCCTTTATTTTGAAAAGGAATGTGAAGGATTATGATCTGTATGATATTTGATTTGATTGTCCAATAACTTTCAAATTTTCTGCATGTTTGTCGTGGAATCTTTAATTTTAATAACATTTTGCAAATTTCACCTTGCATCTGAAGGCTGAAAGAAAATATGCTTTACACTCAAATGCCAGGACTGTTTTCTAGCTGGTTGACTATTTGAATGTATTGTATTTGCGGTCCCATCAATGCTTATTGGATCACTAGCCAACCTAGTAATTATTGATAAGGAATAGAGCAGCTGTGGGCTTGTGACCATCTGTTACGTTAATGTTGCACTATAAATACTGTTATAAAAATCTTTTAAGATAAAGATACAAAGTCATTCTAAAAAGATTTCATAACATTATACAACAGTTAATCTTTTGCAGTTGAATGATCAATTGACCAAAGAGTGTACCTAAAAAAAAACAATCCTTTCACATACTGAAGGAACATGTAAATTGAAATGCAGTTTCAAAACCCTTGTTAATATTCCAATTGCTAATTTCTTAACCTTAATAAAATTAGAGCTTTTTGCTCTGCTTGTATTTCCATCATGTGTATCCTGCTTTGTACTGTCACTTTGTTTCTTTGGTGTTTTGATGCACCTGTCTAATAAAGTGGTGAAGCTTTGTTCTGATTTGTTCTGTCTTGAGTGCTCTTGTATCTAAAATAAAACTTGAACAGCTTTGTATTCTAAAATTTTTATCCATTACCTAGTTACTATCAAACAGAGAATTGCAGCTTTGCTTAAAGTAGATTCTGCTGGGTGTGGATTTAATGCAACATTTGATATTAACTTAACCAATTAATTGATTAGCTATTGCATGACATGTTAAATTTAGCAATATTGAGGGGAAATTGGAAATCAAACTGAGCACTGCTAAAGCTTTGTATCTATCATTCTTCCTCAACCATCACATGGTAAATATCCACCTTATTTAGTTTTCTCAATCCTAATCTAATCTGTACTGTGTATAATTAGAAGCATGGTGTTTTTATTATCCATGCTTCCACAACATTTTAGCTCTGAATTATTTGGAAGTTTTAGTCTTAATCCTGTTTCTGATAAATAACTGCACTCAATTTTATCAGCTTCCGGCACCATTGGGTAAAGACAGCAAATTCAACTGTTTTCTGCCTCACCGCTGATGTTGAAGGTTATTCCCTTCTTTGTTTTTATTGTTTTGGCTACTAGATGGCTGGAGCTACATACAATGAAATCCATGCATTTGATGGACTTGCAAAGTGAACATAATGCTATTACAACAAATAGTAAAATGGTGTTACCAATACTTTGTTACATCCTACTGAATCCACTAACTAACTACTGGTTGAGATCTAAATTAACACCTTTATTTTTGTTTTATATATAATAACTGGTAAATGGTGAATATTCAAGCAGTTAAGTGTATAATTTTCTTTAGTTTGGAGATGTTTTAATATCCAATGAGTAGATCTATTAGCTTGAACTACTGTGGACACAGGCACATCCCTGGACACTATGGGAAATTTATCATTGCCAGTTCAACTTATCTGCAAAACTTTAGATTTTGCGGGGAAATGCACATAGATACTGAGAGAGTGCACACCACAGTCAGCCAAGGGTAGAATTAGACCTGGATCCCTGCTGCTGTGAGGCACCAGTGCTAAACACTGAGCCACCAAGCTCCCTTTACATGTTTATATTTATTAAACAATTCACAGTTTACAAAACAACTAACATTTACAGCTATATACAAAGAAACGGCAATTATAAAGGGAGAGGAGTGCCAAAGCCAAGCCCCAAACCCTGACATTCAACTGGTTTTCAGGGAAATAAGGACAAATCATTACAAACAATAACAATGACATTTGTGCATATAAGTCCAATTACGTAAAAGAGCTCCCTTTTAGATTTAACATCTTCAGTTGCTCATTGGACATGACAATTGACCCTTAATTAACCCTCAATGGTCTGGTTTGTATATATTATTTCTAATCCTACCTTGACAAATGAAGAGTTCTTTTCCCAACTGTACTGGAAGAGAAACTTGCTGGTTCTTGCCAGAAATTTGATGCAAGCCACCTATTGAGTAATTGGGGTGCTTTTGGACATGGCTAATTTGTATGATGTACTCACTACAAAATGCAACAATCTCAGTGGAAAATTATTAGTTAGACTATTTGCCACTTAGGCCAGAACTAAATCCAAAGAACACAAAATAAGGGTGTAGGTTTGATATCCAGACGTTTCATTACCTGGCTAGGTAACATCATCAGTGGCGACTTCCAAGTGAAGCGAAGCTGTTGTCTCCTGCTTTCTATTTATATGTTTGTCCTGGATGGGGTTCCTGGGGTTTGTGGTGATGTCATTTCCTGTTTGTTTTCTGAAGTTGATGGTATCTAGGTCTGTGTGTTTATGGCATTGTGGTTGGAGTGTCAGGCCTCTAGGAATTCTCTGGCATGTCTTTGCTTAGCCTGTCCCAGGATAGATGTGTTGTCCCAGTCGAAATGGTGGTTTTTTTTCCTCCCTGTGTAGGGCTACGAGAGAGAGAGGGTCATGTCTTTGTGGTTAGCTGGTGTTCATGTATCCTGGTGGCTAACTTTTTCTTCCTGTTTGTCCTATGTAGTGTTTGTGGCAGTCCTTGCATGGAATTTTGTAGACTATGTTGGTTTTGTCCAATGGATGTACTGGGTCTTTTAAGTTTGTTAATTTTTGTTTGTGTTGGTGGGTGTGTGTGCTACTAGGATTCCGAGTCTGGCTGTCATTTCTGAAACTTCTTTGATGTATGGTAAGGTGGTTAGGGTTTCTGGCTGTTTGGTCTGCTTGTCGTGGTTTGATCTTGAGGAATCTGCGCACTGTATTTTTTGAGTATCCTTTCTTGAATATGTCGTATAGGTGGTTCTCCTCTGTTTTCCAAAGTTCGTCTGTGCTGCAGTGTGAGGTGGCTCATTGCAATAGTATTCTGGCACAGCTTCGTTTGTGTGTGTTGGGATGGTTGCTGGGGTAGTTAAGGTTTTGGTCAGTGTTTGTCGGTTTTCTGTATATGCATGTTGATGGAGGGAACATCGACCTGGCAAAGGAAACACTTACCACACTTTTGGAAGAGAACATCACACCCCAACCACCATCAATCATATTACCAGTAAAAACATCATGGAGCAAGTGAACCTGTGCCTCACCACCCACTTCACCTTTTAACATAATCTACAAACAAACCAACGGCACACCCATGGGATCTCTGCTATAAGGATTCATAGCAGAAGTGGTAATGCAAAGACTAGAACAAACAGCCCTACCAACCATCAAACCAAACATCTGGGTCCGCTAAGTAGATGACACCGTTGTCATCACAAAACAAAACAAGATAGAGACATTTAACATCATCAACAACACCCTCACAGGCATAAAGTTCACCAATGCAGAAGAAACTGACAACAAACTCGCATTCCTGGACGTCACAGTTGAAAGAAAAGGACAACGGAGAACTACAAACCTGCGTATACAGAAAACCGTCAAACCCTGAACAAATAATTAATACACCAGCAACCATCCCAACACAAACGAAGCTGTGCCAGAATACTATTGCAATGAGCCACCTCACACTGCAGCACAGACGAACTTCGGAAAACTGAGGAGAACCACCTATACGACGTATTCAAAAAGAAAGGATACTCAAAAAATACAGTCTGCAGATTCCTCAAGAACAAGCCATGACGAGCAGACCAAACACAGCCAGAAACCCTAACCACCTTACCATACAAAGTTTCAGAAATGACAGCCAGACTACTAAGACCCCTCGGAATCCTAGTAGCACACAAACCCACCAACACGCTCAAACAAAAACTAACAAACTTAAAAGACCCAGTACAACCCATGGACAAAACCAACGTCATCTACAAAATTCCATGCAAGGACTGCCACAAACACTACGTGGGACAAACAGGAAGAAAGTTACCCACCATCATACACTAACACCAGCTAACCACAAAATGACATGACCCTCTCTCCCTCATAGCCCTACACACGGTGGAAAGAAAAATACTACTCTGACTGGGACAACACATCTATCCTGGGACAGGCAAAACAAAGACATGCCAGAGAATTCCTAGAGGCCTGCCACTCTAACCACAACGCTATAAACAAACACAGATCTAGATACCAACTATCAACCCCTCCGAAAACTAACAGGAAATAACATCACCACAAAGCCCAGGAACCTCATCAAACATTTAAATAGAAAGCAGGAGACAACAGCTTCGCTTCACTTGGAGGTTGCCACTGATAATGTTACCTACCAGCTAATGAAATGTCTGGATATCAAACCTACAGCTCGCAAGCAATCCTACACCCTAAACCTCAACCTGAGCTACAAATCTTACAAAGCTATTTTGTGTTTTTGTATTTTGTGGCTTACAGGATCAATAGCCCCAGCACCATTTCCTTAGTTATTTTTCTCTTTAGAAAATAATTCAGTTGTCTTTCAAAAGCCACGATTCTATGATGGAGGCAGATCCATTTAGGAGTGCATTATGGACCAGACCAAACCAGCTATTTTAAAAATGATGTTCCTGGTGTAATTCCATTGGTCAAACTACTCAACATTAAGCAAATACACTTTAAGAATAAAATACAGACAAAAAGAACTTGACTATCAATGCTTTTTAAAAAAAAAACTTTCAATTTAGTAACATCCCATAAGCACTGAATTTAAATTCACCAAAAAGTAAGAGAGTCACACGTGCGATTCTAGTAGCAGGAAGAAAATCTCTAGCTTTCAGCTGTAACAGAGAAAAACAGCTTCCACATTTAGATTAGATTAGATTTGTGGGCGGCACGGTGGCACAGTGGTTACCACTGCTGCCTCACAGCGCCAGAGACCCAGGTTCAATTCCTGCCTCAGGCGACTGACTGTGTGGAGTTTGCACGTTCTCCCCGTATCTGCGTGGGTTTCCTCCGGGTGCTCCGGTTTCCTCCCACAGTCCAAAGATGTGCAGGTCAGGTAAATTGGCCATGCTAAATTGCCTGTAGAGTTAGGTAAGGGGTAAATGCAGGGGTATGGGTGGGTTGCGCTTCGGTGGGGCGGTGTGGACTTGTTGGGCCGAAGGGCCTGTTTCCATACTGTAAGTAATCTAATCTAATTTAGCTTCACGAAAAAAAAATACCTAAATCCTGGCTCTGGGGAAGCTTGACCTCACCCATTCACACTACTTTTGTTCCAACTTTTTAAAGACAAACCTCAAGTTGTTTATTGAATTTAAATAGCTCAGTGCCTTTCAGAGAAATATTCAAACAAAATACACCCTTTTAAAGCTGTCACACGTTTTATTCACAATTTAAATTACTCATTCCTTAATTTTCACTTCTTACCCTGGTCCTTTTGCCATTCATGTGAATCTGTTCTCAATACTCATGATTGGGAGAGTTTCTATCTCTACTCTGTGCCTAGGTTTTAAAGCTTATCATGTTTCCTCTCAAATTTCAACCTTTCCTCCTTTGAGAGAGAACAGTCCCAGCTTTATCATTATGTATCTGTATTTCCTTGGGAATTGAAATAACTCCAGAGGCTGGTATCCCATCACCAAATCAATGAATACAGTCTGCAGATTTCACAGCAACAAACCCAACCAAGCAGACAAAACATGCCCAGAAACCCTAGCCACTCTTCCCCTACATCAAAGACATCTCAGAAATGACTGCCAGACTACGCCGACCCCTTGGCATCATGGTAGCCCACAAACCTACCAACACACAAAAACAGCAGCTAATGAACTTGAAAGACCCAATACAGACAACAAGCAAAACTAATGTCATTTACAAAATACCATGCAAGGACTGTAACAAACACTACATTGGACAAACAGGCAGAAAACTAGCCCCCAGGATACATTAACACCAACTAACCACAAAAAGACATGACTTTCTATAACTAGTATCCTTACATACGGATGAGGAAGGAACTACTTTGATTGGGACAAGCCAAACAATGACACTCATGAGAATTCCTAGAAGCATAGCATTCTAACTGGAATTCTATCAACAAACACAGAGTTAGACCCCATCTACCACCCCCTGAGAAAAGGAACAGGAAGTGACTTCACCACAGGAAATAACATCACCAATCTTAAGAAACCCAAACATATAAATAGAAAGCAGGAATCATCAACAGTGCTTCACCTGAGCCCACTGAAGATGTTATCTAGTATGGTGATGAAATGTCTGGAAATGAACCTTCTAGCTCAGCAAGCAAACCTACATCCAAAATCATCCTTTGCTTACACATGAAAAGTCCTTGACTCTAGTACTGCCTCACCAGAGTCAGAGTACCAGAATCTCTGACACCCCTTTATCTGTCAGCCAGAGTTCTCTGATAGGACCAGCTTAACTTTTATGAGCTCTTGCTGGCTGACCTTGTTAAAATCACTACAGAAATAGTTTCTGCCTGTGCATGTTTGTGGCGATCACTACTGCGTCAGCCCAAAGATGGGCTTCTCTCTATGCAAGGGGATTTAACCAAATATATGGCCACATTTGTCTGTATCCCAAATATCTGAATGAAATAGAGTGGACAGCATGGAAACAGCCCCTTCAGTCCAACCCGTCCATGCTGACCAGATATCTCAACCCAATCTAGTCCCACCTGCCAGCACCCGGCCCATATCCCTCCAAACCCTTCCTATTCATGTACCCATCCAAATGCCTCTTAAGTGTTGCAATTGTACCAGCCTCCACCACTTCCTCTGGCAGCTCATTCCATACTCGTACCACCCTCTGTGTGAAAAAGTTGTCCGTTAGGCCTCTTTTATATCTTTCCCCTCTCACCCTAAACCTATGCCCTTTAGTTCTGGACTCCCGACCCCAGGGAAAAGACTGCCTATTTACCCTATCCATGCTCCTCATAATTTTGTAAACCTCTATAAAGTCACCCCTCAGCCTCCAACGCTCCAGGGAAAACAGCCCTAGCCTGTTCAGCCTCTCCCTATAGCTCAAATCCTCCAACCCTGGCAACATCCTTGTAAATCTTTTCTGAACTCTTTCAAGTTTCACAACATCTTTCCGATAGGAGGGAGACCAGAATTGCACGCAATATTCCAACAGTGGCCTAACCAATGTCCTGTATAGCCAATAAAGAAAATAAATCATGACCTATCCTCACACCGTTAAAAATTACACAACACCAGGTTATAGTCCAACAGATTTAATTGGAAGCATTATTCTCACACTGGAAGAGATCACTTCAGCACTGGCTGTGGCAAGAGTTTTCCGTAAGCTTGGTGCCAGAAATGGCAAGTGGAGTGTTAAACTAGGCATGGAAACTTTGCTGTCAATATTCATCACATCCTTTGGATAGTAGAAATTTCTGTTGAAGTGAGCCAGTGTGCTTTGCAGCAGGAAGTGGATAGGACCATAGGGAATGCTGTTAGAACTATTGCTCATTTTTCATTGTTAAATTATTTTAATTTGGAGCTGTGGACTGTCAGCTGAGAGCTTCAGGTGACTTTTTGACTGAATAGCTGGCTTTTTTTTAAACAAAAAGAAAAATATATTTATGAGGCAACTACAAATTGATTAATGCTCGACTCTTTGCTTCCGGGGATGCATTAACGTTCGATGTTTTGCTTCCAGAGATGCATTATGCTCAAAGATGACAGATGTTTGACTGTTATCTGGGCTGTGTGGGGAGGCAACTGGTCTAAGAGAAACCAAATTTTGAAACAGTTTTGAATAGTGTTGAGGATAGAAGGGTTGTGCTTCAGAAAACGACACAATGGAGTTTTGATTGCTTTTTGGTTGTTGTCTAATTATCAATTTGTTGAAAGTTTGGAGAATACAATCTGTTCTAAATGTTAAGTGAATATTCCTCAGTGTACTAAATGCTAGGTGCATTCATGAGTGTCTTCAGAAACCAAGCAAGATAGAATTCCATGTGCTTGTGATTTTAGAGATCATGAATTCTTCAAGTGAAGTGGCTAGTTGCATTTCATTTTTCTTTTGACTTATTCCTCTGCTGAGCTTGCAAGTCAGTGTGCAGGGCTAAAGTCAAACAAGATTTGTGTTTAAATCATAGATGTTAGTTAGATTATCTTGTCATTCAATTTAGCACTGCTGAAGCTACTGTATATATAAATTGTTAAATGTTTGTGTTTGCACTATAAATCTGGTATCAGTTGTTCAAAGTTTGGCTAGGAAACATTGGGGGGAATTGAGGGTCATTAAATATTTTAATTTTCCTGTATTGCAAATACATGGGCTGGGAGGCTCTGTCTCACAGTAGATGACAGACAGATATGACGTTAAAGTGGGGCAGCATGGTGGCTTAGTGGTTAGCACTGCTGCCTCAGCACCAGGGACCCAGGTTCAATTCCCGCTGAAATTTGTTCAAAACTGTTTCAAAATTTGATTTCTCTTAGACCAATTACCTCCCCACATGGCCCAGTTAACATTCAAACATCTGTCATCTTTGAGCATAATGCTTCTCTGGAAGCAAAACATCGAGCATTAATCAATTTGTAGATCATGTGGAGTTTGCACATTCTCCCTGTGTCTGCGTGGGTTTCCTCTGACTGCTCCGGTTTCCTCTCACAGTCCAAAGATGTGCAGGTTAGGTGAATTGCCATACTAAATTGCCCATAGTGTCAGATGCATTAGTCAGAGGGAAATGGGTCTGGCTGGGTTACTCTTTGGAGGGTCGGTGTGGACTTGTTGGGCAGAACGGCCTGTTTCTACTCTGTAGGGAATCTAATCTATTCGAGGCAGCTCAACCTGCAGCCTCTCTTGGTTTGTTCCGAAGAATATAAATCTCTTACAGTTTAGTTTAAATTATTACCTTTATTTACCAATGGCATCAATGTTACACTATAACATAGATACCTACAAACCAGGCTTGAGCCAAGGTTCTAAAACCTTTAGCAGAGTAGCAGTGCCAGCTCTTACCTCTAAGAGCTCTCTCAGTCTACTCTCTTTATTGCTGCAAACAAGCTGTCTTTATACAAAATTTGGTATTAAAATTACAAAACCACCACATGTCCCTAATCAGATAAGCAGCAGTAAAATGGCAAAAGTTTGCAGAGGAAGAGAAACTCATTGACAGGACTGAGTATGCTGACTAATTAAGCCACATGCACATCAAAGGGGAAAACCTTGATCCACAGCCAGGCCAGATGGTCAATTGTTTTGGCTCGTATATCATAATGAGATACTAGTCTAAATTATGTAGAAAAGGTCATGAGGTAATCTTGCTCAGCTAACATGTCCACTGTCATTGTCCTACAAAATGGCTTTTTCTTTAAAAATCATCTTAGATTCCCAGAATGCAAATTAAATTCATAACATTCCCAGATCTCGGGGTCCAGGGAACAATACACAAACGTTCAAGCCAGTGTTCAGTCGAATCAGACCATAAATGGTTAAACTTTCCACCAGCTTTTGTTATGTCTCTCTCTTCGCTTGCCTCCCCCGCCCCCCGAACCCTTCAGTCAGTGAATGTAATTTACAGAAAAGTTTCCTCTCTCTTACTCAAACAACATCCTTACTGTGGCACTTTCAGCCTTTGTTTTCCTCACCTGTAAGGTAATGAGACATTCACATTCCAGGACAGTCAAGATGAGGGATCTGAGCTTCATAAATTCAAATCTGCTCAGTGTGGTATACATGGAAATTTATCAGGATTGTTCTATTGCATGCATATTATTACTCATCTTTTTAAATTACACGTTCTTTTCCTATTGAGTATGAATTTTGTTAAGAGTCTTTGATATAATCCAGCAAATTAGTTATTCTACATCCTATTGGGAAATATGCGCCCGTGGCATGAAAAGGAAGTACTGCCACACATTCCACAAATGAACAAATGTTAATGCCTTATTTACACCAATCCATTGACACTAAGAACAGATGTCCCCAGTTCCTCAGAGCAAACACTTGCCTGCATTCTCTGCAGCAAATGTATTACATTTAAGGCTACACGATTTCTCATTCCCGCCTTTTATTATTTCATGATAATACAGCGTGTACAAGTACAACTGGTCCATTCAATCAATTTGTATTTTCAACAAGTCGTGCACCTCTTCTGGAGAGTCGTCATTCGGAGGAGCATAGTCTGAAAGACACCTGATTTTGGCATAAAAGTTTGGACCTGGAGGTACAGGAGTGAACAAAGGTCGATTAACAAGATTCCTCTTTGGCTTAGGCAAAAAGCAATGCACAGTCCATTTCATGCATAAGCAGACAACAATGTATATTCCTAGGATGAAAACAAGGATTATCAGTGTGTCTCATACGGACTATCCTAACAATGACTATAGCCAGCAGGTAGGCCTCCATCCACATGAGTCAGACGATGGTGAGGCAGGTATCTTCCCTGAGTCTTGACCCATTTTGTTGATAACATCTGTGTCATATACAATGTTTTTACAGAAGTCATCTATGCAGATACAATATTGTGGGCCAACGACAGAATGAGCGCATCCTTCTTTAGCATGGAGGAAATCTAGCACTAATTGATTCTGAAGCATCATCTTCTGGGTCTCCTGAAGTTCTTTCTTCATTAGTTTAAACGTGTGGACAGTTGAGTTGGCCAGCTTTTCAACATTGTACACAAGGTCACCTATCTGATCTAGGGCCATCTCAACACTCCAGCCAGGAATAAGGGCTCCCATCAACCTAAACTACCAGGTTTGTTATTGGCAGAAATCATGCAAGTCTCGTTTTTCCACTAATTTTTGTTCCGTAGCGACTCACATATTGGTGGGCTTTCTATTCATCATCTACCTTAGGTATTTCATGGTGGAGGGTAAAAAGTGGTAAGGTGTGCACTAAAGCACAATGTCTATACCAATCATTGGATAAATATGGGTAGGCCTTGCTTTCGCATAGCCAATGAAGGCCAAACGGAGTCACAAGGGCTCACTTCTGAAAGTGAATGACAAGTCCACTCATAGCAAGGCTGAACCTTGTAAGCAGTGGATGCTATCAAAAGTTTGGTTATTCAAGTGTATTAGCAGATGGAGAGTCGGAGTACAATCAGTGTCTTTGATAATATTTTTACACCATACTTGCTTCACTTGCCCCATGTCATTGGTACCAGAAGTTCTTTCAATGCACCATTCTAACAATGGAACAGCGTTAATGTTGAATCCTTTAGGTTTGGTGAGTGCACTTCATACAGCGATGCACATTTTCTACCGAATGAGTTTTGTCATCGCAGGTGAGGGGTTGCACAAGTGGGTGAGTCTTATTCATACATTGTATATCAGAATGATGGAAGAGTGAGCAGACAACACATCAAGCTAAGGGGTGTTTAGCTTGAATAAAGAAATCATTGGCAACAGAAGGGGGATTAGGGGTGCATAGTATTATTGGTCTTTTCACCTTTCCAGCTTGTCTTGTTAACTACAGTAACTACTGATTGCAGAAACTGTATAAAGGTATTTCTACCAGTAGTGGTAGGTCAGATAAAAGAAGATTCTGTCAAGAAGGTATAGGTTTACAGTCTCAGAGCAATAGATGCCTTAGGGTTCTGTGATTTCGGTATTGTGTGTTCAATATTGCAATTCGTATATTTCACTTTCAGGAGAGGAACAGACAAACATTTAAAAGTAACAGTTTTCAGCTCATGGACTGGATGAAGTTATGAAATCATGCCATCTCATGACAACTGGCATCGATGTGTTGTGAGGGTGACAATAATGTCAAAAGTGATATTTGGATGTGTAATGTGAATAGCTTAAATGAGTTTCAGCTGGGCAGCTGCATTCATAGCTTCCAACAGTATTGGTACAAGTTTCATGGAGCTGACAATGCTATCCTCAGGGGAAGCAGAGGGGTAAATAATACATTCATTGTAATCGGAGATCCTAAAACACCAGTGCCATTGCCAGCATAGCCATGATTACATTGGCATTCTACACCTAATTTGTTTGTTTTGTTCCTGCTATTGGCATCAGGGTGACAAGTGGGACATGTTAGTGTTCTCACGGTATCAAGGGTAGTGTTCAGAATCGCAAAAAGGGTAGCAAAACGGGTAGTGGTTAGCAGAGTGAGTGTTGTTAATTTCTGCTGTTTTGTGGTCATCGGGATTGTCTTGTCATGAGTGGTAGTAACAACATCAGTGATAGTGATGGTGGTAGGTGATGATATGGTCATCAGTGTAGGGGGAAGAGTCATTGGGCATCTAACCATCTCATTGTTTCAGCACGTGGCATCCTCCAAAGTATCGTTGAGATTGATAAAATTAATTCCTGTGACATTGTTCATACCAACAAATGTGCATACCACCTTAGTTACTTTTCCATTTGATTCATTAGCATTGACACAAATTCCATTCATACACAGTCACATTGGAGGTTTAGCTAGTCGGAGATATTACAGATGGGTAGATTGCAACTGGGCGCACGTGCTTGCGTTGGGTTTTCATCGGGTGATTGCGCTTGTACTAATGCTAGGATTGTGAGGGTGATACAAGCTTGCAATGTCCTTTGTAGATCCATGTTGAACGGCCTTTTACCTTTACTGTAGTTTCAGTTGTCAGACGTACTTGATAAGGACTGATAAGGACCTTTCCAGCTAGGGCCCAATTTTTCCGATGAAAGTATTTCAGTAGTACACAGTCACCAGAGTTGGAGCTCTTTCTTCTTCCTTCGTTGGTACCTAATAGGCTTCTTTGACCTGTTGATGATAAGATTGCAATGCTTTGATTGGCTCAATCAGGTACCTGTACATTTCTTCTGCCATGACATGCACATCTACAGGATGTTGGGCCGTCATTGGTGCAGACCAGGGAGTCATCAGGGACTTTCCATATGCTCGAGAATCCATCTTTTACTGGATCAAGGTTCTCATATTAAAAAGGGCAATTGGGAGTACTTGCAGCCAATTAAGACCTGGTTCTTTATCAACTTGCTTCGCTGGCCTTTTAAAGTACCTTTGGCTTTCTACAATTGCCGCAGCTTGGGGACGGTTGGCACAATGGAATCACCGATTCATATTCAGACTCTTACATTGTTCCTTTTTTAGCTCCGCACAGAATTGGGGGCAATTATTGGAAGAGACAGTTACTGGTATTCCAAACGTGGGTATGATTTCCCTTAGTAGAATTTTACAGGTAGTTTTTGCTGTGCAGTCAGTACAGGGATAAGCTTCAATCCATTTACGAAATACATCAATAATCACTAAGCAATACTTATAACAATAACATCTAGGTAATTCTATAAAACCTAACTGGATAGTATCAAAAAGATGCAGTTGGCAAGGGTGTTTCACCTGGTGGAGACTTTACACCTTACCCGGAATTGTACTTTTTACAAATTAGGCAATTTGCAGTGGTTTGTTTTGCTTTTTCTTGCAGGTGGGGATTCCACCAAGTTTGGAGAATTCTGTCCATCATTCTGTCCTTGCCTACATGCGCATGTGTATGAACATAATCAACTGGCAAAAGCGAATCAAGCAGACATGTCTGTCCTACTGGCGTAACCCAAAGTTCAGTATAACTATTTACATAACAACCATGGTTCATCCAGCTTTGTTTTTCCTCATCAGAGGTACCCCCTATGGGTCCATATTTGCTCAAGGTCAGGCATGGTCGGGGTATCAGAAGAGGAAAAAGGAGGGTCTTTGGTTTCCTGTCAGCCAGTTGAGTGACCGTATCTCTTTGTTCAAAAGCTGCCTTCTTAGCAGCCGCGTTAGCAGCATGGTTGCCTTTAGTGACATCAGATGCATCGGAGGAATGAGCAGAACATTTAATAATTGCCAATTGACGGATGTTGAATAGCATGGCAGAAGTTAGCAATGTAGGCAGCATTGACAATAGGGGTTATGATAAGGTAAGAAAGCCACACTATTACTAGAGTTGACCAAAATGATGGGCTCATCCAAAGGTGTAGTGGGAGTCAGTGTGGATATTAGCTGACTTCCCTTCAGCAAGTGTGCAGGCATGGGTGAGAGCAAGGTGCTCAGCTTGGGCAGAACAGGATGAATCGATGGAATGAGCTTCTATCATTTGAGACAAAGTGACAATCACCTATCCTGATATGCATTTGCCCTATGGAGAGATAGAAGAACCATCAACAAAAAGCATAAAATCTGGGTTAACAAGATGATCCATAAGATCAGGACGTGACGTAGTAACAAGGTCATTTAGGACAACACAGCCATGGGGAGAATCGAGCAATTCAAGAGGTTCCTCTTGCAAGAATGAGGTGGGGTTAACATTAGAACAGTATTTAAAAGACAGAAGCGGATTCTAAAGCAATGAGATCTCATCGCGACTAAGTCAGGCCACAGTGAAGTTTTGAGTACGTTTAGAGGTAAGCAAAGACAATGCAGAATGGGAGGTAAAGACTTCCATGATTTGACGTAAAGTTACATTAGAGGCAGCCAACACCGTGGTATGGATGGCTGGGAGAATCTGAATGCATAAAGGCATACCTTGAGGTTTGGTGGAATAATAGGCAACAGGGCGCCATGAGGAGCCATGTTGCTGGGCGAGAACAACTGAAGCACATTTTCAAGGATGGTCACACTGAGGCAGAAGCGGCAAACTTACAAAGGTCGGCCTAACGCAGGAGCTGAAGAGAGGATGGTTTTAAGTTGTGTAAAGGCTTGTAGGTTGTTCAGGAGTGAGATCATACTGTTGAGGGGCACTAGATGAGGACAAGAGAGATAATTTTTGAGTTAGAAGGGCACAATTGAGAATCTATTGTCGGCAATAATTAACAAGACCTAGAAACGACCTAATCTGTTTGGGAGTGGTTGGAGGAGCAATATAAAGAGTAGGATCAATATGTTCAGGTGTCAAGATACAGATATGTTCAGATTCGGAGATGAGAGTACCTACATTGATGGAGATGGTTCAGTAAGGTAGTGCAGTCAGTGTGATTGGAAGATTCATCAGGGCTAGCGAGAAGGAGGTCATCGACGTATTGAACTAGGGTAGAGCCTCCAGGAAATTTAAGTGATTCAAGTTGGGTGTGAAGGGTCTCTAAAACAAAGTGCGGGCAAGTGAACAAACCCTTGAGGTAGGCCGGTCCACATATATTGATGGTCCTTAAAAGTGAAGGCAAAAAGGTGGATGCAATGGAATGCAAAGAAAATAAATGTTGGAGGTCAACAGTAATAATAATATTGGCATTAGCTGGCACTTGGCAGAGGATAGTAGCAGGATTGGCAACGAGAGGGTGAAGGGGCTCAACTATTTTATTTACTTCATGAAGATCTTGAACAAGTCACCATTTTGGTTTAGGAATCGGAAAAAATGGGTGTATTGATGTGAGAATGGCATGGGACTAGGATGCCTTGCTGTAAGAAAGAGTCAATAACAGGTTGAATGCCACCTTCACTTTCTGGTTTCGGGGTATTGCGGTATAGAGGGGAGAGTGGAATTAGGTTTAACAGGAATAGAGATGGGTGGGATTCTAGCAAGACTCACTTCTGTTTTAAAGGCCACCCAGACTTCAGGGTGCACTACATCCTATGAGCGGGAGTGGGCATAATGATGATGAAGGTTGCCGTGAATTGAATAAGGCTGAGCGTACAGTACAATCAAACCCAGAGCAAGCATCTGAATATTATGGGAGGTCTGATCAACTTGTTCAACAAGAATCTTAGTGACAAAGACTAGTTCTTTGGCTTGGTGGTCTGGATTCACGTGAATGGTGACATGTGGGAAAATAAGAGGGCCAGCTTTCCAAATAGGAGGAGAAACTGACACGAAGATGGCACTGCCAGCAGGTGAAGTGATCTCACCAATCACCAAAGTGTGTTGAGTGGTCCCCAGCAAGGGATCAAAGTATTGTTCAAGGTTGTGGTCAGTCCCGGAGTGGTCATAAGATAAAGTAATGTCACTTACCCCCACATTATGTAAAGTAGGATTAAAACAGTGAGGATTCAAATCAAGAGACCACCATTGAGGGGAAATTAGTTTGGTGTTGACACATTGGACAAAATGAGATGGATTCTGAATTTAGAACACCCTCGTCATGACATGCCTCTAATATAACTTTACGCCAAATCGTGGAAGTCTTTACCTCCCATTCTACGATGCCTTGAGTAATATGTAGAGGACAAAGGAGATCTCTAGCGAGTAGAGGGATATGTAACCTATTAGTAATAATAAAGCGAAAAGAGAGTGAGATACAATTTTCCACACCACTCCGTGAGGGACAATGTATGCATAACAATTAGAGGAACCATCAAATCCTTGTAGGGCTTCAACATCGTCTGAGATTTGAAAGTCAAAGGCATTTACAAGATTAGTGGGATGTGATGACACAGTGACTCCCGTGTCAACCATGAATTCAATATCATGACCATTAACGTTAAGGGTTAGCATAGGTAAATCCTCAGGGTTTGCAATAACCATGGGACAATTCAAGGGAGGATGATGACCAGCGTCAGAGAGTCAGGTTTGGAAAGCGTTCTGTGCAGTAAAAGGAGCAACCGGCTGGAGTCCCTGGGGAGGGGGATCAGAAGGTTGCTGGCTTCTTCCAATCCGATGATGAACAGGGGCTGCCTTGGGAAAGGGCAGTTCTTGGACCAATGTCCTGGTTGATACAGTTGTTGCAAATGTCTGGTCGTTTGGGGGCTGTAGAGGGTGGGAGAGATGGAGAGGAATAGAAAGAGGATGTATAGGGGGTAAGGAGCATCATAGACTGTTGGGGAGGGTACATAGGAGGACCCCAAGGTCCAAAGAGATGTTGTTGTTATACGGTAACAGCCCTATTGTCTTGCCATACTGGATGATAGTATAAGGGTTCCATTCATTAGCCTAGCTGGCCTTGAGAACAGGAAGGTCCATTTGGATTCTGGTTTTAGGTTTAGCCCCTGCAGTTTGGGCAAATTCAGTCTTAACCTTAACTGTTGAGGCCTTACTATCGGGGTCTAGATTAGAATGGTGCTGGAAAAACACAGCAGTTCGGGCAGCATCCGAGCAGCAGTAAAATCGACGTTTCGGGCAAAAGCCCTTCATCAGGGATACAGGCAGAGAGCCTGAAGGGTGGAGAGATAAATGAGAGGAGGGTGGGGGTGGAGTGAAAGTAGCATAGAGTACAATAGGTGAGTGGGAGAGGGGATGAAGGTGATAGGTCGGGGGGGTGGAGTGGATAGGTCGAAAAGAAGATAGGCAGGTAGGACAAGTCATGGGTGGGGGAAGGGGAAATGAGGAAACTGTTGAAGTCCACATTGATGCCCTGGGG